>NC_025698.1:24293626-24348084 GCF_000633955.1 Camelina sativa | reverse complement strand
CTAGGATTTAAAATTTAGAATTAAAGGGTTTTGTACTTATTTGGTCTATGTTGTGTTATGGATAATATGCTATGGATAAAGATCTAACCAAATTTATGTATGTATATTTTGTATGAATAAACACAAGTAACTATCTATTAACAATACTGCAATTGATTATCCACTTATAATTGAACAAATGTTCAACGACTGATGGATACTGTATAATCTAAAAATTCATAAAAAATATAGCAATATGTATCTTAAAATGTAGAAAATATATAATCATAACATATTTTATATAAATAAATAGAAAATTTGTTTTATGATAACAAATAAATATATTTTACTTTGTTAAACTGTTAACAACAAAAAAGAAGAGAAAAAGAGAGAAAAGAAGGAGAGAAAAAGAGGTAAGTTGTTAGTAAGGGCAAAAATGTAAAAGGAAAGTGGACACATAAACAAAAAACTTGGGAAAGTATACCATGAGTGGAAAGTGGGTTTTTGTGACACAACTCACACCCAAAGTAGATTTTCATGACATTCACCCTTAATCTTATCACCTATATTATATAGGTTACAAAAAAAATCTACTATAATACAACCGTAATGTACATGATAATAGAGATATGACGCAAGCAACCCAAACGAGCGCTTAGAATCAACAAAAGTACACAGGGCTGACCTAGAGGGGAAGCAACCCAAACGAGCGCTTAGAATCCCAAATTTTTTTCTTTTTTTCTTTAGTAATTAAGACTATTTTTTGAAGTTTTATTTAAGTATGTCTGTAGAAAAATGTTTAATTTTATAGAAAATACATAGATTTTTGCTTGAAAAATTAGAATTTAGTATGAATTTGGGTCACAAATTTCAACTTTAGTGTAAATCTATTAAAAAGAAGTCCATAATTTTTTTCCTTTAATATAAGGGGTACAAACAAAAAATTATTCTAACGCCTCTAAACCGGATTGTGCGTAACCCACCTAATAATACCGGACCAGCACTGCTGATACATATGGCAAAATAATGTTTAGTATAATACAGCTTGTGTCATATGTCTCTACATGTACGTTTCTGATATATCTAAACAAAAGTACGTTTCTGATACATGGCATAATACAGCTTGTGTCATATATCTCTACATGTACTACATGCAAGAATATTGTGCATTAATATCATTAGACGATAGCCATTAACATAGTTATGCTATAGTTGAAGTTTGGCTCGTACTATTGTAGAAATGGTTGGATATACATATATATAATTCATCGCATGCATAATCGGAAGCTTAATCATACAAACAAAACAATACCTCTATTATTTCCCCTAAGTGCTTTTGCAATTTACCAGAAATAGAACGAATAATTTCAAATTAGTGCTCCTCTAATTTTGACTAAACTAAACAGTTAATTTCATTGTTGGCAAGAAGAGGAAGATGGAAAGAAAAAAAAGGGAGACATTCAAGAATCAAGATAGTTAGGTGGAAAATGGAGACATATTTGCATTGGCGGCAAAAAAAGTTATTGAAGTTTGTGTATCCAAAAGAACCATGTGGCTTACAAAAACTCCTTTCCATTCTTATATGGCTAGAATTTTGCCATCGGTCTTATGAATATTCTCTTTCTTTGATTTTATCTGCATCATAATTTGTTCCACCCACTTACGATATATATACCTCCAATGTCACACAATTTTTCGGATCAAAGTCATCAAAACATAAACTTTTCTTTTGCGTTTGATCTTGTAACACTCCCAACCCATCTATGAAAATTAACATCCGAGATTCCACCATTGTCCGGCCTGCCGCCGAGACCCCAGTCACTAAACTTTGGAACTCCCACGTTGACCTCATCATCGCTAAGTACCACAGCCCCACTGTCTACTTCTACAGACCCACCGGCGCCTCCAATTTCTTTGACCCTCAGGTCCTCAAGGACGCTCTTTCCAAGGCCCTCGTCCCCTTTTACCCCATGGCTGGTCGCTTGAAGAAAGACGATGATGGTCGTATCGAGATCGATTGCAATGGCGCCGGTGTTCTCTTTGTCGTCGCCGATACTCCCTCTGCCATCGACGATCTTGGGGACTTCGCTCCTTCCCTCACTCTCTGCCAGCTTATTCCAAATGTCGATTACTCCGTCGGCGTCCAAACTTTACCGCTCCTCGTCTTGCAGGTTAAAAATTGATGCCTTGTTATTTGTCTTTCTTATAATTTAGCTTAGTTTGATCCTTTGTTCCTTGATGAAGTAGGTGACCTTCTTTAAATGTGGGGGAGCTTCCCTTGGGGTTGGCTTGCAACACCACGTGGCTGATGGTTCCTCTGCTCTACATTTTATCAATACATGGTCTGACATGGCCCGTGGTCTTGACCTTGTCATTCCACCCTTCATTGATCGGACCCTCCTCCGCGCTAGACACCCGCCTCAGCCTGCTTTTCATCATGTTGAATATAAGCCTTCCCCCACTATGAGGATCCCTTCGTCCTCCAAACCAGGCCCTCATGATACCACTGTCTCTATTTTCAAAATATCACGTGAGCTTCTTCTTGCTCTCAAGGCTAAATCCAAGCAGGATGGGAACACTGTTAGCTACAGCTCATACGAGGTCTTGGCTGGCCACGTGTGGAGAGCAGTGGGCAAAGCGCGCGGACTGCCAGACGACCAAGAGACCAAGCTGTACATTGCAATTGATGGAAGGTCCAGACTTCGCCGCAGCTACCCCCTGGTTACTTTGGCAATGTGGTATTCACTGCGACACCATTGACTGTTGCTGGGGATCTTCTATCAAAGCCAACATGGTATGCTGCAGGGATGATTCATGACGTTATAGTTCGCATGGACGATGAGTATCTGAGGTCTGCTCTTGACTACCTGGAGATGCAGCCTGATCTGTCAGCACTGGTCCGCGGTGCACATACCTACAAATGCCCAAATTTGGGAATCACAAGCTGGGCCAAATTACCCATCTATGATGCAGACTTTGGTTGGGGTCGTCCCCTATTTATGGGACCTGGTGCAATTGCATTCGAGGGTTTGTCTTTTTTGCTACCAAGTCCTACTGATGATGGCAGCTTATCCTTGGCCATTTCCCTCCAATCTGAACACATGAAACTGTTTGAGAAGTTTTTGTACGAGATATGAAAGAGATAAACCACCATCTGAGTATAACTCCCCTTCTTCAATGGTGGTTGCTTAGTTAAGTTGCCACTACTGTTTTGTTTTCGTGCAAAGTACATCAATAACAGTGAGGATGTCGCTCACTTACTTTTCTGTTTGTTTTGACGTGTTTAATGTGTTCGCGTGAATTAAAATTATTTCGAAATAATTATTTTAATTCATAAATTTACGATAAACAAACAAAATTTGGTTCGTCCTCCTTCACAAACTAAACATAAAAATATAATGACAGAGACATACATACATAGCTCTTCAAATGTGGGATTTGAATGAAGGGTTAATGAGATAAAGTCCCAGAAATTTACACTTAGAAAGAAGAAAAAAACGTATGATACACTTTGATAAATCATCTTTAAAAAGATGAGATGGGGATTGAATATCTGATCAATAGGGGTTCCTATGAGGAGTCTGCGGAGCAGAACGAGGAGGGTTTAAAAGAGGTTGAAGTGCCTTCACCACGATGCTCATGTTTGGTCTAAAATTTGCCTCATATTGCACACAGAGTGCAGCCACCGCAGCTAGCTGATCATTATATCGCACCATATGGCAAATAAAATCAGACTCATCAAATGTTTCAATCGTCATGTAGATGACTGCGGACTGCAAGTATCACTTTTTTCTTTGGTATTTGCAAGAAAAGGCAATCTCAGAACTGAGGTTTCGCTAGTTTGGTTCTAATGTCAGCACTCACATAAACTAGTCTTCTAAGTTGAAACTTGTATGGTCTAGTGAAAGAATGAGAGGAAAGCAATTTTGAGATTAATACCTTGGCAACAGCTTTGGGAGGGTACTCTCCGAGTAGTCTTGCATCAACGCATTGCTTCACTTTGTCTTCACTTAGTTTAGGGGTTGCCTGAGACAACACACAATCTCTTTATTATTATTTAGCAACAATAATTCATTTCAGGAAACATTACGAGTCGCAGTAATCTATATGGAAAAAATTATTGCTTCTTCCAGCGTCTTAAGTTGTTTTGACATCCTAAGTTTGGCCTAAGGAGGGCTTATTATCTAAGTTTCTTTGAGGTTTTGACCCCATTTTTGTCATTTTTAACAGACTAATGAGCTTATCACAATTTTGGTCTTCTTAAAAAGCCTCTCTTATCGATTCAGCAAACCAGAATAAGAAGCAGAGAAGAATGCACTAAACATTACCCATGTCACTAGACTTTGTTGTCCACGCGGTAAGGTGTGATCGACTGGTTTACGACCCGTAAGGAGCTCCAGTAGAATAACACCAAAACTGTACACATCGCTCTTGGAGCTCAACGTTCCTGTCATTGCGTATCTGAAATACAGAGCAAAAATATTCAAGCTTTAGATTCGTCAAGAAGAGATGCAATAGCAGGTACGGGTAAGAAAAACGAAATCCATGTGAATAAATAAGTATTTCATAACATCAGAGCATGAGAACCAAACGTTTTTGAGTGAAGACGTGTAGATTAGTCTGAATGAAACAAGCTGAAAATAACTGTTCAGGATAAAGAAAATCTTGAAAAGGGTATTACTCTGGAGCGTGATAGCCAAAGGTTCCTAGCACACGAGTTGAGTGAAGGCGAGCAGCCATGTCAGGGGCTTGATCAGACAGATCAAAATCACCAATTTTGGCAACATCGTCATCAAAAAGAAGTACGTTACTGGATTTGATGTCTCGGTGGATAACCTGAGGGTTCACCTTCTCATGCAAGTACTCAAGTCCTCTGGCTGCACCTACAGCGATTTTAACTCTCTGTTGCCACGTCATAACAGGACCTCTCAGTGCTCCTTTGACCCCTTTTCGGCCTGCACCAAAGATCATCACGTTTCATTAGTTTCTTCCTGCTGTAACTTGCTTTCCAGATGTTCTAAGTATTGAGTGACTGATCCATACCCAAGCAATGGTTTTAAGTTTAATTACTCACCATGGAGAGTATCATGAAGAGATCCGTTAGGAGCATATTCATAAGCAAGAACACGGAGAGGGCCATCAACACAATAACCCATAAGTGCAGTGACATTGTCGTTTCGCAATCTCGAAACCATTGATATCTGTTAAAATTTTCTACGTCAGTAACAAAAAAAAACTAGACAGAACATTCCCAAAGGAGTGGTTTGATGCTGGACCATTTGCACATAGAAAACATAAGGTCTACGTTAAGCCGGGGTAATTCGTTTTGGCAATATACTTTACGAGATGAATGCCCCTAAGAAAATGCATTAATGTATTCTGTAAGACTGTGACACCTACCTGGGAAAGAAATTCTTGATCTGGCTGCTTACTAGAGTCAAGTTTCTTGATGGCAGCTGCGCCACCGCTTTTAAGAACACCGTAAAACACTCTTCCGTAAGAACCCTCACCAATCAAGGCCTTGGAGCCATAGTTATCGGTTATATCTTTCAGTTCATCCACAGGAATGGCTGGTACAGAGATAGGCTGCATGGGAGTTACTGGCTGGTTCATGGGTGGATCAGCTCTTTGATAGTGGCCTCCATTGTAACCTTTAGAACAATGAAAATCCCATTAACTTAGAATCCAAAGGGATGAACACTAAGCGAAAGACTGAAGACAAGTAATGCAGTTGAAATATGAAAAAAAAGAAACCTGCTGGGTTGTGCGCAGGCCTAGGTCCGGTGTCAGCAGAGTTACGGAAATCCTCACTCCCACACCAACCAAAACAGCTCATTACACTCTTCTCTCACACGTACGAGCTAACTACACTGTAAACAGTATATGTCAACCAACAGTTCAGCTTCTTAGACTCATTTAATAACAAAGAGGATGTTCAGATACCAACTAAAAAGGTAATAAACAGTTTCCATTTCGCTAATCATGATGCTGTGTGCAGTAACAGAACATTACAGACACAAAAACAAGATTTTTGCTCATAGTAGTAATATCAGTAGAAACCAAAAAATATGAATAGTTTAGTTATCAGGATAAGGTTTTTAAGTCCATATATACACACAAAACAAAACAAAACAAAACAAAAACAGAATTGTGAAAAAATCAACAAAAATTTCCACAAGTAAAGTCAAAAATACTATATGAGAAGATGTAAATTCAAGTTACTCTACTCCATGATCAACCGATTAAACCAACAACTAATAGACAAATATATATGTTCCGTAGACCTAGAATATTCACAAGTCAACGAATTTTACCCTATGGAACTGATTTCAAACTCGGAAAAACTAGAAATCGATTCCTAGATTTCGTTCGCATAATCGTAATCGACATTAAATTCGAACCCTCGATCCTTAAAAAAAAAAAGGTTTTTGACATTTAAGTAAAGTACCAAAAAGAGAAACTCGTAACAGAGGAAAGCATTTTACTTACCTATCTCGCAAACAAGGAAAAAAACACTTCGGAAGGAGAGAGGAATTGAGAAATTCTCAGTTCCGAATCTTCGATGGTGTGGTGGTTTTATGCCTTTAGACGACAATTTGAATATGATGATGATCGATCGACTTTTAACAACTTTTTTTTTTTTTTTTTAATATATCTTTAAATGACCATTGTTGTAGTTAGTCTAATTGTAGTACTTTACTTACTTGGCAAAAAGTCTTTATCTATGTAAAATACCTAAATTACCCCTTAATTGAATAAGAATTACAGTCATATCCCTAAACACAACTTAAAAAAGTACTGAAACGGAATCGAGTTCTCTCTCTCTCTCGGCGCCGCCGCATCAAAAACCTCACCGCCGTAGCCATCAACCCACCTTCGTTTCAGGTGAGCCATTTTTTTTTTTGTTTACGATCTTATCTCCGTCGTAGTTTACATAGACCGGATGCTGAAATTGTTGTCGAGTTTAGTCATATCGTTGTTGTGTATGAAATGATGATCTTAAGAGTTTTGGAATTGCTATTGATGGATATGGCAGAAATGGCGAATAAGATTGCGATGTTTCTATCGGAAGCAATAAACAACAATGCTGTCATAAACACTTGTCTTGGGGTATCGTTTGTGGTTTTGGGATTGCGATCTGATCAACAGCAGAAGTATGTCGAGGCCTTAGCAGAGCAGAAGGATTCGCTCTCCAAGTCGAACAAGGCAATGAAAGTCACTATGTGGGAGTGGAAACAGCAACTCTTTGCTGAAGCTGCTTCCGCTGGTGCTTCCGCGGTTGTTCCTCTTTCCACGCTCAAGGCCATCTATGGTGAAGTCACAGCAACCACTCAGTCAGGTTAATTTACTAGTTTCCAACCCTCTCTTATTTATTACCTGTTGAATAGAATCAGACTATGAACTATACTACTGGTGTTGATAATGTGGAATCAGGGATCACAATTTCGATAAATCTGTACTTTTTTTGACTGGATATGCAAATATAAACTAGGCTACCTTTGTGGGTTTGATAAAGAGTCATGTATGCTCGCATCAATCAAAAATATAAAGACAAAGCGGGGTTAGAATCGATATGATCATGATTAGAAGTCGCCTTTGGAGATTAGCTGTCTGTTCACTAACTGGTTTGAATTATGTTCCTTCTTCCAGGTGACACAGCCAAGGAAGAGTCTAAAGTGTCTACCCACAAGATCATGATATGAGAGGGTTGCTAAAGTAAAGATTAGCATTCAACCTCATCAATTTTCACAAATTGCATTTGTATAACTAGAGTTTGGCATCAGAGTGTTTGTTGTTGTGATCCTTGTTTAATCTCGTAAGTAAACAGTGTGGGTAAGATCCTCTTTTAGGTTTATTTTCAAGGCATTCATTGCCGATCCATTGGAGCCTATTAACTTGATTAGGCCTTTCTTTGGTTGGATTAAGTCGAAACAAAAAGTCTGATCTTGTTACATGAAATGAACATTTTTGATAACCATGGTGATCAACTTGATCATTACATTCTTTCATATATTATTATTATTACAAATGGTGAATAAAATACATGATTTTGCATATGTATATGGATAAATATTATAATCTTATTTAGATTAAACGGAACGGAAGATAGCGAATATCAGTTTCATTTTCATCATTTGCGAGCAGAGGATGAGGATGATGATGGTTTGGTTGAATGGTCGAATTTACAAGCTGGACCGGATTTGCAAAGGCCAAAGCGACTGAAATGTGGGCAAACAGCTTGATTAGGTCTTAACGGTAAGCCATTG
This sequence comes from Camelina sativa, assembly GCF_000633955.1. NCBI lineage: Eukaryota > Viridiplantae > Streptophyta > Magnoliopsida > Brassicales > Brassicaceae > Camelina > Camelina sativa. The sequence continues at coordinate 24,339,838 of NC_025698.1, read as the reverse complement.
TCATTGAGGGCCAGTCCAGGCTCTATCGGGATTATATTCTTGGGGTGATGGTATTTGCACCTTTTTTTCAGATTACAGTTTCCTGTTATAAGATAGTAGCCGCATTCTGGTTTGCCTGGACGTTCTGGCAATTTTTTGTCAGACATATTTCCTCCTCTTATTAGACTTGGTATTGTTTGCATCTCCTTGATTATGTTCTCTTGTGTATATATATATACTAGAAGAATCTAGCATTGAATACTCAAATGACATGTTTTGAAGAAATATATCATCATTAACATTTATTATATTTAGTTATAATTGTAACTTTTTATAACTGTAATATAGTGCTATATTCATATTTATTTATTCTGATTTTTTTTTAGTAACTAGATTCATTTACCTAATACTTTAGATATATGTATTTAATTATATATATTTTTTTAAACTACATGTGACATAAGTCATTTCATGAGTTACATAGCTTTTTTAGAGAGGATACACATGGAAAAAATAATTATTACAGTTGCATCTTTTTATAATAATTTTTCTTTAATTATAATTTTCTATTTTTAATTGTTAAAATAAATTAAACAAATTGTTACAATCGTTTAATTTAACCATTTTATTTTTTTGGTATATATATACCATTACTACTATTACCTTATTTGATTTACATATTAGGTTTGTTTGGTAAATTCATGAAAAGCTACCAAAATAAGGGTTATTGTTTATTTGGGTATTTGTTGAATAAAATATTTGAATTTATATATTTTTATTCATGTTTACATAAGTAGGCATTTTTGGAGAGGAGTAATGACAATATTGTTCCTGGAAGCTGAACACATCTAAAGAGTCAAAGTGACCATCAAATCCAATTTTTTTATATTTAACTTTTTTCTAAGTTTCATCACAACGAAGATAGAAATAATCAAAATTTGTTTCCTGCATTCACTTAAAACAATCAATGGTGTAAAATTACAATGACTCGCTTAAAATAATATTTATACTTCATAATTTGGTCACAGAAACATAGTCTCTAATATGTCCACTAATAAAACAAAAGGCAAATTCTCTGCAATTATAAGCTTGAGTCCTTGACCTGTAAGAATATTTGATGATCCATTGCACCATATGTCCTTAGTTTCATACATGTCAAAACTCGATTCAAAGGAACCTAATGTAAATAAGGTACGGTTTTTGGTCCTGCCCTGATGCTACAAATAAATATGGTTGCATTTTTCTTATGTAGACCTAGACCAAGACTGTGGACAAGAAATACCAATACCTTCTCAACCACAAGTAAAATGTTAAGATTAGAAAAATTTTGAGATAAAAAAATGTAAGTTTTAAATTTGTAATAAATGGCTATTAAAATTTTAATAATTCATCACATATACATAGAATCATGAGGTCAAAAGAAAATAAAAAATCATTTAAATTTATATATAGAAATACAAAACAAAATAGGAAATGACTATACGATTGAAAGTAACAAACGATAAATTCTATATTTTCTCGTAAAATATGATAAATTAAACTATATATCATATATTACCTTTATATCCTATTTAAATAAATTAACATTTTTATTTAAGTTAAGATATCATTTGGATTTGACAAAAAAACAATAAAATGATATCATTTGTTAAATGGGGGGGGGGGGATGATACTATAAAATTTACAAAATTATGTGAGATATGAGATATAGTTAAAAAGAATGATATTGTGGAATTATAAAATTATAAGAGATTTGAAATATGAGAGTTATAGTGAGATATGTATCTTTCTTTTAATAGATAATACATAAATCAGTGTATCAATTTTAACTATTTGAGAGTTACAAAAATCCAGTAGTGTATATTAATAATTTTTAACTTGTTCTATTATATTTAATTAAATTCATTGATAGCACTACTATAATTTTATTATGAGAGTTGCAGACTAAATTTTTGAAGTAGTGGGCTTTAAATGTGTAATACAATGTAGTTTCTATGGAAATCTGAAGGGTTACAATGTATTATATCAATGTGTAACGTATCCCTTCCTACTTTTCCAAATCATAAAATTAAAACCCATTTAATTTAAAAGTGAGTGTGGTTATATTGGTGGATCCATAATTTGATTCAAAAGTATAATACGATACACATTGATCATTTAAAAGGAATATGAGCATCTAATGCTCAAATAAAACTTTCAATTCTTTACCAATAAACTTGATTTTTTTTGTTAAAACCAGAATATGTAATTAAAATTAAAATTAAAATTATAAAAATTATATAAGAAATATGAATAAATTAGTAAGATGTTAAAAATAAAATAAAAATTGAAAACAATGTAATATATATATATATATAGTACTTTCTAAAATAAAATATAGAAGAATCAAACTCTTATTACATTTTTATTTGATATTTAACCCATATAACAACATTTAGGAAAAGTTTTTAAAAAAAAATTAAGATTTGAGATATAGTGAGAGCGGAGGAGGGGATGATTACTTATATGATGGTAATTCAAATTAGATAATGGAGATGAATCTTTACAAAAAGAGCAATGTAAATTATATATCATGTAGTCTTTTTATTTTCCAGCATATCATGTAGTCGCTAAAGTTAAAATTTAGCATTAAACTATTTCATCTGATTTTGTAACCCATACAACAACAACAAAATCAAAACAAAAAAAAATACATAAAAAAGATTTGAGTTAGAGTGGAAGGGAATGTGAGAATGTGAGAATAGGAGAGTCAGAGAATACCAATATGAGAGAATGAGAGAATGATTATTTATATGATAAGAATTGTAAAAAAACAATGTAAAATATATATCACATAGTCTCTAAAATTAAAATTTAGCATTAAATTATTACAATGATATTTCATCTGATTTTGTTACCTATACACCAACAACAACAAAATCAAAAACAAAAAAATACAGAAAAAGATTTGAGGTATAGTTGAAGAGAATGTGGGAATAGGAGAGTTCCAAAATAGCAATATGAGAGAATGAGATAATGAGAGAATGATTATTTATATGATAAGAATTGATGAAAATTACATTACATTTAGAACTATGGGAGTTACAATTATAATTTATTGTGTTTGAATAAAATTGAATGGTAGAATATAGTTAATGTATAATTTATTTTGTTTTCAGTTATAATTTTATTTTAAAGTGTGAGTTAAATGTATATTGTTAATTGTTTCTTTAAATAAAAATAATTATTTTTAAATTTTAATTGAAAAAATTATATTGGCAAGTGGACCAATAAGGAGATAGTGAAATCTTACTTTTATGTATATGATATGGTTTTTTATTTTATTTGGCATAGTTTTCAGATTTGTTATAATTTTGATGGTTTATTTGAAGATTTCTAATTCACATATGAAGATTTGTATTTCGTCTTATTTGAATCAAGTCTTAGATTAGCAATTTGTACAGATTTGGCATGGTTTTGAAGATTTGTAAGTTTGTTTATTCTAATTATAATTGTATTTTTCATGGAATTAATTTGATTTTGTTGGAGATTTGGCCTCTTTGACATCGAGTCTTAGATTAAAATTTTGTGCAGACTTAGCATGATTTTTATTCGATTATCTTGAATATTTGTAAGTTGTCTTTATGGTTTGATCCAATATTTCATGAGTTTTAAAAATAAATTTGGCTTATTTGACAATGAAGTCTTGGATTATCGTTTTTGTAATTCGACATAGTTTTTTATACGATTTTCTTGAAGATTTGTAATATTCCATGAGTTTTATTCAATGTGGTTGAGAATTTAGTGTATTTGACATTCATATAATATATTAACATTTTTGTGCAGATTTGACATGGTTTTTTAAGCATAGACAGTTTGTTTATTTGTGCTCAGATAGAAAAAAAAAAACATGAGTAGCCAAGACAATGACGCGGTTACATTCACTGATATACAATTTTTGCATTCTCAAGTTTTGGAGTTTGGTGCTATGATGGTTAATGCTAAAACACTGAAAGCTATAAACACAGCTACAATTATTCCATCAATCGGTCTAGCATATAGATATAAATTGATTAATAAGAGAAGATGATTAGGTTGGTTTTGATTTGTGTGAGAAAGCTTGTGATTTTGATCATGAATCAAAGTGAGTCTCAAAAAGTTAAAAGATAAAAGATGATTTTATACATAACTGTATTCTCTCTAGTTAATTACTAATTAAGTAGATTAATTATTGTGGGACCTTTTATTTTAAATCATTATTCAAAGTGGGTCATTTGGTTCCAATTTTCTTTTTAATTCTACAACATGGAGAAAAAAGATTATTGATCCTTTTAATTTTGGATTTTAGGCAAATGTCCATGGTGTCATGAGTAAGAGATATGGTTGGGTGAAACATCTAACAAAGTAAGTAGATCTCCTCTGTTAAGCTTTATAATAATTTGGTTTTTTTTTTTTGATTTGACTTAGTTTTCAGATTTGTAGTAGTTTCGATGGTTTATTTGAAGATTTGTGATTCACCTATGAAGATATGTATTTCGTCTTATTTGAATCAAGTCTTAGATTAGCAATTTGTACAGATTTGGCATGGTTTTTGAAGATTTGTAAGTTCGTTTATTCTAATTTTAATTGTATTTTTCATGGGATTAATTCAATTTTGTTGGACAGTCAGCATAATTTTTTATTCGATTATCTTGGAGATTTGTAAGTTGACTTTATGGTTTGATCTAATATTTCATAGGTTTTAAAAATAAATTTGGTTGAGAATTAAATTTGGTTGAAAACGCTTATTTGACAATGAAGTCTTAGATTAGCGTTTTTGTAATTTGACATAGTGTTTTATACGATGTTTTTTTAAAGATTTGTAATATTGCATGAGTTTTATTCAATGTGGTTGAGAATTTAGCTTATTTGACATTCAAATATTATATTAACATTTTTGTGCAGATTTGACAAGGTTTTTTATTCGATTATCTTGAAGATCCAATATTCTATGGGATTTATACCATTTAGTTAACAGTTTGGCATATTTAACATTTAAGTTTTAGATTAGTTGTTTTTGTAGAGATTTGGTATGCTTTTTTATTCGATTATCTTGAATATTTGTATGTTGGCTTATTCCAATTTTGATTGTATATTTCATGAGATTGATTCAATTTGGTGAAAGATTTGGTTTATTTGACATTCAAGTCTTAGATTATCGTTTTGTTGAGGAAATGCATCTTTTATGATGAAATGCATATTTTATTGGATTTTGAAAAATGTAGCTTGTATTGTTTCATTCATGTGCCATAAGTAGCAAAATCAGAAGTAGAATCATTGATAACTAACAAACGATAAAACCAAAAAAGTAAATGGTAAATCAGATTGTCACCTCTACTTGTCATAATATAAACTGAAAGCTAATTGAGCTTTGTTCTGTAGAGCAAGCTTCTTAATCAGAGTTCTATGAACTTCAATTGATTTTTTTTTTTTTTGTATGAATGTAAAAATTATATTCAACAAAAAGACTGTTTCACAATAAATGCAACATCAAGCTGAAGAATTAAATAGATAGGTTAAAAAGGTGCTAGAAGAGTAGCTAGTAACAACACGTTCATCTCAAATCCTCTCTCTTTGAACTACAGGGCGGTGTGGCTTTGGAGCTGAAACCCCCAAAAAAAAAAAGATCTTTCAAGATGTCTCATCAAGGAATAAAATTAGAAGTAAAAGAGAGAGTCGATAGTGTTGGGATTGCCTTGCTTATAGAAACATTTGATAAGAGAGACAGCTTCTTCTGCCAGTATTCCTCCTCTGCACTTGTACCCTTTTTCTCCCTCGCTATCAAGGTCATAATTTAATTAGTAATGTATTTTTGTATAAGTTTGTAATGTGATCATAGAACTTACATGATATCTGACGGCTGAGAACTGCCTAAGTGAAGTGACAAAATGGAACCCCATCCCCCAAATTTATCATTTGCACATCCATGATACACTTCCTTTATACCTTCAATTAAGAGCATATCACATCATTCTCATCAGTAACCAAAAAAAATATGTCTAATTCAGCTTAAGGATTCATACCAAGAAACGATAAGGCCGATGCACACACAGTATGCAAGGTTCGCATGTTACATAAAGAATGCATTTTGAGAATTTCTCAGCAACTTGTGAAGGTGAGAGTCCATTTTTCTGCCATTGTTCAACAAGTTGATCAATTGCTTCCATCTCTGCATGTCTTGTAATGTAGCCTTTTCAAAAAAAAAAAAAAATTGTAACAAACACCTTAATATAGACGAATAAATCAAGTTAACAATCATATGATTCTGTGTTATTCAATAAATTAAGATACAGAGTAGTGTGAGCAAAAACAGACTATCCAATAAATAATTGAAGAAACTACTTATAAGCTTACTTCTGAAAGATTTGAGTGATCATATTGCGTGTCTCATTTGTTCGGTTTCGCCCTGAAGAAATGACCTTACCGTCCTCAAGAATAACACATCTGATCCAGACAAATCACGAGGAAACGGCCTTTGAGTGTGGAGGCTGTTCTGACCATCTCCGTAGTCGTATCCGGTTCGATATGGGAACACCTGCTCTGAAACGGCCTTTCAAATTTGTCAATTTTGTAGATCTTTTGCCGGAGTTTCTACCTCTTGTGCAGTCGTATTGGGAAGACACTGACCCTTTATTTATCTCCACCACTGCAATGTTTCGGTTTACTAAAAAGCTAAAGGGTCTGAAACAGGGGATCAGAAGTTTAACGCGTGATCGTCTGGGGGATCTGGTTAAAAGAACTCGGGAAGCACACACTGATTTATGTGCTAAACAAGTTGCAAACTTAGCTAATCATACCATTGATGCAATGCAGGATGAGACAACAGCTTAATCTCTATGGCACCAACTCTCATAACTAGAAGAGGGTCTATTGAAATAGAGGTCTAAATTACACTGGCTCCACGTTGGAGATCAGAATAATCAAGTGTTTCATAATGCAGTCAAACTTTGGAAAAATAAGAATTCTATCCGCGAGATACAATGTGAAGATGGTTCTATTGCCAAGACTCAAGCTGATATTAAACATGAAGCAACAAGATTCTTCTCGAATTTCCTTGGTCTCACTCCAAATGATTTTGGGGGAGCCACGGTCGAATCGTTAGTCACTGTTGCACTTTCGCTGCAGTGCTCATCATAGAGCTATGTTGATTCAAGATGTGTCGGATGAGGAGATCAGGCTTGTCCTATTTTCGATGCCTGCAAATAAGAGCCCTGAACCAGATGGCTATACTAGTGAGTTTTTCAAGCAAGCATGGCCTGTACTGGGGAAGGATTTTACGGTCGCCGTACAATCGTTCTTCCATAAAGGTTTTCTCCCTAAAAGTATTAACACTACCATACTTGCTCTAATTCCTAAGAAAGACGATGCATAGGTCATGAAAGACTATCGTCCCATCTCCTGTTGCAACGTCATATATAAAGTGATTTCCAAGATTCTTGAGAATCGACTCAAGGTTTTGCTCCCTGAGACCATCTCTTCAAATCAAACAGCTTTTGTCAAAGATAGGCTACTCATGGAAAATGTCCTTCTAGCATTTGAACTGATGACATTTCTCCATGTTGTGCCATGAAGATTGACATCTCCAAAGCATTCGATTCGGTGCAATGGTCATTCTTACTTAATACACTCCAAGCTTTAGGTTTCCCGGACATCTTTATAAACTGGATTCGACTGTGTATCTCCACAACAACTTTCTCAGTACAGGTAAATGGAGAGTTGGCTGGTTTTTTGGGGAGTTCTCGTGATGTGAGGCAGGGCTGCTCCCTCTCTCCTTATCTGTTCGTTATATGCATGAATGTCCTCTCACACTTGATCAATAAGGCAGCAACAGAGCACCGCTTTGGCTATCATCCTCGATGTCATAATCTTCTTCTCACACACCTCTGTTTTGTAGACGACCTAATGGTTTTTGCTGAGGGTACTAAAAGATCTGTTGAAGGCATTATTCAAATCTTTGATGACTTTGCTCGACTTTCAGGACTGAAGATCAGCCTAGAGAAATCTACACTATATATGGCTGGAAAGTTTTGACAAAAGAATATGATTAGAAACTAGAGAGCATAGAAGAAACAAAATAAGGTGGTTAAATTTAGTCGAATACAATACTTCTTCAACTCATGCTTTTAGATTTGAATGTAAACTACATATATATATATATATACTATAGATCGATTTTATTAATTTCTGTCTCATGATCACATTCCATCACGTAATCTATACTACTTTATTCGAGAAATAGGTCGTATGTGGTAACTTGGCAGACCATTTACCATGAAATATCATCATCATTGTCTAGAAGTAGTCACACAGAAGAAGAAAAAGAGATATTTGATAACATCGTACAACTACATTTCTTGGTTCTCATGTTAAAGTCCAAAAGCTTACAGCAAATGTGGAAATATTTGATCTTAACTTGTTAACAGAAACTGCTAAGAATTAGGTCTGGACTTTGCTCGACTTTCAGGACTGAAGATCAGCCTAGAGAAATCTACACTATATATGGCTGGAATCTCTCCAGGTACGCAAGCGGATATACGATCAACATTCCCTTTTGAGGTTGGCACGCTTCCGGTTCGTTACCTTAGGCTACCGCTCCTCACCAAAGCAATGTCCAGGAATGACTATCAGCCTCTCATAGCGAAAATACGACAACGAATAAGCTCTTGGACGGGTCGGTTCTTGTCTTATGGAGGTCGGCTGCAACTCATCAAATCGGTTCTTACCAGTATCACCTACTTCTGGTTCTCTGCCTTTCGGCTGCCAAGTAGTTGTCTGAAGGAGAGTGATAAATTATGCTCAGCTTTTTTATGGAGTGGTCCTGATTTACAAACGCACAATGCAAAAGTTGCTTGGGACGTCGTCTGTTTGCATTACTGTGAAGGGGGTCTTGGCTTGCCACCTTTGAAGGAGGTTAACACCGTTTGTGGACTTAAGCTTATCTGGAGATTACTCTCTACAAACTCGCTATGGAGCCAGTGGGTGCATACCTACCTAATTCATCAAACTTCTTTATGGGATATTGGTTGATCAACCCTCCAGGGGTCTTGGATGTGGCGTAAATTGCTCAAGTTGAGGGACCTAGCTAAGCAGTTTCACTGCAAAGACATCAAAAATGGCAAATCTACTTCATTTTGGTACGACAGTTGGTCTCCAATGAGACGGTTGCATGATACTTTTGGCAATCAAGGTTTCATTGATCTTGGGATATCCAAACATGAAACTGTTGAATTTGCTATGTTACACCATCGAGCTCGGCAACATATAGTGGACACTTTAAACGAAGTGGAGAAGCAGATCACTGCTGTCAAAGCTAAGCGCAAACCTAATATAGCTGATGTACATATGTGGAGGCACACATATGGACCTAAGAAAAAATTCTCCACTCGAGACACCTAGCTCCAACTGCGCATGGAAAAACCTGTGCAAAACTAGACAAAAGGGGTGTGGTTTCCTCTAGCAACTCCAAAATTCGCGTTTCTGACATGGCTTGGGATGCTCAACCGGCTCTCCACAGGTGATCGAATGTTGAACTGGAATCAGACGGTTGACACATCTTACTCTCTCTGTTCAGTATCTTTGGAAACAAAATCCCATCTATTTTTCCAATGCCCCTACTCGCAACAGATTTGGAGTAAGCTCACCTCTGGCTTCCTTGGGGTGCACTCCCCCGTTTGTTACTGCAATGCTCACTTCAGGTAGCACTCCACTCCATTTGGCAAGAACGAAATAACCGCAGGCACGGTGAATCCCCTGTTTCTGCCACTCGACTGCATCAACAAATTGATAGAACCATTCGAAACAAGCTTCTACTCATCCAAGGCTCAGGAAATCGTCTGTACGAAGAGGTTCTCCTCCTCTGGTCCACCACTAGAACCTAAAAGTTTTGTATGCTTTCCTATAAAGTTTTATAAAACTAGTTTACACTTGTTGTAAAGAGAAAACGGTTTTTTTGATGAATAAAATTTTACATTCGTTCAAAAAAAAAATAACAAAAAAACAAACCACACCACGGGGAAAAAAAGATACATTGGTTCTCTCTTATATAACACACATCTGATCCAGCGGTCAAGTTGTTTACAAATTACAACACTAAAAACTCCCTAGGCTTTCGATATAATGTTGGTGACCTCTTGCTGGGCTTTATTTCTGCAAACTTACGGTGGGCTTTAAGGCCTTGTAAAAAACTTTTGGTTTGTTTTTAGATTTTTAATACAGGAGCCTTTAATATATCACACTCTTGGGAAAAACAAAAGAAAAAATATATTTGGTCGTCGGAAGCCATGGCTTCTCTTCTCAATCTCAGGCCAACTCCTCCAGTACTCTCTTCTAATCCACCTCATAAGCTCACTCACTCTCCTCTTCACACCTATATCTCTTTCCCGTTCAAAATATCAAATACACATAATCAATTTCTCAATTTATGTCGTTCGTCATCAACACCACCACCTTCACAGCAAAAGGCCTCACAGAGGAAGAGAACAAGGTACAGGAAACAGTACCCAGGAGAAAACATTGGGATAACTGGGGAAATGAGATTCGTATCCATGCGGTTACGCAATGCTAGTGGAAAAAAATTGCATCTTTCTGGTGTTAATACTGAAAACGAAGAAGAACACGAAGAAGAAGACGATGATGATGATGATGTAAAGGGAGAGACTTGGAGGCCAAGCCAAGAGGGATTTCTTAAGTACTTAGTTGATAGCAAGCTTGTCTTCGATACTATTGAACGAATTGTAGACGAATCTGAGAATGTTTCTTGTAAGAAAAACTCTCTCTCTTTTGGCCCTGATACCTAATTTCAATTTCAAGAGTTGATTACTGTGGACGGCTTTGTGAGTAGGTGATGTTTATGGGTTTTGGCAAATACTTACTTCAGAACAGGATTATGGTTTCACTTTCAACAGGCTTAGGCATGGTATATAAATATGATTATATGGACAGTTATGTCTAGTTACGGTATTGATTTGGGCTTATGGTTTATGATTATGATTTTCATTTGTTAATGATTTGCGTTTAGGATCTGTATCTTTTTTTTATTTGGGCTAGATTTTGACCTAATTTCAGTTTCAAGAGTTGAAACTTGCAATTGTCTGAGGCTTGGTAGATTGTGTGGAAAGTTTTTTATTTTATTTGATGATGTGATTTGGGTTTATGTGTGTGGGAAAACGTGCAGATGCTTACTTCAGGAGAACAGGATTAGAGAGATGTGAAAGTCTTGAGAAGGATCTACAATGGTTTAGAGGACAAGATTTGGTTATTCCAGAACCAAGTAACACAGGAGTTTCTTATGCAAAGTATTTAAAAGAACTAGCAGGAGAAAGTGCACCTTTGTTTCTTTCTCATTTCTACAGTATCTACTTTTCACACATTGCTGGTGGTCAAGTTATTGTAAACAAGGTTAGTTTCTTTGATAAGTCTTCATGGAGTAACAGAGAAGAGTTTTTTTAACTGGATAAGGTCATATCTAGCATATTTAATTGTAACAGCTAGTTTGATAGAGTTAAAGATAAGAAATATAAGTTGGATATATTACTAGAGAGTTCGGGTTAAGGGGATTTTTGCAGGGTATGAGAGAGTTGCGATAAGCATGAGAATGACAATGGTGGAATCTGAGAAGATTTCTTCTCTTCTTCATTGGGACTAACTTATAATCACACAAGTATATCAAATAGTACCATCGTAAAGACACCTTGAAATCCTAAATCCATTAGTTTGTTGAAGAACTTGTTAACCGACTAATTAGTTAGGGGAAAACAGTCAGTCAGGCTAACGTGGTCTCAATAGCTGAACTATGTTTTGTCTTTATTTTCAAGATGTATCATAACTGGACGTTCTATATATTTTGTTGGTTATGTTGCATAAACAAATGGAAACATGTTCTGGTTCTTACTTTTGTCAATATCGCATGATTTAGATCTGTCATAATTGCATGGTCACCCTTCTCTATATGCGCAGTTTTCAAATGTAAATGATCAATTGATTCATTTAAGGTATCTGAGAAGCTTCTGGAAGGAAAGATGATGGAGTTCAATAGGTGGGAAGGGGATGCACAAGACTTACTTAAAGGCGTCCGTGAGAAACTTAACGTGCTTGGGGAGGTGAGACTGTCAACTAAAATTTTAATTCTTCATTCCTTCAATTGCTAAAAAAACCAAGGTTCTCTCAATGCTTTTTGATCTTATGTCTGACGTGATGCGTTTGGGAAATGAAGCACTGGACTCGGGACGAGAAAAACAAATGCTTGAAGGAAACAGCAAAGGCATTTAAGTATATGGGGCAGATAATTCGCTTGATGATCTTGTGAAATTCTTGGTTTTAAAGCTACCAGACCTGTGTTCACGATGGTAGTCTAGAATCATTTCAAAAACTTTCATTTGTCAGATTGTCTAATACACCGAAATTCAAATCTCCCCTGGAGATTGCATTGCTCCACTTGGCTTACCGCAGGCATTCTCCCTAATTCATGACAGTGCTAAAATTGAAGCTGATGAACACCAGCTTTGGGTTCTTTGTTGGTCGAAGTCAGCAGTAAAGAAAAATTACCAAATTGCTGTGCGTAAAAATGTAGCCAAAGGTTGTGTCCTTCGTCTGGTAATTCTTGATGAAATATTGTTGTTCTTTAGTTTTAAATATTTGAATTTGGGGGTTCTGAACACTTATCATTGGTTCTACTTCTCTGAATAATACATTAAACTAGAAATCACTGACGATGGCTATTTTCTTGTCTTAAAATTTAATTTGGTTCAAAAAAATACCCAAATTTAATTTGGTTGGGGTGTATATGGGACCTGGTGCAAATGCATACGAGGTTTTGTCTTTTGTGCTACCAAGTTCCACAAATGATGGCAGCTTATCCTTGACCATTTCCGTCCAATCTGAACACTCACTGTTTGAGAATTTTTTGTACGAGATATGAAAGAGAAAAGCCACCATCGGAGTATAACTCCTCTTCTTCAATGGTGGTTGATGAGTTAAGTTGCAACTAATAACAGTGAGCATGTCGCTCACTTAATTTTTTTTTTGTTTGTTTTGACGTGCAGAAGTTTGTTTTGACATGTTTTGCAAATTCCTATAATCTAATTATGTCAAAGTTATGCATTAACGAGATGGTGACAAAAAAAAAAGTAAAAAGGAAATACTTACCAAAATAAAAGAAAATAATTTAAAAGTAAAAAGAAAATATTTACCTATCATCACCGTAAAGGAATATATGATATGTTTATTATATAAATATGTATATTAAGTTGTATTCCATATCAAATCAAAACCTTAAGTATGATAGAAAATCATGAACAACAAAAAGACAAATAGAAACCATGCAATATCAGAAAACCTTGCCAGCAAAAGAAAACGGGATATGATGAGTGATAATCAGATTGCTATGATCGAAAAGACATTTGCAGATGAACCTCATATACGGTTGGATTTAACTATGCTTCATATATAGGTAGACAAACTAAATCAATGTCTAAGTATAATATTTATATAATGCTACATATATATCTTAGACTACTTCCATCTATTTGACTATTTTCACATCTATGAATAATAGACATTGTATTATTTTAAAATTTTCATTGATTTTTACTGTCTAGCATAGTTTACCAAAATACATGGTTCCCAAATTATAACTTCGCAACTTAGATGATGGTAAGGACTTTTATTCTATTTGTCTTATACAATTTTGAATGACGACGTACTATCAGTATTTGTTTTATTCCTTCTTTTTAATATTTTAATTTAATTATGTTGTAGCATTTTTAGATTTTAGTTATATTATTTAGTTAACTTTTTTTATATAAGAAATTCATGATATTTTAAAATAAAATTTTTATATTATTTTGAGTTTATTTTTTATTTTATTTTTCATTTAAAAATATTTAAGATCTTTATTTATTTATTCCTTTCAAAATAAATATTTTAAATTTCTTATGTTGTAGTATTTTTAGATTTTGTTTTATTTTAGTTTATATTTTATATCTATAAATTATCTAAGACTCATATATCATCGTGGTTATAATTTTTATTTTTCTCAAATTATATTGGGTTGGTCATAAACTCATTGCAAATGTGTAGATATTTTTTCCTCTGTTTTTCATCCAAAATAGTTTTTGAGTAAACAATTTTAGTGGTTAAACAATATGTCACTGCAATTTTAGTGGTGAAAAGAAACAAAAATTGGTGTAATTGGTTTAGAGATACATTTAATAGGTGGTGATAAGAGCATATTTTAACAATAAAATATTTTAGGGTGTAAGAACAGATTATTAGTGGTAAAACACATAGTAATATTTTACGTGGATACTAATAAGATGACGCTTGATCGGTTGATTGCATATAAAACATTTTGTGAATAAGTTGTTGAACATTTTTTAAATTTGACAATAATAATATTGGTAATGGTTAATGTTTGAAAAAAATTTGGTGGTCGATAATTTAGCTTTGGTGACTGTAAGAATTGTAATAATAATTTTAAAATATAAAAATATAAATTAGTGAATTAAAGTAAAAACTTCTCTCTAACTAAAAATATTTCTCTATTTCTTTTCAGAAAATATATTTCACACAAAAAACTACTTATATATTCTAAAAAATTGAATTTTATTAAATTATTTTAAAACCCGTACATCGTGCGGATCCTAATCAAGTCATATGAAATAATAAATTTACGATAAACAAACAAAATTTGGTTCGTCTTCCTTCAAAAACTAAACATAAAATCTATAATGAAATAGAGACATAGCTCTTCAAATGTGGGACTTGAATGAAGAGTCAATGAGATAAGGTCCAAAAAATTTACACAAACAGAACAAAAAAATGTATAGTACACTTAAATAAATCATCATTACTAGGTGAGATGGGGATTGATTATCTGATCAATAGGGGTTCCTATGTGGATTCTGAGGAGCAGAACGAGGAGGGTTTAAAAGAGGTTGAAGTGCCTCACCACGATGCTCATATTTGGTCTGAAATTTGCCTTATATTGCACACAGGGTGCAACCACCGCAGCAAGCTGATCATTATGTCAAATAAAATCAGACTTATGAAATGTTTCAATCGTCATGCATGTAGATGAATGTGGACAGCAATTATCACTTGGTTTCTTTGGCGTTTTGTAAGAAAAGGTAACATCAGGACTGTGGTTTCACTAGTTTGGTTCTAATGTCAGCACTCAGATAAACTAGTCTTCAAAGTTGAAACTTTTATGTTCTTACAAAACAATGAGAGGAAAGCAATTTTGAGATTAATGCCGTGGCAACAGCTCTGGGAGGATAGTCTCCGAGTAGTCTTGCATCAACGCATTGATTCACTTTGTCTTCACTTAGTTTAGGGGTTGCCTGCGACAACACACAATATCTTTAACAATAATTCATTTCTAGGGAACATTCAGAGTCGCAGTAATCAATATACACACACACACAAAACAAAAACAACAGAATTGTGGAAAAATCAATTCCACAAGTAAAGTCAATACTATATCAGAAGATGTAAATTCAAGTTACTATACTCCACAAGTAAACTCAAGTAACACCAACCACTCTAACTAACACTTTCTTTAGAATTGTTCTCTTAGATGTTTGTGTATTACACTACATGTCACTTTCTGAACTGAAACAGACAATGAACTACTACTGCTGTTGATAATTTGTAATCATGGATCACAATTTGATAATTCTGTACTTTCTGATTGGATATGCAAATACGAACTAGGCTACCTTTGTGGGTTTTCATAAAGAGACATCTATGCTCGTATCAATTACAAAGACAGAACGGGGTTAGTATCGATATGTATTAGAGATTAACGGGGAGGGAAATGGATATGATCATGATTAGAAGTCGACTTTGGAGATTAGCTGGAAGTGTCTAAAGTGTCTACCCCCAAGATCATGATATGAGAGGGTTGACAAAGTGAAGATTAGCATTTAACCTCATCCTTTTCATAAATTGCATTTGTATAACTAGTTTGGCATCAGAGTGTTTGTTGTTGTGATCCTTGTTTAATGTCGTAAGTAAACAGTGCCAGTCAAATAAGGTAAGATCGATCCTCTTTTGGGTTTATTTTCAAGACATTCGTTATGGATCCATTGGAGCCTATTAACTTGATTAGGCCTTTGTTTGGTTGGATTAAATCGAAACAAAAAGTCTTGTTACATGAATTGAACATTTTTGATACCATGGTGATCAAAACTTGATTATTACATTCTTTCTATATTATTATTACAAATGGTGAATAAAATACATGATTATGCATATATATATATATGGATAAGTATTATAATCTTATTTAGAATAAACAGAACAGAAGATAGGGAATATCAGTTTCATTTTCATAATTTGGAACCTGAGGATGAGGATGAGGATGATGAATGGTCGAATTTACAAGCCGGACCGGATTTGCAAAGGCCGAAGCGACTGAAATCTGGGCAAATAGCTTGGTTAGGTCTTAATGGTAAGCCTTTGTTATTGAGGGCCAGTCCAGGCTCTATCGGGGTTTTATTCATGGGGTGATGGTATTTGCATTCTTTCAGATCACAGTTTCCTGTTAGAAGATAATTGCCGCATTCAGGTATGCCTGGACGTGTTGGCATTTTTTTGTCAGACATATTTTCTCTTCTCTTATTAGACTTGATATTGTTTGCATATACTTGATTATGTTCTACGTGTATATATATATACATTAGAAGAAGATATCTAGCATTAAATACTCAAATGACATGTTTTGAAGAAATATATCATCATTAACATTTATTGTATTTAGTTATAATTGTAATTGTTTTTTTTAGTGATTAGATTTACCAATAGATATATGCATTTAATTATATAATATTTTTTTTAACTACATGTGACATAAGTCATTATATTTCATGAGTTATAAAGCTTTTTGAGAGAGGATACACCATCATATTTTATAAATTAGATACAGAAGTTATTATGCATACAAAAGTCAATTCTATATAATAATTACAATCTCTAAAAAATAATTATTACAGTTGCATCTTTTTCTAATAATTTTCATTAATTATAATTTTCTGTTTTAATTGTTAAAATATATTAAACAAATTGTTACAACTGTTTAATTAACCATTTTAATTACTTTTTGGTATATATATACCGTTACAACTTTTACCTAATTTAATAAATCATCGAAAACTTTAGATTTGTTTGGTAAATTTATGAAAAGCTACCAAAATATATTTTAGTAATTACCTCTTAATGATAGCTTTTCATAAAAAAATCAATATTTAGTTACTAATATATATTTAATGAATCATTGTATCCAACACTGCAACATTTGATTTACACTACATGAAATAATGGTTTTAATAGCAGTATTTAATAGCGGATTTTTTGGTTCTGCTATAGTTGAATTTCTTAAAAAGTAACATAGTGTTTCCATAATTTGAAACCCTATGGTAGGATGAGCGGGAATACATTTCGATCTGGTGCTTAGATTTTGGTTATATAATTGCATAGTTTAAAGTGAAAACACTATTGTAGGGGAAACCGGGAAAATGAAAATTGCATTGCCACCAAAAATTTTATTAAGTAAAAAAAATGTAAAAAAAACAGAGAAAAAAGAAGTAAAGAATAAAACTAGGTCTTACAGTCGCCACTTCTCTCGTTCTTCTCTTTTTCTTCTCTCTGAAACTCCGCCGAAACCATCTCTGAATTCCAAACTGTTTTTCACTTTGGATCCAATTTGTTTCTATGATCTTTCAGTTTCATTCTTCCACTACAAGAATATTGAGTTTCAGTAGCGTCTGAATATTGAGCTTCAATAGCGTCTGAATATTGAGTTTCATTCTTCCACTACAAGAATGCAGTTAATCTTCGGTCGAATGTAATATTTGATACTTTATGATGTTTATCTGAGTTGAATCGATTATCTTATTATGTGTACTTGAAGTTGTTGTAATGATACTTCATGTCGTGTTCTGTTTGCAGAAACTAGATTCAAGCTTCTTGTTCGGTCGTACCTTGATTTTATTTGTGTAAGATATTATTTCTAGCTTTTTTTGTTTGTCATTTTGTTGTTGGTGTGGTGTATGTGAGTATCTGATCATTAAAGTTTTTATCACAATTGTACGTATAATTGGTGTTGGAGCTTGGGTAGTATTGGTGTAAAATGGACAAGGCATGGGTTTGACTTCCAAGGTATCTGTCTAATTCTGATCTGTTATTTTCATACATGGATTCATTTATAATGTGATTGTAAATTGTGCAATTTAATTAACTTATACATAAATAACCTTGAAACGACCTCACCGGATTCCAACTCCTAAGCAAGGTTCCATGGAAAACATTCTCACCAGAACCCCATAATTCCGACGAGACAACCGGCATCAAAATCGCTTCTTACAAAAACTTCCACCAATATAGGCAGATCCAACTAACCCATGCTCCGCATCCACAAGACACAATCATACAAACGTACTTCAGCTCCCCAAGCACGTATCATAGTCATTCAGCATCCTACTGGAAAACCACTTGACTCCACCTTCCGAGCAAGCTTTGCTTATTCACGTATCACCCAACACCACATTATCTAGTTATTGAGTCGCACAACCAACCATCCCTAACGACCGAGTAACAAGAGAGGTAGGCTGGAATACTTTATTCCGTCCAGCCACGAAAACACTTCTCTGATGAACCCATCTTTTCACCGTCCTAGCTTTAACTTGGTCCTACAAGCACCTTGAACTTGCTCCATAAGCTTATAGAGGTTTCAGCTCAAACCGAGCTCATTGGTTCAACCAACAACACAACTTAACACAATTAAATCCATACAAAAGCTCAATATAAAAACTCGAATAATTCACAAAATAACCGTTGAAATGGCAACTCCGCCATTGGATAAGGAGCCTGTACTATGACGAATCTCTCCACCAAATTTCATATCCATCAGACTAGTTTTGCTCCTCCAAACGACGCCTAGAAAGAACCATCTCAGAACAGTTTCTAGTAATCATACTTAACCCATATTTCACAGTTTCCAGCAATTACTTGGTGAAACAAGGATTTTTCTATCTTAACCTATGAATGAAGGGATGATAACAAACAAACAAACTTAGGCTACGATGATCAAATGTGATGCAAGGTGTTTCAATACCCTTATGATGTTGTAGGTTAAAGGATGTCAATCTATAAAGAGTGTGATATGTAAGTAGTCAAGATGTGATCAATGCATTCAAGTTAAGCTAAATATCAAGTTGATTTGTTTCTAACAACCTAATGACAGAAATGAAATGCAGAAGAATAAAGCAACTTAAGACAGTACTAATGCAGAAAATAAGCTACTAAACAAGTGCTATAAACTATGCTAAGCAAGAGAAAACTACTAACAAATGCAATTGAAACAAAATGGAATGAAACAGAAGATAAACAAGGAAATAAACTGGCGCTCGAGTATGCACTCGGTCGAGTGCATGGTCGAGTATGTGGTCGAGTGGCTGGTCGAGTGGGTGGCCGAGTGATGCGTAACAGAAGAACAAAAGCAAAACAAATAACAGAGATGCAAAATAAACGATGACAAATGATTAAATATGAAAGCAGTAACAAAAAATGAGCAAATAGGTCCTAGAGATGGGGTTAATTGGTTGGTATCAAGCTAAGCTTACCCAGATTGTTTAACAAACTTCACAAAAGCAAATCCTAGACAGTGATCTCAAAAACTTGCTAATCCACTCTCATGGCAATAACAATCAAGTCTAAATACTCCTTGACCTAGTTCTCACTAGCTAAGACATAAATAAACACGCATTAAGATCCAGATTCATTATTTGTCAAAAACCACCCTAGACAACTAATATCTTAGGCTAGCATATTAATCTCCAGTATTAGCATGATCAAGCATCCTAAACATTGGTATGATGCAAGGAAACCTAAGATATATCCTTAACTTCTCAGAACAAAGATAGCATAGAACCCAGCTAACCCATAAAGGATCTATAAACAATCAAGCTTAAACAATCAAGCTTAAACAATCTAGATAAACATACCTCTTTATCAACCTATCCCATCTCTAAGATCCTAAGCCACTAATCAGATCTAAAAATCATAATGAAGAACACAAACCCATAAATTGTTAAAATAGACATGATCAGATAGATAAGAGAGAGATGAACAATTTAATACAAAGAAGTGAAAGCAAATACTCAATAGATTCAAATTTATGAAAATCCTAGAAAAGATAAAAGATGATGCAATAAAGTAAAAAAAGCTAAAAATGGCAAAAACTAGGTTATGAGGTGTCTCTAGGGTCTCCAGGGTCTGACTTTTCGGCCACAAGTGGCAGTACTAGTAAAGAGAGAGAAGCCCTAGTTAGCTAGAGGACAAAACAGAGAGTCGGCTGCAAGTGCTTGACCATGTGCTCGGTCGAGTGCATGGTCGAGTGGTTGGTCTGTCACGTAGCTCGAGTCTTCAGTCTGGGATGATATCTGTTCAGTAAAATCGGGATAACTCTTGACCTACAACTCCGATTGACTTGAAACTACTGGAATTAGAGATTTAACTCAATATCCTACGACTCTGATGAAGGGTGCTCAAGCTGAATCGTAACGGAAGATCTTCATTTGGATCAATCTTTAAGGAGCTCGTTATGAATCCGACCAAGTACTCGACCGTGTGCCTGCTCGAGTAGTATGGTCGAGTGCCTTCTGTTCCCTTCCTGATACTTCCAATCCTCTTGTTTAGCTCCAGAAACAACACCAAGTCCTTCCTTACCCTTTTAGAGCTCCATAATACCTAGTAATACTCCAAATGCACCAATGTATGCTTTTAAACATACAAAGTGCATATTTGGACAAAAACGGTTATGAAACCTAAGGAATCACTTCTAGATGATGCCAAATATGAACTAAACAAGGCTTTAAATATGGTAAAATATAGTGACATCACTTGGGCAGGAAGCAACGCACATAAATCTTTGAGATAAACTGTAAATGATGCTTCCTTAACTTCTATCGACTCTTGGCTTGATGTAGATTACGCCAATATCATCTGGCTCCCGAAAAAATGTCAGATACAGCGCCAGCGAGCTTCCAAAGTCGACTACTCCAAACTTTCTTTATCTCCAACCTTCTTTCACTTTCTTTCTCTTCTTCACCTCTGTTCACTCCACCTCTGTTCTCCCACCACTAACGGAGCTACCCGCAACCACAAAATGAGCAACCAAATCCATCAATGGTTCCCACCATTTCTGAAACGTCACTTCTCTCTCCTCTCTCTCTCTCTCTTCTTCCTCTTTCCTCACTTTCTGATAGCAGTATGTACAACCATAACTCAGTGACAATGTATCATATCAACCACAATTATTGACATGAACCTGATTTGATGGAATACAAAACTCAGCCAACCGGAGAAACCATCAACGCTACACGTCAACGACTCACCTCTTTACGAATACATAATCACTTTAAAAATCGGTCCTAAAGCTCAATCCAATAAACAAATCAACGCAATGAAGAAAATACGATCCTCTTCACATGTCCACCAAACTCACAATTCAACGACTCACATAACACAACAACATACACGAGAGTTAAGGGGTAGCCGATACCTTCTCAACAAGACCGGTTTGCCCTCCGGTGAAAACGTGACACGTTAAGGCACATGTTGTGCACAACGAGAGTCTCTTGGTTCACAAACAGCGGCAACTAACACGAACAACATAATGATACTCCCAAAGTCGAGGATCATTTAGCCGGATTAGAAATGATAGAAACTTGCTACAGTGCAAGGTGAAACGAGGAGGATTTAATGGATTGAGGGGTCGCACAACAGTTGAGGAAGGCTGCTGATATTCTCAACTCCAATTGCTGCTAGATATGACACACTAGTCCAGCAAGAGGAGGCTGTTGCTTGGATATTACACACCAAGAAACAATGAAGTATTATAGACAAAGAACAAAGAGATAGACTCATAAAATGAAAAGGAAAATTGATTGATGATTCTCAAATGAGTTTACATGTGTTTATATAGGGATATGAGACTTGGTAACAAAGCCAAGTATTAATTATTCTTAAAACTAAAATAAAATAAATATAGATAGTTGAATGAAGACCCAACTCTTGATGTTTTCCTTCCTAAGGTTTCATTCCCAAGGTGAGTTGAACTCCATTAAAGTGATTATTTTGGGCTTTCTTGGGCTTGTACTCAAAGTTGGCTGGACTTTATAAGTATCATCCCCAATAGATTTTGCCATGCTCTCTTTGGTCATAAGCTCTTGAATTAGCCCATGAAGTGCATTACTTAGCTTCTTAGCTTTTGTTGTAGTCATTGGTCCTTCAGGTACAAGCAATAGTTCTTCAGCTACAAGCTCCTCTGGTTCAAGCTTAGCTTCATTTTCCTTAGGTTCAAGCTCAGCTAAAAGCTCATCCTACTTAGTTCCGTCCATGATAACATCATCCTCCTCCTCTTGAAAAGGATTTGTCCTCAAATCTGGATCATCTGCCACAAAAAGAACTAAATCATAAACATTTAAGCTTGAACTCACATTGTACTTACCTTGAAGATAAAGTTGGTATGCATTGTCATTGATCTTTCTTTTGATCTCAAAGGGTCCATCAATTCTAGGCATTAGTTTTGATTTCCTTTCAGCTGGAAACCGTTCTTTCCTCAAGAGAACCAACACTTGGTCTTCGGGTTTGAATACCACCTTGCGCCTTCTTTTGTTAGCTTGTTTTGCATATTGCTTTTTCTTCTCCTCAATGTTAATTTTAGCTTTCTCATGGATCTATTTGTCAAGGTCAGCTTTCTTTTTCCCATCCAATCTAGCTCTCTCACTCAAAGTAGAGGGGTTAGATCCAATGGAGATAAAGGATTAAAGCCATAAACGATTTGGAACGGAGAAAACTTAGTTGAAGAATGAACTAATTGATTGTATGCAAACTCAACATGTGGTAAACAATCTTCCCAAGTTTTAATGTTCTTTTTGATCAAAGCATGCAAGAGAGAAGAAAAAGGTCTATTGACTACTTCAGTTTGCCCATCAGTTTGCGGATGACAAGTAGTGGAGGATAGCAACTTAGTCCCTAGTTTAGACCAAAGTGTTTTCCAGAAGTAACTCAAAAACATTATATCCATATCATAAACAATTGACTTAGGTACTCCATGAAAACGAACAATTTCCTTGAAGAACAACTCAACAACATGCAAAGCATTATCAGTTTTGTGAAAAGGTATGAAATGAGCCATTTTTGAAAATCGATCAATGAACACAAAAACTGAATATTTACCAGTCCTAGTTCTAGGCAAACCAAGCATAGAATTCATAGAAATATCATGCCAAAGCTGAGTAGGAATAGGATATTGATACTTAGCGTGATGTTTTTGATGGCTCTACAACCAACACACATGAGCCAACTTCCATCCTTTTTAGGCACAAGTAGGACTAGGACCGCACATGTGCTAATGTTCTCTCTAATATGTCCCTTCTCCATGAGCTCATTAACTTGTCTTTGCAGCTCCAATGTCTCCACGAGATTAGTCCTATAAGATGGTTGATTTGGAAGTGATGCATCAGGGACGAAGTCAATTTGGTGTTCTATACCTCTTATTGGCAAAAAACCGTTATGGTTCTCATATGGAAATATATCTGAGATTTCCTGCAAAACATCTAGCAAATCACTCGGGAGCTTAGGTGCAAGGTCAGAGAATGCTATAAGTGTTCTTTATACACAAGCAAAAGAAATGGCTGTTGAAAGTACAAAGATTTCCTTACTTGACTCTCTTTGACAAAGAAGTTAGAGTTCTTACTCAAGTTTTGTTGGTTTAATTTCTTTGTCTCAGCTTTTTTTCAACTGGACCTAGTCTTGATGGACCTCCAACGGAGTTAAAGGAACCAGAGTGATCTTCTTTCCTTTATGCTCAAAGGGATGCTGGTTGGTGTAGCCATCATGTATCGCCCTCATGTCAAACTACCAAGGTCGTCCTAGAAGGATATGTGTTGATGCAGCATGGGAAAGTGATTTCCTACGCTTCGTGGCAGTTGCGGAAGCATGATGACAACTATCCTACTCATGATTTGGAGATGGGTGCTGTAGTTTTTGCCCTGAAGATTTGGAGATCTTATGTTTATGGTGCAAAGGTGCAGGAGTTTACAGATTATAAAAGCCTGAAGTATATATTCACTCAGCCCAAGCTGAACTTGAGGCATAAGCGGTGGATGGAGCTGGTGGCGGATTATGATTTGGAGATAGCCTACCACCCTGGTAAGGCTAACTCGGTTGCAGATGCTCTGAGCCGGAAGAGGGTAGCTTCGGCTCATGAGCAGGAGATGGAGTTTCTGGTAGGAGAGATCGGTGCATTGAGATTGTGTGCTGTTTCTCAGGAACCGTTGGGTTTGGAGACGGTTGATAGAGCAGATCTTTTGAGCAGGGTGCGGTTGGCTCAGAAGAAGGATTTGGGGCTGGTGAATGCCTCAAAGGATGTGGATTCAGAGTATCAGGTCTCATATAATGGTATTATCTTGGTGCACGGTCGGATTTGTGTGCCCAAGGATGAGGAGTTGAGGCAGGAGATTCTGAGAGAGGCTCATGCAAGCAAGTTTTCTATTCATCCAGGAGCGACTAAGATGTACCGTGATCTCAAGAGGTACTATCACTAGGTCGGGATGAAGAAGGATGTAGCTAGTTGGGTCGCGAGGTGTGATGTGTGTCAGCTAGTGAAGTCTGAGCATCAAGTTCCAGGAGGGTTACTGAAGAGTCTTCCAATTCCAGAGTGGAAGTGGGATATGATTACTATGGACTTCGTGGTGGGTTTGCCAGTGTTCAGGACGTTTGATGCTATTTGGGTCATTGTGGACCGGTTGACTAAGTCGGCACACTTTTTGGCCATTAAGAAGACTGATGGAGCAGCGGTCTTGGCTAAGACGTATGTGAAGGAGATGGTCAGGCTGCATGGGGTGCCAGCGAGCATTGTGAATGATAGGGATTCTAAGTTCACTTCGGTGTTCTGGAGAGGGATTCAGGCAGAGATGGGCACTAAGGTGCATATGAGTACAGCTTATCATCCCCAGACAGATGGACAGTCGGAGAGGACGATCCAGACGCTGGAAGATTTGCTGAGGATGTGTGTGTTGGATTTGGGAGGCCATTGGGCAGATCACTTGAGCTTGGTAGAGTTTGCTTACAACAACAATTATCAGGCGAGTATTAAGATGGCTCCTTATGAGGCTTTGTATGGGAGGTCGTGTCGTACACTGTTGTGCTGGACTTAGGTGGGGGATAAGAGCATTTACGGGGCATATTTTGTTCAGGAGACCTCAGAGAAGATTCGGGTTCTCAAGCTGAACATGAAGGAAGCTCAGGATCGATAGAGGAGTTATGTCGATAGGAGGAGGAGAGATCTTGAGTTTCAGGTAGGAGACAGAGTGTATCTCAAGATAGCCATGTTGCGGGGTCCAAACAGGTCATTGACAGAGACTAAGTTGAGTCCGAGGTTTATGGGTCCGTTCAGAGTGATTGAGCGGGTGGGACCGGTAGCATATAGGCTGGAGTTTCCTGAGGTTATGCGTGCGTTGCACAAGATTTTCCATATTTATATGTTGCGGAAGTGTCTCCATGAGGATGATCAGTTGTTAGCTAAGATTCCTGAGGATCTTCAGCCTAACATGACTGTGGAGGCGAGACCAGTGAGGGTTCTCGAAAGGAGGATCAAGGAACTTCGGAAGAAGAAGGTTCCTTTGATGAGAGTCCTATGAGACTTTGATGGTGTTGAGGAGCAGACTTGGGAGCCTGAGGCGAGGATGAAGGCAAGTTTAAGAAGTGGTATGAGAAGCAAGCAGCGACTTGAGCTTGTCTAGCCTGGTCCCATCTATAATCCATGGCTGAAGCGGGAATGGAGTATTCCAGTCCATCTCTCTTGTTTACTTGGTCGCTTAGGGGTGGTTGGTTGTGCGACTAAGTTACAAGATAAGGTGGTGCTCGGAGTACAAAATTTCCGTTAGGCGGTAGTTTGAGGGAAAGTTTCCTGAAATAGAAGTTTCTAAAAATGGAAAGTTTCCAGAAGTGGAAAGTTCTGAAAATGGAAAGTTTTTTTTTGAGTTAGAATTTGTCCATTTTTAGTGTTGGAGAGCCTTGGAGGGGCTTGTGTGGCCTTAGTGGCAGACTTTTGAGTCATTTTTCCCGTGTGTGGCAGTCTTTTTAGTCATTGTGTGGCCTTTGTGGCGGGCTGTTTAGCCAGTCGTGTGGCCTTTGTGGCGGGCTGTTTAGCCAGTCGTGTGGCCTTTGTGGTGGGATGTTTGGCCAGATGTGTGGCCTTTGTGGCGGGATTTTTAGCCAGATGTGTGGCATTTGTGGCGGGCTGTTTAGCAAGAGTTGCCTATTTGGACGGTCCTTGGGGACAAGTGGTCTTCGTGACCGTCCTTCGGGACGAGTGGCCTTGGTCGCGGTCCTGTTTAGGACATTTGTTTCGCCTTGGTGGCGGTCCTGTTTAGGACATTTGTTTGGCCTTTGTGGTGGTCCTGTTTAGGACATTTGTTTGGCCTTAGTGGCGGCCCTAGTGGCAGTGAGATGATCCACGTGTGGTCATGAGGTATTCCAGGGAGAGGAATATGTGGTTGGTAGGCCATTGTGATGTTTGACGCGAGCCACGGGAAGGATACCTGGATAGGGATAGGATTCAGACGTGTTCAGAATTGTTTGCTCGCGACTCTAAGGGGACTTTGGTTCTCTTAGTACTGCCATATTCTAAGACTTTGTGGCTTGGGAGTATGGTTGATATATCGACTTCGGATGACGATCTGGGGACGCGCTGTAGGGTGGCAACCGAGAGACGAATATTGGACTTCCTTATATATTATGGCATGCGGGCTTAGGCCCGATGAGGAGCCAACTTTATGGCATGCAAACTTAGGTCTGATGAGGAGCCAATAAAAACTCAAGGTTTAGACCTATGGGTAAAGGAAAGTACAAAAGTCGAGAGCAAATAATGCTTGGAACGTGAGTCTATCGCCTAGAGGTGACCTTCCGTAGATCGGTCGGACGAGTGTGGGCCGTGGAGACGGTCGCACGGGAGTCCTTGGTTGATGGATGTTCGAGGATGAATCTATGTTGGTGGGGGAGAATTGTAACATCTACGAACCGAAATCCCAGTTTAGGGGTTGCATCTGTCGATGCAAGGTTGGTTATCTGCAGACGAATTTAAGTTAAACGCTGCGTTTTGGGTTAGGGAAAACACTTAACACGAGTTTTTTGTCATTAGCCGTGTTTAGCCGCTTTTGAGATAAAGAAAAGAGAGAGAAGGTGTTCCTAAGTGTTCTTGAAGTTTTTGGGTGATTTGAGGAGGTTTTTGTAGAGATCTATAGCTGAGATGGTCGTAGGAGCTTCCTAGGAGTGTATTCTTGTTTGTTTGTGGTTCAGAATCGTCTTGGAAAAGTTAAGTGCAGGACCATGGCTTATCTAAGCTGGAGATTTCCATAATCTGCTTGTTATGTGTTGTTTGGCTTGTTAGATTGTTATTTGGGACGTTAGGAAGCTTTCTTGTGGCTTGGAATCGAGTTTTGTGGTTGTAGGAACGAAGATCCGGCGAGAAGCTTCGGGGGAAAATGATGCTCGACATGTGCATCGGTCGATGCACTTTGTACGTCGGTCGATGCATGTGCGAGGATGGCGCGTAAAACCTAGGGTTTTCGTGCTATGTTGAGCATGCGTCGGTCGATGCATATCTTGCGTCAGTCGATGCATATCTTGCGTCGGTCGATGCAAGTGAACCTTGCATCAGTCGATGTATATCTTGCGCGGTCGACGCAACCCTAACTGGTGTCGGTCGATGCAGAGTCCTGGTTTGTTATTGTTGATTGTTGATTGTAGGTTGATGGTTAGAGATGTCTCTATTGCTTGTGTGTATAGCCCAGTAGATGGGAGGATTGCCTTACTGAGTGTTTATAAAATACTCATGCATTGCAAGTTGTGTTTGTGGTGTAGGTAAAGGCAAAGTGTGATCGTGGAATCAAGGCAATGAAGAGGAGGATGTTCTAGGGTCTCGATTGGTTTTTGTCTGGCATTGCTAGGTTGCTAGAGTTGGGTCATTAGAAACATTGCTAGGTTGTTGGTTCTATGTTTTATGTTGATTGAATTTTGGATATTATTTATGTTATGATTATTGGATATATATTGGATATTGGCATTTGTTATTCCATTGTTGGTTGTGATTGTGGTTAGGTGGCTAGTGGGTATGAGACCACTAGTTATAGTTTATTTATTATTATTATTATTTACTATTTATTATTTATTAAAAAAAAACGGGTTGGGTCGTTTCAGTTGCTCCCTAACATATTGTTCGCCCGTTTCATTCAACCATTCTAGTTTAAAAGGCCGCGGATGAGGTCTGGTCTCAAGTCCAAGCTTCCTAACAAGAGTATCACTAGCAACGTTAGTTCAGCTTTCACCGTTAATGATCAAAAAAAAAAATTTATCTTTAACTAAACATCTAGAGGGAAAGAACTTCTCCCTTTTTTCTCGGTCATTGGACTTAGGCTGCACGTTCAATGATCTCCTAGTGACCAGAAGTGTCCCTTGAGTTAGATATTCAAATTATTCTTCCTCTTCGTCAAAGATTGGACCGAGATCTTCCTTTTTCTCTTTATCGTCCTCGGACTCCACTTCACCGTTGTCTAGGAGGATCATTACCTTTTGATTCGGACATTTGTTGGCATAATGTCCAAGTCCTTGACATTTGAAACACTGAATATCCCTTGCCCGATTTTTGGTCCCAACTGCCTTTCCTTTATCAAGACGAGCAAGAGCATTAGTCTTAAAAACTGAATTTAATATGGTTGGATACTTATCTTTATCTTGATAAATTTGTTTTGGAGCAAAGGAAGGTTTAGAGAAACTCCTCCTCTTGGTTTGTTGTTC
Source organism: Camelina sativa (assembly GCF_000633955.1). Lineage (NCBI taxonomy): Eukaryota > Viridiplantae > Streptophyta > Magnoliopsida > Brassicales > Brassicaceae > Camelina > Camelina sativa. The sequence goes on along the minus strand of NC_025698.1, from coordinate 24,310,981 downwards.
GATTAGAATCGCCTTGTGCAACATTTCCTCAAAGCTTTCATATTCTTGAAGCTCCATTATGTCATGAATGTCTCGGTTGAGGCCTACAAGGAATCTGGCCATGGTAGCTTCTAAGGTTTCATCTACGCCAGCCTTGATCATTAAGCTTTCCATTTCCTGGAAATAGTCCTCCACATATTTGATTCCTTGAAGCAAGCGTCTGAGTTTTTGGTGGAGATCTTTATGGTAATGAGCCGGCACAAACCGTTTCCTCATCAAGGTAGTGAGCTCATCCCATGAAGCTATTGGTTTTCCACTTGTCCTTTTCCTGTGAGTCGAAACTTTATCATATCATTTAATATCATAGTCTATAAACTCAGTTGCTGATAACCTAACCTTTTTGAGTTCAGAAAATTTTTGACAATCAAACACTAACTCCATTTTCCTTTCCCATTCTAGGTAAACATTCGGATCGTTTTAACCTTCAAAGGTTGGAATTTTAGGTTTCAAACCACCTAAATTGTCATTTCTTGTACCAAAAAGATTAACATCACCTTGATCACAGTTTCTATGACTTCGTCTAGGTCGGTTGATGGATCAATCATCTTTTTCATGGAACTCCTCTTCTTCAATTTCCTCCTCGGGTCGGTAAGTCCTCCTTGAACGTTCTCTCATGGCTGCAGGTCTAGAACGGGTTTGTTGGCTGTTCTGAATCTCGTCGAGCCTCTGGTGTAGTTCTTTTAGACCTTTATTCATAAGGTTAGTAATTGTGTCATTCAATGCCCTCATTTGCAAGTTAGATAGCCCGGCGACAGAATTTCCTGGCCGATCTCTTTCTCCATCACTTTCCATGGTTTTCTGAAAACTTAACACCAAAAGTTAGCAGATAAAAAATCCTAACACACTCAAGTGTTTCTCTCGATTTTGGTAGGTCACTCAAGAGATTTCTCCCTAAGTTCTAAGAGAACAAATCCAAGAAACCCAATGGAATTCCCAAGCAACAAGGGACGAAGGATGATAGAAAGACAAGAGGATTTTGTGAAATCTGTTTTAACCACCTCAAAGCTGGATTTCTCCTCAGCCAGCATGATTTCTCTTCCACCACCTAGCCAAATGCAAATCNAAATTTTTTTTTTTTTTTTTTTTTTTGTCAACCAAACATTAAGCTAGAAAATAACTTTAAGGTTGGTTGCCCAAACCGGAGGATACATGTTTACAAAAGAAGTTCCAGAAGATAAAGATCTCGAAGAACGAGCAAGACAGTCTGCCGTATATTTGACGTCCGTGGGATCTTCAAAAGCATGAAGGAAGGAAAGGATGGTTGAAGTAAGCTGAAATCATCCAACAGGTTGGAGAAAGCGGGCCATTCATCGGGAGACTGCACCATCGCCACTAAATCTGCACAGTCCGTCTCCAAACTCTGACAGTCAACACCCGCCGCCAGAAGGGATTCCATCGCCCAAATCAAGGCCTGAAGCTCCGAATGTAGGGGAGAAGGGCATCATCGCTGGCTTTTTTTTTGTTATATATTAGGATTTTTTTTTCTTTCTTTATTTTTTTTTGTTTTTTTTTGTTGTTGAAAATAGAGATGGCCTAGGTAGGGCGATGACCCAGATTTAAGATAGAAAGAAGAAGAAGTGTTAGGAAATGGAAGATGAGAAGATGAACAGACAAGTATCGGTTGAGTGGCTCTGATACCACTTGATACGCCCAAATTCGAGGATCACTCAGCCGAATTAGAAATGATAGAAACTCGCGAAGGTGCAAGGTGCAACGAGGGAGATTTAATGGATTGAGAGGTCGCACATCAGTTGCGGAAGGCTGCTGATATTCCCAACTCCAACCGCTGCTAGATATGACATAGTAGTCCATCAAGAGGAGGTTGTTGCTTTGATATTACACACCAAGAAACAAGGAAGTGTTCTAGACAAAGAAAAAAGAGATATACTCATAAAATGAAAAGAAAAATTGACTGATGATTCTTAAATGAGATTAAATGTGTTTATATAGGGATATGAAACTTGGTAACAAAGCCAAGTATTAATTATTCTTGAAACTAAAAGGAAATAAATATAGATAGTTGAATGAAGACCCAACTCTTGATATTTTGCTTCCCAAAGTATCATTCCCAAGGTGAGTTAAACTCTATTTTCGTCACCCCTCTTTGACCACAAAATAAAGTAATTGTTTTGGGCTTTCTTAGGCTTGTATTAGGCTCAAAGTGGACTGGACTTGATAAGTATCATTCCCAAAAGATTTTCTCATGCTCCCTTTGGCCATAAGCTATTGAATTAGCCCTTAGCTTCTTAGCTTTTGCTTTAATCATTTGTTTTTCAAGTATAAGCAATGGTTCCTCAGCTCAAGCTCATCTGTTCAAAGTTAGCTATATTTTCCTTATGTTCAAACTCAGCTAAAAACTCATCATATTTAGCTCTTGTCATCATCACATCAGATAATATTGTTCCATCCCTCTCTTCCTATAATCATATCTAAGACCTGTGGCAAAACATCATCTAAATAATAAAAATATGGTATCAGAATTTATAAATGAACTTCTTGAAATAATAAATTTACTATAAACAAACAAAATTTGGTTCGTCTTCCTTCACAGCTTTGGAAGGAAGTTGAAACTAGTCTTCAAAATTGAAACTTTTATGTTCTTATAAAACAATGAGAGGAAACCAATTTTGAGTAATACCTTGGCAACAACTTTGAGAGGATAGTCTCTAAGTAGTCTTGCATCAACGCATTGCTTCACTCTGTCTTCACTTAGTTTAGGGGTTGCCTGCGACAACACACAATATCTTTAACAATAATTCATTTCTAGGGAACATTTAGAGTCGCAGTAATCAATATAAACACACACACACAAAACAAAAACAACAGAATTGTGGAAAAATCAATTCCACAAGTAAAGTCAATACTATATCAGAAAATGTAAATTCAAGTTACTCTACTCCACAAGTAAATTTAAGTAACAGCAACCACTCAGTCAGGTAACTAACACTTTCTTTAGAATTGTTCTCTTAGATGTTTGTGTATTACATTACATGTCACTTGTTGAACAGAAACAGACTATGAACTACTACTAGTGTTGATAATGTGTAATCAGGGATCACAATTTTATAATTCTGTACTTTTTTATTGGATATGCAAATACGAACTAGGCTACCTTTGTGGGTTTGGATAAAGAGACATGTATCCTTGTATCAATTACAAAGAAAAAACAGGGTTAGTATCGATATGTATTAGAGCTTAACGGGGAAGGGAAATGGATATGATCATGATTAGAAAGTCGCGTTTGGAGATTAGCTCTGTGTTTACTTGACTAGGCCTTTCTTTGGTTGGATTCAATTGAAACAAAAAGTCCAATCTTGTTACATGTATAGAACATTTTTTATCACCATGGTGATCAAACTTGATTAGGCCTCTGTTTGGTTGGATTAAATTGAAACAAAAAGTCCAATCTTGTTACATGAAATGAACACTTTTGATACCATGGTGATCATTACATTCTTTCATATATTATTATTACAAATGGTGACTAAAATACATGATTATGGATATATATATATATATATATGTGGATAAATATTATAATCGGAATAGGGAATATCTGTTTCATTTTCATCATTTGCCACCTGAGGATGAGGATGATGATGGTTCGGTTGAATGGTCGAACTTACAAGTTGGACCGGATTTGCAAAGGCCAAAGCGACTGAAATCCGGGCAAACCGCTTGATTAGGTCTTAACGGTAAGCCATTGTCGTTGAGAGCCAGTCCAGGCTCTATCGGGGTTATATTCTTGGGGTGATGGTATTTGCACTTATTTTTCAGATTACAGTTTCCTGTTATAAGATAGGTGCCGCACTCTCGTTTCCCTGGATGTTCTGGCAATTTTTTGTCAGACATATTTTCTCCTCTCTTATTAGACTTGATATTGTTTGCATATACTTGATTATTTTCTACATGTATATATAGTAGAAGAAGATATCTAGCATTAAATACTCAAATGACATGTTTAGAAGAAATATATCATCATTAACATTTATTACATTTAGTTATTATTGTAATTTTGTTTTTACTATAAGATAATGCTATATTTATCTTTATTTATTTATCATTACTTGATTATTTTTTTAGTAATTAAATTTACCAAATACTTTAGATATAAGTCATTTCATGAGTTACATAGCTTTTTGCTTGAGGAAACACCATCATATTTTATAAATTAGATACAAAAGTTATTATGAATACAAAAGTCAAATCTATATAATAATAACAATCTCTAAAAAATAATTATTACAGTTGCATTTTTTATAATAATTTTTCATTAGTTATAATTTTCTATTTTAATTGTTAAAATATATTAAACAAATTGTTACAAATGTTTAGTTTAACCATTTTAGTTTTTGGTATATCTATATTGTTACAACTTACAACTTTTACCTAATTTGATAAATCATTGCAAACTTTAGGTTTGTTTGGTGAATTTATGAAAAACTACCAAAATATATTTTAGTAATTACCTCTTTATGACAGCTTTCATAAAAAAAATATATATTTATTACTAATATATATTTAAGTGAATCATTGTAACCTACCATTGCAACATTTGATTCATTGACAACCGCTGCAATTTAAAATTAAATGAATATTGTTACAATCTTTGCTTTATTTGATGAACCATTATAACTTTCTGTTTATTTGATGCAACATTATAGATTTCTCAACATTAATCATAGGAAAAATGGAAAATCACTATACATAATTATTTTGTTGAGGACACACAAATCATCAAAAACACTAGAATTTTGTCTCTTTGCCTTTAAACAAGAACACGAGATTCCGTTTAACCTTAGGTTCGAGAATAGACGAGAGCTTTCACCTATGTATATACGTACAGAAATTAAACTTCCACGGAAATTAGCGTAAATAATTCATATTTCCGTATAGTGATTCTGATGGAAGAACCCTTCGTGCCGAATGTATATGTATATGTGAATGTATATGGACAATCAAAAGGTGCATGATTGATTGTTTATCTAGGTGCACATTCTAAGTCACAATTTATATTCATTTTCCTTAAGTTTGTTGACCAGACACACATCTTGTGGTAACTTAATACATAAAATGCATTCGGAAGCCAGATACGATCAATCAATGAACCGTGTGACCCAAGCCTCTTTATTTTAAACCTAAGCGTGGATTAAGGTGTTGATAAACACCTTAATTGGTTGAAGATGCAGTAGCTGTAGCAGATCATTGTGCGGAACAAGGAGCTGCTAGGAAAGAGGACTTAGGAGCTTTCGTATTTTTATTGTTTATAGATTTTACATAACCTCGATCACCAACCTGCTATGGTATTCGATCACCTACTTCGTGTGGTACTTCGAGTTGTTCTTGATTTTTGTTGTTTCTGTTTTTTTGTATTTTTGTCATCTTAGGTTGATAGTCAAAACCCATATTATTGTTTTGCTTGACTTACATTTTTCTGATCACATCTTATCTGCTGGTGTAACAACTATTTGGATTGATAACCTTTTGTACTACAACTGCATAGAGAATTCACACCCTGGGTGAAAATTCTGTTATCAGCGTTACAAATAGTTGCTATAAAATTCAATAGTAAAAAATGTATGAAAACTTAGTGGTGCAAATGGAAGTAGTTTGAAGGTGAACTACAAATTACCCAAAGCAAAAATCTTTGACAAAAACTATTGATTTAAAACTCAGTTTATCCTTTTAAAAAACTATTTTAACAAGTTATACTAGTAACTTTATTTTTTACACAAATTTATACATTTTAAGTTAGAGAGATAGGAATCACCACAAAAATTGTAGGAGAAAAAATAATATTTGACTTTCTATCCCCAATGAAAACAAAAGAAATCTTAGCTTTACAAAATTCAACAATAGAGAAATCTACAAATTTAATAAATGGGAAACAAAAACAGATACAAACTTTGAAAATACGATTATGAAAATAGAAAGTAGGATGTGTATGGAATTTGTGAAGGATCGCTAAAAAAACTCTGCCCTTTCCTACATCTCTCTGTTCCTTGTTTATACAAAGATGTGCGAAGTTTCATAAGTTGTTGCTGCGTGTCAGTTTTTGAGATTGCAGGAGATGAGTAAGCCTTTGTTGATTGATGTTATTGTCTTGCTGTTTAGTCTTGATGTCTTCATTTCTTTGTCTTGAAGTCTTTTGTCAAGAATCTTGAACTGTTATATAATTGGGTTTTTGTCTTCATGTTTTCTTGAAAAACGGAGTTTTGATGGAGTCGGTCGGTGGGAGAGGTAGCATCTCTCAGTTTTCCTTTACAAAATAATATACTAAATAATATATATATATATATATATATATTTCTTGTTATATATATATATATATATCTTGTTATATATATATATACTAGATAAGGGCCCGCAAGATGTGCGGGTATTAAAATTGATGAAGAAAATAAATCCTAAAACCTAAACTATTTTTAAAAAATATAAAAAGAAATTTTATTTCTTGAAGTAATTATATAAATAATTTTAGTTAGAGAAAAAATCATATTTGTATTTAGCTTCATACATTTATTCATATTTTTATATTTTTAATATATTATAACAATTATTACTATATTCTAAAGCTAAATTATACTCCACCAAAACTTTTGCCAAATACATATCATTACAATTATTATTATTGTCAAATTTCAAAAACCTTTCACAACTTATTACAAAATATTTTACATGCAAATAATTCATCAAAGCAACATATAATTTAGTAACCACTTACAATTTTACTGTATGTTTCACCATAAAAAATATGCTCTTAACCCCTAAATCATTTTATTGTTAAAGTATGCTCTTTATCATCCCCTATAAAATGTCTTTTAAAAAAAAATTATGTTGCTTGGCATAATTATAGTTCTTATAATTACTAAAATAGTTTTGTGACATAATTTCTTTAACCATGAAATTTTTTTACTCCAAATATATGATGTTTTGGATGAATAACTGGTGAAAATTATCTGCTCGATTATATCAGAAAAAATCAAAGATTAATGCTTTTGATATAAACATGTAAATATAATGTAGAAATAATGTTATTTTCTTAATTAGTTGTTCCTATTATGTTTCAAAAATAATAATTCTTTTGACATAACTTATGTTATTCTTTTTAATATTCTTATTCACTATTTTTTTATTAATAATAATATACATGCTTAATGAATTATTTTTTTGTTTATACCTGTCAAAATCTAATTTAGAAAACACATATAATATAATTAGCATACAATAGAAAATATATTAGTTTTCTCAATTTTCCTTTTTGATTTAGGAAATTTTTTTAGATATAATAATGTAAATTTTATGTAGATTTAATCTTATTATCTTAATTAGCAATTCTGAAAAATAAGAAATTCTAATGTTATTATCTTAATTAGTTGTTTTGAAAAATAATAATTTTTTGACACATGTCAACATCTCATCAATATACTTGACACATGTCATGATCCTGTTAATGGCTAACTTTGAAAATCCAACTTTATATAATAAGAGATATATATAAGTGGAGTACTTATAATACAAGAATGTTTTTTTATAGCATACATACTTACTTTCAAATTTAGTTTTTTCAATTTATAAAAACTTAGAGAGTAAATTTTTTATTATTTTTAAAACAATAAAGCTATTTTAGAATGGATCTTGTGATAGTGTTCCTCCATATGGATCATCGTGTTGCATATTGTTGTCTTGTGTTATATCATCTTCGTCGTCCCAGGAGGATATTTGCATCACAATTGTTTCAAGATTTTTTTGAGTTTTTCATTGCCTCTTCTTTTCTTGGATATGGAGGATGAAGTTGTTGACTCTATAAGACTTGATGGTTTGTGAAACGACCAAACCCGGATTCCCAATTCCCGCAGAGGATACACTGGAATCGATCTCACCAGATGAAACGATCTGATCCGTTTTTTTAAATAATAAATAATAACAATAATAATAACAATAATAATAACAATAATAATAATAATAATAATAATAATAATAATAATAATAAATTCACTACAACTAGTGGTCACATACCCATTAGCCACCTAACTACAATCACACCAAACAGCGGAAATCATAAATACCAATAAACCAATAATAAATATCCAATACCAAGTATAACAATTAAACCAATAATCGAAACAACAAAAATCATAGAACCAGCAACCTAACAATGTTCTAATGACCCAACTCTAGCAACCTATCAATGCCAGACAACATCCAATCGAGTCTCTAGAACATCTTCCTCTTCATTGCCTTGATTCCACGATCACACTTTGCCTTTACCTGCACCACACACACAAATTGCAATGCAAGAGTATTTTATAAACACTCAGTAAGGCAATCCTCCCATCTACTGGACTATACACACAAGCAATAGAGACATCTCTAACCATCAACTAACAATCAACAATAACAAACTAGGACTCTGCATCGACCGACACCAAGCATGCATCGACCGACACGCACACTGCATCGACCGACGCATGCTCGACATAGCACGAAAACTCTAGGTTTTACGCGCCGTCCTTGCACTTGCATCGACCGACGCGCAAAGTGCATCGACCGACGCACAAGTCGAGCATCGTTTTTCCTCCGAAACTTTTCGCCGGATCTTCGTTCCTACAACCACAAACTCGATCCCAAGCCACAAGAAAGGTTCCTAACATCCCAAATAACATTCTAACAACCCAAACAACACATAAACAAGCAGATTAGAGAAATCTCCATTTAAGATAAGCCATGGTCATGCACTTACCTTTGCCAAGACGATTCTGAACCTCAAACAAGCAAGAAAACACTTCCAGGAAGCTCCTACAACAATCCCAGCTACAAATCTCTACATGAACAGCTTCCAATCTCCCAAATCCTCAAAAACACTCAAGAACCTTTTCTCTCTTTTCTTTTCTCTCCAAAGCGGCTAAAGCACGACTAATGAGACAAACATTCGAGTGAAGGGTTTTCCCTAACCCCAAAACGCAGCGTTTAACTTAACTCAAACCACACAAAACCAACCATGCATCGACCAATGCATCACCAACATCAACCGATGCACATCCCAAACCGGGATTCCGGTTCGCGGATGTTACAATTCTCCCCTACCAACATAGATTTGTCCTCAAAATCTTGAACAACCATCAGTCAAGGAATCCTGTACAACCGTCTCCACGGCCCGCACTCCTCCGACCGATTTACGAAAGGTCACCTCTAAGCAATAGGCTCACGTTCCAGGCATTATCTGCTCTCAACTTTTTGACTTTTCTTTACTCATAGGCCTAAACCTTGAGTTTTTATTGGTTCCTCACCAGACCTAAGTCTGCATGCAATAATCTTGGCTCCTCATCGGGCCGAAGCCCGCATGCCATATATATAAGGAAGTCCAATATTCGTCTCTCGGGTTGCCACCCTACAGCGCGCCCCCGGATTGTCATCCGAAGTTAATATACCAACCATACTCCCAAGCCACAAAGTCTCAAAATATGGCAGTACTAGGAGAACTAACGTTCCCCAAGAGTCACGAGCAAACAATTCTGAACACGTCTGAGTCCTATCCCTAACCAGGTTCCCTTCCCGTGGGTCGCGTAAAACAACACAATGTCCTACCAACCACAAATCCCCTCAGTGGAATACCTCATGACCACACAAGGATCATCTAAACGCCACTAGGGCCGCCATGAAGGCCAAACAAATGTCCTGAACATGACCGCCACAAAGGCCAAACAAATGTCCTAAACAGGACCGCCACCAAGGCCAAACAAATTTCCTCAACAGGACCGTCGCAAAGACCACTTGTCCCGAAGGACCCTCACAAAGACCACTCATCTAGAAGGACCGTCATCAATACCACTTTTACCGAAGGACCATCACAAAGACCACTCATCCCGAAGGACCGATGCATGGTTGGTGTCGGTCGATGTAGTTCCTGGTTTGTTTGTTGATTGTTTTTTGATGGTTAGAGTATCTTAATTGCTTGTGTGTACAGCCCAGTAGAAGGGAGGATTGCCTTATTGAGTGTTAATTAAATACTCATGCATCTCAATTTGTGTTTGTGATGCAGGTAAAAGCAAAGTGTGATCGTGGAATCAAGGCGATGAAGAGGAGGATGTTCTAGGGGCTCGATTGGTTGTTGTCTGGCATTGCTAGGTTGCCAGAGTTGGGTCATTGGAACATTGATAGATTGCTGGTTCTATGTTTCATGTTGTTTTGAGTATTGGATAATTGTTATATTTTGATATTGGTTATTTATTATTGGATATCTATTGGTTAATGTTATTGTTTCTGTTATCCGTTGTCGTGTGATTGTGGTTAGGTGGCTAGTGGGTATGGGACCACTAGTTGTAGAATATTTATTATTATTATTATTATAATAATAATAATAATTATAATAATAATAATTATTATAATAGTAATAATAATAATAATAATAATAATAATAATTATTATTATTATTAATATTATTTATTATTTTTAAAAAAGTGGGTCGTAATGTTTCAATAGTAAACCAACAAACCCAGATACGTGGATTTTTTGTTGAATGATAAACCCAATATACCACTTGTAACATCCCGACTGCCACCTTTCAGTGGGCCCCATGTCCGATCACAGTCCATGGGCTCACCTTTTTTAATTGGCATCACGACCACTCATTAGGTCCGTGAACCCATCCTTATCTGACGGTCTATTTGCTACGTTCGGGAGGCTCGATAGACTTGTTACTGTCCCTACAAATCACTACATCATCTTTCCATGTGTTTTGTCCTCACTCGTACAGTTCTGACAGTCACTTCATGGAAGATCACCCATCCTGGTACTACTCCAGCTCAAGCACACTTAACTCTAGAGTTCTCTCATTACTCTTGACCGAAAAGATAAGTGCACTTTGGTGACATATATAAGTGGTCAAATCAATTTTTTTAAACCTCTGCGCAAGTCTCTGAAACTGAGGTGTCACATAAACCTTCTGGAAACAAACGGATTCATAGCCATACAATCTGGATTTATGAAACTGCAGGTGGAACTAATGGAGGATTTTGGAGAAATTCAGAAAGTCCAATCTCTCTACCTTCACTTTCCTACAAGAACAAGAGATTTCGTTGAACCTTAGGCTCGAGAATAGATGAAATAGTCTTTACGAGAGCTTTCACCTATGAATATAAAGAAGTTAAACTTTGACGGAGATTAGCAATTCATATTTCCGTATGGTGATCCCGATTGGAGAACCCCTGGTGCCGAAAGTATCTGTCATTATGCCTAATTATGCGGCACTGGTGGACAATCAAAAAGTACATGATTGATTGTTTCATCTAGACATCCCCATCTAGTACATTCTAAGTCACAATTTATATTCATTTTCGTTAAGTTTGTTGACCCAACACACATCTTTTGGTAACTTAATACATAAAATGTAGTCGGAAGCCGGAACGATATGGTCAGCCAACCTAACTTAAAATGTAGTCCGAAGCCAGATAGGCAGATACGATCAATCAATGAACTGTGTGATCCAAGCCTATTTATTTAAACCTAAGAATTTTATAATATAGATTTCGAGGCCAATTAAGATTAAATGAAAAGGATTTTGAGAAGTCTAAAGTCAATAACCTTAAACTCACTTCTTCATTCTAACTTCATTTGTTCTATACACTCGGAGAAGAAGTAGAAGTAATCTGAAGTTTGATCAAAACCATTTGCTGTCAAGCTCTAAAAAGAAGAGGACGATGAGAACGCAATTAGCGAATCTGTCACTTCCCGATGATTGCTATTGACCTGCATGGCATGCGTCTCGAGATTGTACTACCCGACTCTTTTCTCTATGTGTGCTTACGGTTCCCTCTAGAAACTAGCCCTCGCTGCTACACTCTCTGTCGTATAGCTGACCGATTGAAGAAGAAGAAGAATTCAAGTGGCAATCTTTTGGTCCCAATCTTAATCTGATCATCTTCCAATTCACCTCCTCTGTAATTGCATTCATCGAATTATCTATGCTGGTTCGAATATCTACAAAATTGGTGGGGATGTGCCCTTCTCTTCTAGAGTCTTTTTCTTGGATTGTAAGTCCAATACATGGCACGAGGCTCCAAGCATGTGTTGGATTAAGCTTGAAGAAGACTTGAAGACTTGGTTTGTCCTAAACCTATTAGGAGTAGGATTCATAGAGAGATTAGGATTGGTGGATGTTTAGGAGTTATCTAAACATACATTACCAAATAGGATTATGATTAGATGGTTTTGGTTTTATATATAAAGAGATGCAAGTGTTGGATAGAACAGAAGAGTTTTGTGTGAGAGATTTGAGAGAGATTGAGAGCTTAAGTTTAGAGATATTTTATTAAGCTAATAAAGTGAGTTATACTTTAACAATCTTGTTTCTAAATTAAACAATCACAAACTATATTTGGTATCAGAGCGACAGGTGCAAGGTAATTGAAAAACACAATGGGTGACGAAACATTGTGTTATAGTCGTAGCACAAACAAAAGAAAGAGGAGGATCTTCTTCCATCACATGACCCATGATAACTCCCACAAACTATACAGTTTGGGCCATGAAGATGAAGCTTATTCTTCAAGTTCACAAAGTTGGGGAAGCTATTGAAGAAGACACCATCGAAGAAGAGAAAAGAGACATGGTTATACCATTGTTATCAAGTCAATTCCAGAAGCATTGATTTTGCAGGTAGGACAACTTGATACAGCTAAGCAAGTATGGAACGCTATTAGAACAAGACATGTGGGAGCTGAACGAGTGCGAGAAGCAAGATTACAGACACTAATGACCAAATTTGACCGCCTGAATATGAAAGACTCAGAGTCTATCGATGAGGTTGTGGGAGAATATCTGAAATCTCTTCTAAATCTGCTTCCTTAGGAACATTTATTGAAGAAGCTAAATTGGTCAAGAAGTTCCTTAAGTGTCTTCCTCGGAAAAAATACATACACATAGTTGCTTCTTTAGAACAAGTGCTGGATCTTAATACTACAGGTTTTGAAGACATTGTTGGACGTCTCAAAACCAATGAAGAAATAATCTTTGGAGAAGAAGATGAGCTACAAGAGACACAAGAAGAACAGAACAAACTATTGTATGTTAAACATGATGGACAAGCCAATTGTTCTAATCGAGATTAATACAATGGAAATTACAGAGGAAGAGGAAGAGGGGGCAGATTTAACAATCGAGGCAGAGGTCGTGGACATTACGGAGGAAGAGATGCCTCGCAGATCAAATGTTTTAGATATGATAAAGTTGTTCATTATGCTAGTAGTTGCCCATATCGTCTTTTAAAGTTACAAGAAGCACAAGAAACAGAGAAAAATACAGAGATAATGGATGAACTTATGTTGCATGAAGTTGTGTTCCTTAACGAGAAACATTGTGTACCAAGCAAATTCGAAAGAAACATTGATGGTGAGAATGTTTGGTACCTCAAAAATTGAGCTAGCAATCATATGACTAGAGACAAAAGATATTTTGACACTCTTGACTCAAGTAATTACTGGGAAGGTAAGGTTTAGAGACGATTCACGCATTGACATTAACGGAAAAGGGACCCTTGCTTTCATTTATCTCTATGGAAAACCAAGGAAAATGACAAATGTATACTTCATTCCTGGTTTAAAAAGCAATATTGTTAGGGGGGGGGGTATTGGTTTGACGTTTGAGAGTTAAATAGAATTTTAATGACTTTAATCTCCTCCCCCTCCTCAAGGCTCCCTTTTCTCTTAGGATCAAACTCCTAATCTCCCTCTCTCTTTCTCTTTCTCTATTAGAAACGACAAACACCCTCCCCCCTCCCCCCAAGAAAAATAGGCTGCTCGTGCCTTTTAAAACGAGACTTAGGGTTTCCAAACGAGACTTAGGGTTTCCAAACTTAGTAAAGGCGCTAATCCTCTCAAAGTACCTGAACTCCTCACGCCGATCTCTGAGCCTCTTCGTCTCTGAGCTGAGGGTAAGCTGGAGCCTGCTACAAGAGGCATCTGACGCCTCGAGCTTTTGCATAAGACCATCCCTCTCCAAGACTAATTTGTGTCGATGGTCTTCAAGCTTCGCAACCTCATTGCTCAACCTTTGATTAGATTGAACCGCCTCCCCAAGCTGGGCCTCGAGGCGTTCAACCCTCTCAGCCAAACTCGACGCTCCTGGATGATCACCCTCCAGATCATGAACGCGACGATCGTAGAGCGAAGCCAAACGATTAGTTTGTGCAATGAGCTGCAAAAAAAAAAGAGAACCAGTGTAAAAAAAAAAGAGACGAGAGGACTTCATACGGATCGGTAAATCTGACGAACCTTAAACACGGCTTGGGCAACGTCAGTAACCTGCACCGAAATGAATCTTTCGAAAAAGCTCGGCGCAGGATTGAGGGTCGTTTGGAAAAGGACGAGCTGAGGAGGAGTGAGTGAAGCTCCAACCATAATCAGACGTCTTTTGCTTCTTCGAAGGATCTGGTCGCTCTTGGCCTAATCCCTCTTTCCTCTTCTGAGGACTTTTAGAAACTTCAGCGTGACGTCGAGGAGCCTCGACTGTCTTCCTTCTCGGGAGCGTCTCGGCAGGCCCGATGTAACGTTTCGGAGGAAGAATCTTGGAAGGCTGTCTCGGAGAAGTCTCGACCGGCCGATGAGACTGGGAAGGAACTCTCTGGGTCGAACCAATGTCGGCAGGATGAGTCTCGGGACGAGACTCCGAGCAAGGAGTCGAACGAGGCAAGGAAGAAGACTCTAAAACCCGACGGTAGCGAGCAGATACGTCGGGAACATTTGTGTTCAGTCTCCCCATTGTTCCGGCTAAAATCGTAGACAACAGAAACGGTTTTAGGCAAGGGCACCAGAACCAAAAACTGATTAAAATAAAAAAAAAAACATCGAGTTACCTTTCTTCCTCGACGAAGCTGGTATTTTCCTTGGACGACCTTTCTTCAACTCGGTACCCGGCCAGACGTAGGGACAAAGGAGCTTGATCGCGTTAACCTCAGCTTGAAGAGTAGGAGGATATGGAAGAAGACACCTTGAGACGACAACTACAAAAAGATGATGAACCAAGAGGGGTTAGGTAAAACCAAAGCCCGACCAAGAACAGAAAGATAGTTAAACAAGAACGGTCGGCTACCGGGTGAAGGGTTCCACCCAGAAAACCAAGGAATGGACGGGTCCTCTAGAACCCCAGGAGTAACTTCCAGAAAAAAATATGAGCCTTTCCAATTATACGTTTTTCCCTTGGCTCCTTCGACGAGGGTCGTATTCTTTGCCGAACCCAGGTAATAAATTCCAGGAGATTTAGTTTGATTCGATGGATTCAGAATCGTCAACTCTTCCAAATGGTCGCAAGTCACCTTGACTCCTGCAGCCTCAGCCAAAATCGAGAGACCCACGGCGTTGCGAAAAGTTGCTGGGGTAAATTGAGAAATGGCCGCCCTACGTCGAGCAAAGTACGTCATCAAGAAAGAGGGAAGAGGAAATGGGAGTCCACACTCAGTAAAGAATTTCTCCGAGAGAGATATGAAGCCGGGAGGAGCATCCCAGGGATGTTGAGCCAGAGACGGAATTAGAATGTTTGGCCTAGTGCCCAACTTCCCAATGCGAACCGCGTCAATCGCCAAATCAATCTTCAGCGTCGATCTACCAACATGTGCAAAGGCGCCTTCAACCGGCAGAGGGAAATCAATCTCCTCTGGAAAGAACGGGTCATTGGTTAACGGCTCGTCAACCAAGGAAGGGATCCTGTAAGGAAGTCCCGACGAGCTTGAAACGGCTGGGTTGGAAGAAAGGCGGTGTTGAATCGTTGCAAGCCTAGCGATATCTGAATCCGTCGACGATGAATCAGAAGAAACCGGAGACCAAACCTTGCGACGAATAGATCTGGCCGAACCACCAGATTCGGAAGAGGTAGCTCGTCGAAGGTGACTAGCGGCGGAAGGATCGGAGGATACGGATTGGGAGGATGTCATAATGAAAAATATGAAGTACGAACGAACTGACAAAAAGAGACGAGATAATAGAAAGGATGAATACCTGAGTGAGGGAAGAAAAGCTCGAGAAGATGAAATAAGAAGGGTGGAGAAGCGGTATTTATAGGGAAGGAAGGAAGATTCTAGAGACGCAATCATTGCAGTACGCGTTCGGTGACAGTACAGTTTCCGGATCTCACGTGCGTCAAGAACCGCATACGATGATTCGACCCCAAAACATCAAAAACCGCGTAATCACACGCGCGACCTTTCGCTTCCTCGAACCTTGTCTAAAGATCATCATCTCAACGACCAAGAGTGAAGGCCCACACCCGTTCAAGCAAGTTGGGTTTCCGCGACGGACTCCAACGGAAAAGAAAGGTCGAAGGTTCGACCCCCGACATAGTTCTTCGCTTAAAAACTATGAACTAGGGGTGAGGGGGGGCTACTGTTAAGGGTAGGCCCATAACCTAACAAAAGGCCCAACCCATAAGAAGGCCCAAATAAACCTTCAGGAAGGGAAGGGGTATTTTGGTCTTTGTAATAGACGAACCGACACAGTTCCCCATAAAAGCGGGCGCACAACGTTCGACCAAAGGAGGCAGAAAAGAGGAGAGACAAATCTGTTTACCCGAAAAAGGTTAGAAGCGAAGGATTCGAAGACTCGTCCGTCTAACTCGTCCATTCTAAACTCGTTCATTACTTGCTAACTCGTCTAAGTTGTATTGTAACCCGTCTTTCGTACTTCGACACCGATTAATAGAAGAAAACTTCGACCATCCTTTTACCGAACTTAAACATTCTAATTGTGACCGATTTGGAAATCAACAATATTGCAGAGATTTTGGAGGTGACAACAAAAGTTTTACAAAATGGTAATACTTTTTGTTCTGGTTCTTATATCATCGCTATGCATTTATACTATAAGGATTCATGCTTCAATAAAGACCTTTGTTATATACACTTGCAGGTGAAGTTTACAGCTGATGAGCTCCGACGGATTATGGACTACAAACACAGCATCCGTAATATGTTCGTTATTGCTCATGTTGACCTCTCTTTTGAGATTTTTTAACCTGAATTTCTAGTCATATTTTTCAGTCTTTCTTCACAGTTAATAACTGTTTTCAAATTAATTTATCTCTTATTTCTTGATCAACAGGGAAATCCACACTCACTGATTCCTTGGTTGCTGCTGCTGGTATCATTGCCCAAGAGGTTGCTGGTGATGTTCGTATGACTGATACCAGAGCTGATGAGGCAGAACGTGGTATCACCATCAAGTCCACTGGTACATCTCTCTACTACGAGATGACTGATGCTTCTTTGAAGAGTTTCACTGGAGCCAGGGACGGAAACGAATACCTCATCAACCTTATCGATTCACCTGG
>NC_025698.1:24290887-24292826 GCF_000633955.1 Camelina sativa | reverse complement strand
TTTTTTTTTTTTTTTTTTTTTTTTTTTTTTTTTGTCGGCTGCTTCTTGTTTAATATTCAACAGCAAAAAATAAAAACCTTTGAGGTGATTCTAAAACCAAAGTTTCCTAAACCCTTACAACAAAAACAAATTTACATAAACCCTTACAACAAAAACCCAATTCCATTACAAAATAAGCCAAACTTTCCATTAGAAAATAAAAAATAAACGGAAGTTTCCTAAACCCAATTCCATTACAAAATAAACCAAAGTTCTATCATGGAGAAAGAACCGGAATTTCTCATATCGATTTATCGTTTTCTACAGATAGGCCAACAAATCAAACTAATATGATGGGCGTTCGAAATGACGTTCATGATACACAAATGCATGATCGTTTGAAAAAAGACTTGATTGAGCATATCTAGCAAAAATTTGGTACAACACAACAGTAAATCTTCTTCCAAATTTTGTAAAATTTGTTTAATATTCCGAATTTTGTATCTTATGTTTAATATTCAAAATTTTGTAAAATAGGTTTAATATTCCGAATTCTGTAAAATTTTATTTTTTTCTATTTAATGTAATATAAATAATATAAATAATTGTTTTATTCATGACAGATTAGTAAAATTTGATAATCAATTAACAAAATATATATATATATATATATTTAAATGATGAGCAACCTTCTTTGGGGTACTCTAGTAAATGGATGATTTTGTTTAAGTTCTAAGTGATTTGCTTTAATTATTTTAGTATTAATTATATGATTAATAAATACAAGAGCAACTTGAGAGGGGTGCTGGAGTAATGATGCTCGTAAAACCCATTTATTACTTAAATAAATTATTACATTGAAAATAAGTTATCAAGCAATATACATAATTAGTCGGATACTTCATAGAATGCAACTTGAAAATATATAGGGTTTTACAAAAACACATGAAAACAAGCCCTATCTGGTACCCTAACGCTTGTTCCAGTTCTAGACTCCTCCTAGACTTCCTGCGAGACAAAAATTTATCATGAGTAATCTAATATTACTCAGTGAGTCCGGGTACCCCTTCCCTAACATGCATTCTATTTTCCCTGCCTCAACTACCCCAAACAAGCAGGGAAACAGACAAGCAAGCCAACTCTCAATCAAAGTCGCACAACAAAACTATAGCGGAAGCAATAACAAACAAGCAGTCAAAGGTTAGATCAGACAAGACTTGACTCGATCAACCTAGACTCTTCTCTCGACACTAAAGACGACCTAAAGTACGACAAGGGTTACTTGAATACTCTAGACTCTTTATGCCTTCACTACAACACGACGACCAGAATACTACAAGGGTTACTTGAATACTCTAGACTCTTTTCACCAAAGGCCCTCGATAATCGGTTCCGTTCCACAACACTGATAACTCTCTAATTTACATGTTTTTAGCATCCTTTTTTGTCTATATTTTGCATTGTTCATAACCTTAACTTAGCATTTTTAGGTCATTAACTGTAGGAATTCATTTTTAGACCATTTAGGGTGTTGCATTTTTGCATTTGCATGTTTTGGATGAAAACAGGTGCTAAAGAGCCAAAAATGGAGAAAAACAAGGACAATCTGAGCATGTACCCGAAGGAGCAATCGAGCTGGAAGAACAAGTCCGAACCCCAACACGATCGAGGAGGACCCAAGAGCATGAAGAACAATCCGAAGATCCACCCGAGGAGTAACCCGACTTCACCCTCGTGTACCCCATCTAGTAGACCATCGGGCAAGTCTGGGAAGCTAGGTCAAAGGGGTTTCCATATATAAATCCATCCTCTCCTAGCTTGCAAAAGAGCACGCCGCAGACCCTCAAACCAGAAAGCGAGAGCTTCTGTGAGAGAACTGAGCGACTCAAACATTTTCCTTTTCGTTTTTGCATTTTTATTTCATAGTTTTTATAGTTTTCTTAGATTTCTATCTTGTACT
>NC_025698.1:24233974-24289869 GCF_000633955.1 Camelina sativa | reverse complement strand
GCTAGTGCGAGAGTGTGGTAAGTGATCAAGGTTGATTGTTTCTAGTGCGAGAGTGTGGTGACAAGGTTTTAGAGATTCATTGTCTAGGAAATAATTGCTTGAGGCATGTAAGGCATCCGTACTTGTCTAGAATACTTAGGATTCGATTACCCCATCCTTAGGAGCTTTCGTATTTTATTTGTTTACATTTTCTTTACTTACTCGACAACTTACCCGATCAGGTACACGATAACCTGCATCCAGTAATACCTTGAGTTGTTCATATCTCATTTGCTTACTCGATCCTGTACTCGATTGCTTGCTTCGAGTGCTTAGGTCGTGTGGTTTCTTTGTTTACATTCTTTTCTTTTATTTATTTTAGGACTGTTAGAATAAAAACCCTATCTGCTTGGCTTGACTTGTACTGTTCTGATCATATCCTTCCTGCTAGCAATAGACAACCATTTGGATTGATAACCCTTTGTACTACAACTGCATAGGGAATTGATACCCTGGGTGAAAACTTGCTTATCAAACACTTCCCGTGCTGAAACCACCACGGTAACCAGCATGAGCCCCAACAAGCTACTACGTCTATTAGCGGTCATTCTAGTAGCTAGCTAGACATGACTTTGTCCCGCGCGAGTGGTCATTGACAACCAACTTTTCTTGGAACAGAAGATCGGCTACTCTGTCCTAGCTACGACTCGAGAAAAATAACAAATATAATTCAAGAGACTAGCTAAGACAAGTACTACAACTCAAAGGGCTAGCAAACGCCAAGAAATTAGTACTACCACCACAGCAATTCAAGCAAGATATCAAGCAAACAAGCAAGAAAATCAAGCAAGAACTCAAGCAACAATCAACAGGCAGCAAGAAATAAAATTCAAGCATCCAAGATTGTTTTACATGCATGCAACTAATTTCTCTGATTTTTATGCAAGAATTTTTTGCGAATAAAAATCCATTAGTTCTACCCAACATGCAAGCCCAAGATCCAATTTTTAAGAAGGCCATATTGCTAAAAAAATATGCATCAAATTCCTCATGAAAATATGCGGTTCACTTCTTCAATTCTGAACATGCATGGTGAATCCTAGCATAAATTCTATGTGCTTTTAAACAAGAATCTAGCATGAATCTTACCATTTTACGCATGCGACATATTAAACCGATTCTAGCATGAATCTAGTCTAAATGCAACACGCAATGGGTACGTACATGGGTCCTAAGAACCATGCAGCACCCCACACAACCTACCACAGAACTCACTACAGGACTCACGGCGGTTAGCAGATCGATGTCGGACTTCACAGCACTGCGGATCAGACAACTCTCCTCCCTTGCGCCTAACAGCGATTAACTTCCCTCGACGGCTTCTCTCTTGTCTTCGACAGCACCTCCCTTTGCTTCGAGAGTGTCTCACTCCACTTTGAGAGAGAGTAAGACTTAAAGAATTTTTCTGTGATTTCTTTCTTATGAGCTAAGTGATGAAATAAGAAGCGATGGCCTTCTTTTTATAGGCAAAATGGGCGGTGCAAATCGCCAATGCATGGCGTGCACTTGCTCAATCTCCTTCCTCTCTTCTTGGTTAACACTTGGCGTCCAAGTCTCTTCAAGAATCTTTCTCCCATGAGTTGGCGAAACAAAGAGAACAAAATCTCTCTTGTCTCCCACTTAGCGCCATCCCATTGGCCAAAACCTTAGGAACACAATGATTATGTCCTATATTTGTGTTTTCAAAAACACAATGATTGCACTTCAGTTCTGCATGCATTTCTATTGGCTGCTTTGCAAGATAGGAATCTTTCTTGTGCCGCCGACAATTTCCGTAAAATCCGGGTCGATGTAGGGTTCGTCCGTCGAGCGTCTAGCTTGACTGAAAAAAAGTTGTTCCTTGACCGTAAACGCTTCAGCACTCCTCGGCACTTCTTGGTACTTGACCATATCATCCGTACTTTCTCTGTCCGTACTGTCCTTCTCAGTACTTCTCGGTCTCTCTCGGCACTTCTCAGTCTGTACCGTCCCTCTTGGTACTTGTCCAACACTCTTCGGTACTTGCCGGTCTACACCATTCTCGACTTGCATACGCAGTTTTCGCATAATCGTTGATACCCGATCGGACACAGGGTTTCGATGGTACCTCCGGCCACTTTGGTCTTCGTTCGGTGATCCACTAACTAGATGATTTTTCCTCGGACAACTTCCGGGTCGTTCTTCGGACTTTTTATTCCGGGATTTCTGCCTTTAGTGAGGGTCATTACAATATCAGTCCAAGGATGCAAAGGAATAGGTAAAGGGGTATACAAACCGTGGGATTGAACCTTAGCCTTAGCTTGCTTACAAGTCGTGCACCGTTCACATAGTCGTTCAACATCTCTTTTCATGTGCGGCCAATGGAAGTGTTCTTGCATCACCTTAAATGTCTTAGCAACTCCAAAGTGTCCCATTAAACCACCTCCATTAGCTTCCCTTAGAAACAATTCTCGCAAAGAAGAGTGAGGCACACAAAGTCTATTTTCAAAGAACAAATAACCCTCATGTCGATCATATTTTCCAAAGGCAAACTTCTCACAAGATTGAAATATTTTGCTAAAATCAGAATCATTAGCATACAAGTCTTTTATCTGCTCAAAACCAAACAATCTTGCATCCAAAGACGTAAGCAAAACATACCTGCGAGATAATGCGTCGGCTACAACATTATCTTTACCTTTGTTGTACTTGATGACATATGGGAAAGTTTCTATGAATTCAACCCACTGTGAATGACATTTGTGGAGCTTTTGCTGACCCTTTAAGTGCTTGAGAGACTCGTGGTCAGTATGAATGACAAACTCCTTTGGCCATACATAGTGCTGCCAAGTTTGTAGTGCTCAGACCAATGCGTAGAGCTCCTTGTTGTAGGTCAGATAGTTGAGTGTCGCTCCACCTAGATTCAGACTGAAAAATGCTATGGGCTTATGATCCTGCATCAAAACAGCTCCAATACCTATCCCGGAGGAATCACACTCAATCTCAAAAGTTTTCATAAAATTAGGAAGAATTAAAACAGGAGAGTTAGTAAGCTTCTCTTTCAAGGCCTGGAAGGCGTTTTCTTGTGCAGCTTCCCATTTGAATCCAACGTCCTTTATAATGACTTCCGTAAGCTGGGCGGCAATGGTATTGAAATCCTTGACAAAACGCCGGTAAAACCCTGCTAAACCATGAAAACTCCTCACCTCGCTCACATTCGTAGGACTTGACCATTCTTTTATCGCCTTGACTTTTTCCTCATCAACATTGATTTCATCTGCACTCACAACAAAGCCTAGGAAAACAAGATTATCTGTGCAAAAGGTGGACTTCTTATAGTTCGCATAAAGCTTTTCCTTTCGAAGCAAATCCAAAACGAGTTTAAGATGTATGACATGATCCTCCAAATTCTTACTATAAACCAAGATGTCATCAAAATAAACCAGAACAAAAACTCCAATATGCTTCCTAAGGACATGATTCATCAATCTCATGAAAGTGCTAGGTGCATTGGTTAACCCAAACAGCATGACTAAACATTAATATAACCCTTGTTTGGTTTTAAAAGTCGTTTTCAACTCATCACCTTCTTTCATCCGGATTTCATGATAACCACTTTTAAGATCAATTTTTGAAAAGATGCTAGAACCATGCAATTCATCAAGCATATCATCTAATCGAGGGATAGGGTGGCTATACTTAACCGCAATATTATTGATGGCTCGGCAGTCCATGCACATTCGCCAGCTCCCATCTTTCTTTGGTAATATTAACATCGGAACGGCACATGGACTCATGCTTTCTCGAATATGTCCTTTTTCCATAAGCTCGTTCACTTGTCTCTCGAATTCCTTGGTTTCGATTGGACTGGTGCGATAAGCTTGTCAGTTCGGTAGAGCGGCTCCCGGTACAAATTCGATTTGATGCTCGATCCCTCGGATGGGCGGTAAACCAATGGGATTATCCTCTGGAAACATGTCCTTATATTCTTGCAAAACCAACTCAATCTTACTCGGTAGCACCGGTTCGGGGTTAGTAGAACAAGCAAGGGTATCTTTGTTTAGTAAACTATTGTGCCTTACCTTGCTCTTACCCTTTGTATCAATTGGTTTGGTTGATTTGAGGGTCCGCTGTTTCATGCTTAGCTGGTCTAGATAGACTTCATGCGGCGTCATTGGAATGAGAGTCGTTTTACAGCCATTGTGTTCGAAGGTGTGTCGGTTGGTGAAACCATCGTTGACAACTTGTCGGTATGATTGCCTTGGACGTCCAAGAAGAATGTGGCTAGCGTCCATCGGTAGTATGTCGCACATGAACTCGTCCTGATTTTTACCAATTGAAAGTGGCACCTTGACTTGCTCCTTGACGGACATCTCACCCGCTTCATTAAGCCATTGGAACGCATATGGTCTTGGATGTTTAAGCACTTCTAAGCCAAGCTTCTCAACCATAGTCCTGCTCGCAACATTAGTACAACTACCACCATCAATAATTAAACTACATACCTTATCTTTGACCAAGCATCGTGTGTGAAACAAGTTTTTCCTTTGTGCTTGCTCCTCAGCCTTAGTTAGAACACTCAAAGATCTCCTTGCAACAAGCAACTCTCCTTTAGTGGGGGCTTCCAAAGAGTCATTTTCCGAACGCTCTTCTTCAGATTCTACTTCGCCATTATCTTTAAGGACCATGATTCTTCTGTTGGAACACTCGCTCGCATAATGCCCAATTCCTTGACACTTAAAGCATCGAATATCCCTTTTCCTTGTGATCAAGTCCTTACCCTTACCTTTCTGGTCTGAATCAAGCGGTTTTGGCTTGACGAATAGCTTGTAGTCCTTTTGGTAGCCGGGTTTTTCCTCCTTTTGAAAACTTGGTTTCCCTGAGCTGTAGTTGGCCTTGGCGGTGTTGTAAATGGATCGGGAATTCTTCCTTTTGATTTGTTGTTCTAACATGACTGCCTTGTGAAGCAACTCCTCAAATTCCACATAGTGCTGGGTTTCTAGACGGTCTTGGACTTCTCGGTTAAGACCTCCCATGAATCACGACATAACAGCTTCTCCATCTTCTTTAATATCGGCTCTTAGCATAAGGGTTTCCATTTCCTTGAACTACTCCTCGACTGACTTGCTTCCTTGAACCAAATTCCTCAAGCGCTGATGTAGATCGCGGTGATTATAACTCCGCACAAACCTCCTTCGCATGACGGCTTTCAGCTGGTTCCATGTTTCGATCGGAGAACTCAGTAGCAACAACTTTAACCTTGTTGACCTCAGTGACCTCTTGACAAACGAAGACTAACTCAATTTTCTGTTCTCACTCCAAGTAAGTATCTGCGTTGCTGGTTCCATGGAAAGCGGGAATCTTGAACTTTAGGGCCTCCCAAAGGATCTCTAGGTTGGGGTCTGTCTCGTTGACGTCTGCGCTGACTGAGTATGAGAAGAGGCGTGACTGTAGGACTCTCTTATCTCATCATTTGGCCTTGGTTCCTCCTAGTTCTACATTTGATGCTGATTTGCTACCAGGTTGACTTGGTTCAAGTGTAGAGTGCCAAGTCTTGCATCAAGCATTGTTGCCATAGCTGCTACGTTATGTAACCCGAAAGTTTCTATGAAAATTCTTAGAGAATGGCCACCTCATTTTATTCAAGGACAGCCTTTTCATCAAAGTTTGATTTTTGTAGACGAGAGGGTAATTCGTCTTCCTCTTTTCATTTAACGTGATTATTTTAAATATTAATTGAGAAGTAAAAGAAAAATAAATAAATAAAAATGATAATTTGTTCTTCTATTATTGGGAAATAGGATTGATGCCAAGATAAATGTGGATCTTTATGTAGAAAGTTACTATGGAAACATGTAACATCCGCAAACCGAAAATCCGGTTTAGGGATTGCATCGGTCTTGATTGGAACAACATATACTAGAGCATTAGCATTATGCAGCATAAGCATTAAGGTGCATAAGCTGTATGCTCTGATTAATATTACACATTTAGTTGATTGGTATAGCAGTAGAATATTAGATATTATATTTATATTTAATATATGATATTAATTAAAAAATATAATTTAAATGTGTTTCACTAAAAAATATAATTATCACTCATTGCTATATAATTTTTTAAAAATATATTTTAGATTTAATCAATTTTATAAATTGTTATATATATAAATGTGTAGTTTAATAATTTTTAATTATATATATTTATAATATTACACATTAATTACAAATAATTATTATATATTATAATTTTTTAGAAAATTTTATATCTATATTTACATTTTTAGTTTCAATAACTTTTTAAAATATATATAATATAACACATCAAACTAAAATAAACAAAAATATATATTATAAATGTTATATCCACATTAATATTTTAATGTATTAAATAAATTATTATATTATTTTCAATAATAACCTTAAGTAGTTTCTCATATATATTATCTTATAACAAATAAATTTATCTTTTATAAAATCATAATTTTTCTATTTTTACAAAATAAATTAATTAATTAAAATTAATTTAATATATATTAATATTTTAGAGTTAAATGCTTGGGAAATGCTTCAAATGAGAGCATATGAGAGCATCTGTACCTTCTAAATGCTCCCTTATATGCTCTCCTAATAAATGTTCATTGGATGATAAAAATTAAAAAAGCTTCTTCATATGCTCTTCCAATCAAGGCCTACGTTAAACGCTGCATTTTGGGTTAGGGAAAACCCTTAAGTCATGTTTTTGGCTCATTCGGCGAGTTTAGCCATTTTTGAGAGAAAAGAAAGAGAGAAAAGTGTACTTGAGTGCTCTTGACGATTTTGGGAGATTGGAAGCTGTTCCTGTAGAGATCTGTAGCTGGGATCGTTGTAGGAGCTTCCTGGAAGTGTTTTCTTGTTTCTTTAAGGTTCAGAATCGTCTTGGCAAAGGTAAGTGCAGGACCATGGCTTATCTAAGCTGGAGATTTCTCTGATCTGCTTGTTATGTGTTGTTTGGCTTGTTAGATTGTTATTTGGGACGTTAGGAAGCTTTCTTGTGGCTTCTGATCCAGTTTTATGGTTGTAGGAACGAAGATCCGGCGAGAAGTTTCGGGGGAAAAAGATGCTCGTCATTGCATTGGTCGATGCACTTTGTGTGTCGATAGATGCAAGTGCCAGGACGGCGCATAAAACCTAGAGTTTTCGTGCTATGTCGAGCATTTGTCGGTCGATGCATATCTTGCGTTGGTCAACGCAACCCCAACTGGTGTCGGTCGATGCATGTTTGGTGTCGGTCGATGCAGAGTCCTGGTTTGATATTGTTGATTGTTGATTGTTGGTTGATGGTTAGAGATGTCTCTATTGCTTGTGTGTATAGCCCAATAGATAGGAGGATTTCCTTACTGAGTGTTTATAAAATACTCATGCATTGCAATTTGTGTTTGTGGTGCAGGTAAAGGCAACGTGTGATCGTGGAATCAAGGCAATAAAGAGGAGGATGTTCTAGGGACTCGATTGATTGTTTTCTGGCTTTGCTAGGTTGCTAGAGTTGGGTCATTAGAAACATTGCTAGGTTGCTGGTTTTTATGATTCATGTTGGTTGATTTTTGGTTATTGTTTATGGTATAATTATTGAATTATTATTGGATATTGGTATTGTTTGTTTTCCGCTGTTGGTTGTGATTGTGGTTAGGTGGCTAGTGGGTATCAGACCAATAGCTGTAGTTTATTATTATTATTATTATTATTATTATTATTATTATTATTTATTATTTTTTTTTTTTAAAAAGGGTCGGGTCGTTTCAGTTTTGTATCATAGCCCTTACGGTTCTAGGTTTTGGTTCACTAGGCTTTGTGTTGTAGATGTTTGGGATTGCATGTCTTGATTGATTATGTGAGTTAGTCAATTGTGTGTGGCATGGAGTCCTAGAACATCTTCTTCCAGCCTACTATGTAATTCCATGGTGAGTATATATTTTTGTGTTTGTATAATTGCGTGCTTAGCCTTCTGTTCATGGTATTGCAGATGGTTAGAGAGGGTGTTGTTGCTGGTCGTGGTCGTGGTCTTGGACGCGGATGTGGTCGTGGACGCGGCCGTGGTCGTGGTAGGGGCAGAGTCCCAACGGTTAGTATGACTGCGGACCAGAGTGTGACAGCTGAGGGTATTGGCGAGTCGCAGGGTGTCCAGGGGGATTCCATGAGTGTGGTCAGAGGGGGCGGTGTTGATGCTCTAGTGGCCGGTGATCCTAGGGTTCCGTGTGTAGGAGTCCTAGAGGGTGGAGTCCCTGGTGTTGATCTTGCGGGCTTGTTAGTACAGTTGATTGAGCGGTTACCGGGAGTGGTACCGGCTCAAGCTCAGGTAGTGCCACCAGTGGTGGCAGAGGAGCGGCAGCCAGTGGCTGCGGATATGGGAGGGCATAGTTGTTATTTTTCTATGCTCAAGGAGATGCGTGGCATCGATACTGCGCGGTTTTCGAGTGGTACAGATCCTACTGCTGCATATGCGTGGAGGGCGAGTTTGGAACGTAACTTCCAGACTTTGAGATGTCTTGAGGAGTTTTGGGTGGACATTTGGGTCCACCATTTGCTTGGTGATGCTCAGGTATGGTGGAGTTCTGTGGCTGCGAAGAGAGTGCAGAGGGAGATGTCTTGGGCTGACTTCGTCTTGGAGTTCAACCGCAAGTATTTTCCTAGAGACCGAGTGGTGCGAGTTGCTTCGGTTGTGGAAGCAAGGATCACAAGATTGCTAGTTGTCCCAAGAGGAGAGCTCTGACGGCAGCGGCTCGTGTATGCTATCATTGCAGGGAGCCAGGGCAAATCAGGCCCTTGTGTCCCAAGTTGCAGCCGGTGGTAGTGGCCGTGTTGCAGCAGGTGTAGTCAGGAGGGTAGCAGGTTGCATGGATTGTGCAGGCGCCACGGGTTTACACGACTATAGAGACTGGTGGAACGAGTGCCAGGGCGATCACATGTATAATTACTGGTACTATGTCTTTGTGAATTCTTAGTAAGTTCAGATTTTATGTTTGTCTGTGATAAACTGTTAGGTTCTCAACACATGAGGTTTGTGTAGGGACCTTGTTGGTGGGCGGGTTTAACTTCCATGTTATGTTTGATTCTGGAGCTTCTCATAGCTTCATTACTCCGGAGTGTGCAGAGAGTGCGGAGATCAGAGGGGATCCCGGGGAACGTACAGGAGTTGTCAGAGTTGCGGGAGGCAAGTTCCTGAGAGTTATTGGACGAGCTAGAGGAGTTGATATTCAGATCGCGAGAGAGTCGTGGCCAGCGGATTTGCTGAGTAAGGGATTCATCCGTCCTAGTGTACCACCGTGGGGAGCGCCGATGTTATTTCTCAAGAAGAAGGGTGGGAGTTTTCGGTTGTGTATTGATTACCGGGGTTTGAACCGGGTCACTGTGAAGAACAAGTACCCTCTTCCTAGGATCAATGAGTTGTTGGATCAGTTGAGAGGTGCTACTTGGTTCTCCAAGATAGATCTGGCGTCGGATTATCATCAGATCCCGATAGATGAGGCGGATGTGAGAAAGACTGTATTCAGGACGAGGTATGGGCATTATGAGTTTGTGGTGATGCCTTTCGGGTTGACTAACGCACCAGCAGCGTTTATGAGATTGATGAACAGCGTGTTACAGGAGTTTCTGGACGTGTTTGTCATCATTTTCATCGACGATATCCTTCTTTATTCTAAGAGTCCTGAGGAGCATGCAGTGCATTTGAGAGCAGTTCTGGAGAAACTGCGTGACCAGAAGTTGTTTGCTAAGCTGAGCAAGTGTAGTTTCTAGCAGCGGGAGATGGGTTTTCTGGGGCATATTGTGTCTGCAGATGGGGTTTCTATAGATCCGGAGAAGATCCAGGCTATCATAGATTGGCCTAGACCGCAGAATGCCACTGAGATCAGGAGTTTTCTGGGTTTGGTAGGTTACTACAGGGGTTTGCGAGCAGAGTATGTCCTATGACTAAGTTGACAGGGAAGGATGTTCCTTTTGTTTGGTCACAGGAGTGTGAGGAAGGCTTTGCAAGCCTGAAGGATATGTTGACTACTGCGCCAATGTTGGCTTAGGCAGAGCAGGGAGAACCCTATATGGTTTATATTTATGCATCTAGAGTTGGTTTGGGATGTGTGTTGATGCCGCATGGGAAGGTGATTGCGTACCCTTCGCGGCAACTGCGGAAGCATGAGGGCAATTATCCTACTCATGATTTGGAGATGGGTGATGTAGTTTTTGCGCTGAAGATTTGGAGATCTTACCTTTATGGTGCAAAGGTGCATGTGTTTACAGATCATAAGAGCCTGAAGTATATATTCACTCAGCCCTAGCTGAACTTAAGGCAGAGGCGGTGGATGGAGCTGGTGGCGGATTATGATTTGGAGATAGCTTACCACCCTGGTAAGGCTAACTCGGTTGCAGATGCTCTAAGCTGGAAGAGGGTAGCTTTGGCTCATGAGCACGAGATGGAGTTTCTGGTAGGAGAGATCGGTGCATTGAGATTGTGTGTTGTTTCTCAGGAACCGTTGGTTTTGGAGGCGATTGATAGAGCAGATTTTCTGAGCAGGGTGCGGTTGGCTCAGGAGAAGGATTTGGGGACTGGTGAATGCCTCAAAGGATGTGGATTTGGAGTATCAGGTCTCGGATAATGGTACTATCTTTGTGCACGGTCGGATTTGTGTGCCCAAGGATGAGGAGTTGAGGCAGGAGATTTTGAAAGGGGCTCATGCGAGCAAGTTTTCTATTCATCCAGGAGCGACTAAGATGTACCGTGATCTCAAGAGGTACTATCACTAGGTCGGGATGAAGAAGGATGTAGCTAGTTGGGTTGCAAGGTGCGATGTGTGTCAGCTAGTGAAGGCTGAGCATCAGCTTCCAGGAGGGTTACTGAAGAGTCTTCCCATACCAGAATGGAAATGAGATATAATTACTATGGACTTCGTGGTGGGTTTGCCAGTGTCCAGGACGTGTGATGCTATTTGGGTCATTGTGGACCGGTTGACTAAGTCGGCACATTTTCTGGCTATTAACAAGACTGATGGAGCAGCGGTTTTGGCTAAGAAGTATGTGAAGGAGATAGTCAGGTTGCATGGGGTGCCAGCGAGTATTGTGTCTGATAGAAAGACCTGATAACTATTGGAGGCGAGACCAGTGAGGGTTCTCTAGAGGAGGATCAAGGAACTTCAGAAGATTCCTTTGATGAGAGTCCTATGGGACTGTGATGGTGTTGAGGAGAAGAATTGGGAGCCTGAGGCGAGGATGAAGGCAAGGTTTAAGAAAAGGTATGAAAAGCAAGCTGCGACTTGACCTTATCTAGCCTGGTTTCATCTGTAATTTGTGGCTGGAGCGGGAATGGAGTATTCCAGCCCATCTCTCTTGTTTACTTGGTCGCTTAGGGGTGGTTGGTTGTGCGACTAAGTAACAAAATGAGGTGGTGTTCGGGGTACGAAATTTCCTTGAAGCGGTGGTTTGGGGGAAAGTTTCCTGAAATTGAAGTTTCTAAAAGTGGAAAGTTTCCAGAAGTGGAAAGTGCTAAAAATGGAAAGTTTTATGTGAGTTAGAATTTGTCCATTTTAGTGGTGGAGAGCCTGGGGGGGGCTTGTGTGGCCTTAATGGCGGACTTTTGAGTCATTGTGCCCATGTGTGGCAGTCTTTTGTGTCATTGTGTGGCCTTTGTGGCGGACTGTTTAGCCAGATGTGTGGCCTTTGTGACAGGCTATTTAGCCAAATGTGTGACCTTTGTGGCGGGCTGTTTCGCCAGATATGTGGCCTTTGTGGCGGGTTGTTTAGCCAGAGTTTCCCGTTTAGGCGGTCCTTCGGGACAAGTGGTCTTTGTGACGGTCCTTCGGGACGAGTGGCCTTGGTGGCGGTCCTGTTTAGGACAGTTGTTTGGCCTTGGTGGTGGTCCTTTTGAGGACATTTGTTTGGCCTTGCTGGCGGTCCTATTTAGGACATTTGTTTGGCCTTTGTGGCGGTCCTGTGTAGGACATTTGTTTGGCCTTTGTGGCGTCCCTAGTGGCAGTGAGATGATCCATGTGTGGTCATGAGGTATTCCATTGAGAAGAATATGTGGTTGGTAGGACATTGTGATGTTTTACGCGAGCCACGGAAGGATACCTGGATAAAGATAGGACTCAGACGTGTTCAGAATTGTATGCTCGCGACTCTTTGTGTCGGTCGATGCAGAGTCCTGGTTTGATATTGTTGATTGGTTATTGTTGGTTGATGGTTAGAGATGTCTGTATTGCTTGTGTGTATAGCCCAGTAGATGGGAGGATTGCCTTACTGAGTGTTTATAAAATACTCATGCATTGCAATTTGTGTTTGTGGTGCAGGTAAAGGCAAAGTGTGATCGTGCAATCAAGGCAATGAAGAGGGGGATGTTCTAGGGACTCGATTGGTTGTTGTCTGGCTTTGGTAGGTTGCTAGATTTGGGTCATTAGAAACATTGCTAGGTTGCTGGTTTTTATGATTCTTGTTGGTTGATTTTTGGTTATTGTTTATGTTATAATTATTAGATTATTATGGGATATTGGTATTGTTTATTTTCCGCTGTTGGTTGTGATTGTGGTTAGGTGGCTAGTGGGTATGGGACCCCTAGTTGTAGTTTATTATTATTATTATTATTATTATTATTATTATTATTATTATTATTATTATTATTATTATTATTATTATTATTATTATTATTATTATTTATTATTTATTATTTAAAAAAAAACGGGTCGGGTCATTTCAAAACATCAAAGAAGGAGACTGGTATGAGATATCTGAATTTTTAGTGATTGAAGGTCAGCAATCATCCCGAAACTCAAACAATCTGTTTGAGATCCTGATCCAGGATAACACAAAAAGGATACAAATATATCCGCGAAGCACTGACAAATTTTATCCTTCTATTTGATGCATTGAAAATGCGTAATTCCACGCCTGAGGAGAAGAATTGTTGTGTAGGTAAGTTTTTTTTATTTAAGTAATCTTAAGATGATGAATTTGTTTGGATTTGTTTTTTTTTTTTGGTTTGAATTATTTTTATGTTAGATGCCATAGGAATGGTGTTACATGTAAACGAGCCACGGACGATTGATTTCCTTGAACGTCAAAATGGCTACATTTCAGAGAATCAAGTTGTGACTTTCACTATCCTTGAATACAAGTAAGAGAATATTCAAAACTTTCGATAATATTTTAAGTACAATCTAATGTTATTTAACACAATTCTTGATTAACTAATTCAGAAATAATTTATTTTAATGTGGCCTGGAGATTGAATGTGTTGCTGTTGGTTCGGTTTGTAATGCATTTCTTGATAAATGGAGAAAAATAGTTTTCTTCCCTACCTATGCTAATCAACCAGTAATGTGTACTCTTCTATTTTGGAGGATCTCTTTTTACGAAGGTACTGTTTAGTAATCATCTTATATACCACTTAAAACTATCATTTTCTAGGTATGCAATGTCTGATGTCTCAATTACGATGTACTGTTTACATTGATAGGTATGCAATGTCTTATGTCTCAATTACGATGTTCAAAGGTCAAACTTGAAGATGAAATGGCAGGAATCAATATGGAAGATATAATGTAATGTCCTTAATTTAAATCAATTTAGAGTAAACACTATTATTCGTGAACTTAAAACCTGAAACTTTTTCTTTACAGGCGCTGGCTAGACGTCGAGTCCAGTGATGAATACTAAATAGATTAAGCATGTGGTTGGAGGAGCTAGCTATACGTCCACAAATCGAATTTTTCTATTATGTTCACTTTACTTTTAATGTTTATGACTTTCCGAAAATAATTTGTTGTAACTTTGGACGTGGTAATTGTGTTCTGTTATGTCAGAAATAATTTAGAATTATATTAACTAAATTTTACATAGTCTTTTAGTCTAATATGACTATTTTACTATTAATATATATATCTTTATATATATATATATATTTAAAGTAAAAGTTTTTCTTAATTATACTTTAATCAAAAATCTCTACAAAAAGACGGATAAATTTTAGTTTTTGTTTAATTTTTTGGGCCTGGCCTCATGAGACGCCAATATGAAAGCCTTTGCGACTTTCTAAAAAAATATTGAAGCATTTTATACGCCTCTCCAATGTTGTGACCTTTTGGTTTCCCCTCTTAACAAAGTAAAAAAAAAAATGTATCTTCGAGGTAAGATCTCAATCTATGTAGTTAAACTTTCGTTTATTA
Organism: Camelina sativa; assembly: GCF_000633955.1. NCBI lineage: Eukaryota > Viridiplantae > Streptophyta > Magnoliopsida > Brassicales > Brassicaceae > Camelina > Camelina sativa. The sequence goes on along the minus strand of NC_025698.1, from coordinate 24,275,687 downwards.
CCTTATTGGCTTGAAAGTTTACAGTTTTCAATTTTATAGATTCAGGTTTTGCGATGGAAGGTGAAAGTTCGAGGAAACGCAAAGAGCTCATGTCAGATTTCGAATGGGAAGATGGAGCAATCGAGAAGGTTAAACAAGTGTTTCAAAAAAAGAGAGATGTGGTTCTGAATGAAACGAATAAACGTTTCACTGCGATCCATGATATGGGGAAAGATTATATGAAGAAGAAGGAAGAATCTATCGGCCTCATGTGTCAACTTGAAACGATCGATGCTCAACTCTCGCTAATGAATGATATCTTGGAGGGCCATATTGACTTGGTTGCCGAGCGTAATAGGCTAGAAGAAGTTAGGGTTTTAATTGAGAAAGATGTAAAAGAATGTATTGTTCATAATATTGATTGGGATAAACTTCATGTTGCTTTTAGTGGTTAACAATATTAAGCATTTCAGCATAATCGTTTCAAATCTTCGAATAGAATTTTTATTATCTGTCAAAATTATTTTATTATTCTATAATCCAAAAATTCGTTAAAACGATAACATAAATTATAGATATTGACCTGTCTGCAAAATAGAAATTTTAAAATATTAAAGTTTTCCAATAAAAATCGAAAATAAACATAAATTAGTGTTGGACTTCAATATTATCCAGAAATATTCATGGTGATATAGTTTCTATATTAATTGAATGAAATATCTACAAAATATTTAACACTTTTTAAAATCATAATTTTCTAAAAAATAAGTGGGAGATCTAATAATATATTTGGTGATTACTGATAAATGTACAAATACCATTTAATTTTATCCAATGATAAATTAATTGAAGTTTTGACAATATCGTAAAATGTAAATATTCCAAAAAATATATATGTATTATGTATATATATATACATATTCGTTTAAAACTTTTAAAGTCAAAATCGTACATTTCGTTATCTCCTTAGATTTTTTTCTTTTGAAATCATGGCTAACCTTCTATCCACTGCTATTAAAAAAGAATCAGGAAGAGAGACTATTTTTACGATGTGGACGATATAAACCCCTTCGTTCATGAGTGGAAAATTAACGTCAAAATTCTGAGAAAGTTTGAGTGCTGTCATCCACTTTTCAAATCAACAGACTTGATTGTAAATGATAAGGTATATTTACAGTATACATCGCGTTTTGATAAAATTCTATAATTTTATGTTACTTATATGTTTCTTTAATGTAGGGTAAAAAAATTCAAGTGATGATGAGTCCTCCTTATCGTGATATCTTTATAAATGATTTGGAAGAAGGTGAATGGATAATGTTATCAAATTTCTCACTAACCATAGTTGATGGAATTTTAAAGATAACTGATCATCGTTTTATGATACATTGGGGAGACACGACATGGTTTAGAAAAATTCATCCTTTGACTCAAAGCAGTTTTTTTTTCTTTTGTATCATTTAATGATATCAAAAGTGGAAATTTAGACCCTGATTGTTGTGTAGGTGAGATGAAAGAAAAAACTAATATTATAAATTCAATTTATATATGATAATTTATCTTCTAATGGAACTTTTATGAGCAGATATTATCGGAAGATTATACACTGTTGGAAATCGTTTTGTAGAAGGTCCACCATACAAAAAATGGAATGAGTTGTTTGTTCTTTTGGAAAATATTGAGTAAGTCATTCTATCGAGTTTGTGAACATCATTCTCATTAATGTCTTTAATTCTAAAAGAAGTTTAATTGTAGGGGTGATCGATTGACATGTTGTTTACCAAAAGACTACGCGAATGACTTCTTTAATAACTAGATTCATTGTGTTTGTGATATCATATGTGTGTTACGCTTTGCCAAAATTGAGAGCAATAAAGGTTCGTATTATTTATTCTATAAATTAGTATTCCTTGGTTTATTAAATATTAAATATGTTATATGTAGATACATGGATGGCAACAACGGTGCACAATTGTACAATGGTCATGATCAATCCTAAATTTCCTCAAGTCATGGAGATGTTTGATTCCTTTGCCGAAATGGAGAACTGATTTTAAAAATTTTAAAATGTTATTTGATATAATTTAAAACGCTATGATATTGATCTAAGATTTTAATTTGATATAATTCTATTTTAATATATTATAAATTTGGTGATTAACATACATGAATCTTATTTTGAAGTAATTCTCAGAGATAATAGTATTGATAGATTAATTGACATTAAGATTGTTTGAAATTAAAATAAACAATTTGAAACTATACTAAATGACTAATCATAAAATTTATTATAGCATGATTTAATCATCAAATTCTATTATAGTATTAGATATACCAACTAACTAAATACGGTAATTACAAAATTAGTTATAAAGATAATATAAAATTAAAAAATGAAACTGAATCTTTTTAAAAAAAGGTTTTCAATCAAAATCAGAAAAATAAAACATAGACTATACTTAAATTATTCGATTATCCCGAAATGTTTATGGTGATACCATAATTTTGAATGTAAATATCTAAAAAATATTGAATACTTATATAAAAAGGATTTATTAAAAGATCGGGAAATATATAATATATTTGGTACTTAATGATAATTGTACAATTACCATTTAAGTTTAGCCGATGATAAATATTTGAATTTTGAATATATCTTAAAATGTAAATATTCTAAAAACATATTTTCTGTATTATGTATATATAAATACGTTTAAAAGTCAGAATCGTAAGATTCGTTTTAGTCTAGGTATTTCAAACAAAAATATGGCTAACCTTTATCCAATGCTATAAAAAAATAAGATCGCGAAGAGAGACTATTTTTTCGATATGGACGACCTAAACCCCTTCGGTCATGAGTGGAAAATCAACGTAAAAATACTGAGGAAGTTTAAGTGTCGTCATCCTCTTTTCAAATCAACAGACTTGATTGTAGTTGATGAGAAGGTATAATTTTAATTATATAGTGTTTATTTAAATTTATTTTAATTTTTATGTACTTATGTATAACGTTTACGTAGGGTACAAAAATTCATGTACAGATGGGTTCTCCTTATCGTGACATCTTTATAAACGATTTGGAAGAAGGTGAATGGATAATGTTATCAAGTTTCTCATTAAGAAATGTTGATGGCGTTTTTAGGACAACTGACCATCGTTTTAGAATACATTGGAGAGACGTGACATGGTTTAAGAAAATTCCTCCTTTGTCTTCAAATCAATTTTTCTCTTTTGTATCATTCAATGATATTAAAAGTGGATCTTTAGATTCTGATTATTGTGTAGATAAGGATAACAATTTATTATTTTATTATAAGTTAAGTTTGAAGTGGTTGACTTCATGATTCTCCTTTCCAGGCTAGACGTGGATGACTCTTCCTCTTCAGAAGTCACCATGGTACCTGAGAATAAAATAAAGATCCAACAAGTAAATAGTTCCGAAAAACACGTAACTAGAAAACAGATCTGGAAAAATATGAAAACGAATTCAAAATTTTTAAAATCAATTTTTACTAATAATAGACTCAAAGAAGATCGAAATTCAATTGATTTTGTAATTTTTGAACGAGTAAAACATTTTATACAATTTTTGCAAGATGAACAAAAAATCTGGGAAAAACAGAAAGTGACGATTGGAATTTCAAAACCTGGTTGCAAAGTGGCTCTGATACCACATGATAGACTCCTGGATGAGGATCTATGCCCAAGGACACACTTTTCAAGATCTTGAAGAGGGATGAATGAAATGATGAAGATGAATGGGGTGAAGATGCAGGGGAAAGGATAGATGAACGGCGGTGAAGGTGAAGGGGGTTTGAATGCAGCGGATTTAAAGGGGAAACGAAATGTACTTCTAAGAGAGATGGAGATCTCTTAGACTACAGGCTTGAATATATCTTAGATATGACACACTAAGAAATAAACAAGTTGAGAATATATTACACACTTCTCTGATCAAACAAGAAAGAAGAGATGTTTTTGATAAAATGTTTGATGATTAGAAAATGAAAACTACATTGTCTTTATATAGGAGAAGGGGGACGAAGGAGAAGAGGAGATAGGGGAAGAACATGCAAGAGCATGCACAAGGTCGAGCTCATACAAGGTCATGCAAGAGTCCTCACTCATGCAAGCTCATGCACAATGTCTAGGAAATTACAAAAGCATTAAATGCAAAAGAAATAGAGAAAATGGGCCAAGGCTTTGTAATAGGTCTTGGACCACGACTTAGACTGGCAAAGGGGGCTTAAAAGTGTCACTTAGGCTTCATTGAAAACCTTGTCAAGAAAACCCAATGGGACAAAACTTGACAAGGGAAAAAGAGTGCATAAACAACACTAAACCCTTTACCGAGCACCTTGAGCTGTGAGCATCGTCCAAATGGTTTGAGCCACGTCTTCTTGCTTCTTGTCCAGCTTCTTAATTATTCCATTGATGGCTTGGTTGAACCTCTTGGATTTTGATCTTGTAAGAGGACCCGTCGGAACGATCAACGCCTCCTCCGATGCTTCCTCCGGTACAAGCTGCTCCTTCAATGATTCCTCTGGTTCAAGCTGATCTTCCAATGCTTTCTCTGGTTCAAGCTTCTCCTTATGTCCATGTCTTTTGGTTGAGCTGTCCATGGTCTCCTCAGTAGAGGGCCGCAGGGTTGGGGTTTTTCGTGTTTAGTGTAGTAGGATAGTGAAACTTTGGGTATTTGGGGAGGATATATGTCATCGGACGAGCCGAACCAGTACCACCATTCATAGAACCATCCTGGTATTTTTTTTTTGAGCAATGAAAGTCGAAGGAGATGAACCAGGAGTGATCATAGGTTCATAAGTAAACGGTATGGAGAAAAGCTTTTTAGTTGTCTAAGTAGGTAAATCTTGGAATATGGAAACCAGGAATGGAGAATTCTATTGTGGTGTGGAGGTTTATAAACCCGAGATCTTGTGTAACATCCGCGAACCAAATTGTGGATTTTGGGGATGGGTGTCGATTGACACCAGGGATAGTGTCGATTGGCAACAGCAATTTTTGGTTCGACCAGATTGATTTAAATTGTCGATTTGATTCGGTTTGGTTAAAGTGAAATCTTAAAACCAGGGTATTTAAGTGGGATGTCGACCTAGGTCGTGGCTTCAGTGTTGTTTGCCGTTTTTAGAGAGAAAGAGAGCGTTCTGGAGAGATTTTGGAGTTTAGTGCTTTTTCTTGGAGATCCTTTTGTGGGATTGAAGATCCAGGGCTAGAGATGTGTTAGGAGGATTGCTTAGGTATTGGATTCGTCAGTTTGGATCAGAAATTTCCCGCAAAGAGGTGAGTGCATGACCATGGCTCATCTAAGCCTGAGATTTCCTTTTTTCTTGCTTTTTTGTGTTGTTGTGGTGTTTTTTATGGTTGTTATAGGGTTCCTACGGTTTCATATGTCTTTTGGTCGAGTTTTGGACGGATTGGAGGTGATAAGAGGCGAGATTTGAGTCTCGGCTTCGAGCAGATTGCGTCTATGGATTTAGTGTCGATCGACATCAGTTGGGTGTCAGTCAACACCAAGGGGCAGTATCGATCAACATTGAGAGGCAGTGTATGTAACGCCCCCAAACCGTTCTAGAGCCAGCCCCAGCCAGAACAGTCTCGGACGCTACATTAAGAAATATTCACCAACGATCCGGCCGAGGTTCTAAAATACATTCCGACCCTTAGCCAGTCTATCAGTGATATTTCCACCACATTAGACATCCCTAAGGCTTTTCAACCCTCAAGACATCCAAGTGTTGAGCCAACCCGGACTAGGCCACTTCAGACATAACTCGCTTTCGAATTTAAAACCGAATATTATTTAATATTAATATGTCACATGATAAAACTTATAGCGTTTGTGGCCAGGCCTATTGCCAAAAAGATCTTACAATAATTTTGCACAAAAGAAACATACTTCTTTTTTTTACACAAAGGCACAAAATAAATCTACTTCAGGCTCCTATCGAACAGCACGACTCTAGTCCCTCTAGTGGTTACCTGAAGGACAAAACTTTATCATAAGTAATCTTAACAGGGGTCCCTCCAGAAGATTAGATTCCCAACCCCACCCTAAATCACAAGGAATCAATCAATCACCACACAGAACAAGAAATCAAGCAAGCATGCGGAAGAAAGCAAAGCAACAAACGCACAGAAACAATCAAAGCAACAATGCAAAACTTGAATAAAAAGAAGTTTTTTTAAACAAGTTTTACTAGGGCCCAGATATTCCGTCTCCCATTCCTCTCCCTTTTTATCTCTGAATACAACCACAAAGGCATGCAACCAGAATAAAAACCCCAATACACCATCGTGTATAGCATCGATCAAGGTAGCGAGCCAAGATCGAGCTCCTCGCAACTACATGCAAGACTATTTTAGTTTGCATGTTGAAACAACTTTCCGGGTAAGGACAGACATATCTCCATTCTTAGTGCGCTTATGGCTGCCCGGACCTCCCCGTCACGAACGCCACGCACTAAGACCACACTAACAATTAAAGTTATAAGTTTATGACCTTAAAGAATCATAAACCTCAACAAACAACATGCAACATGCAACAACACAAAATTCACATGCAACAATCAATCAAACGGATTTCCCATCAACGCTTGAGATTTTACATGGACAACCTCACATGCAACAATCAATCAATCGGATTTCCCATCAACGCTTGAGATTTTACATGGACAACCTCACATGCAACAATCAATCAATCGGATTTCCCATCAACGCTTGAGATTTTACATGGACAACCTCACTTGCAACAAATCAATCAAGTGGATCTTCCCATCAACACTTGAGATTTTACATGGACAACCTCACATGCAACAAATCAATCAAGTGGTTCTTCCCAACAACACCTGAGATCTAACAAGGGAATTCCTCACATGCAATAGATCCATCAAGCGGATTTCCCCATCAACGCTTGAGATCTACCATGGAACCTCACATGCAACACATCAATCAAGCGGATTTCCCATCAACGCTTGAGATCCAACATGGAATCCCTTAACCCAACATGCAAAACCAAGAAAACAAAGAAGAAATCAAGAAGAATGCAACTATATGCACATGCAAATCGATCCTAGCTTGGATCTACCAACACCAAGCTAGATCGATGATATGCTCTCTGAAACTCACAGATTTTTGCAGATCTTCAGCTTCTGCAACCCGATCTTCCCTTTGCTTCAACAACTCTTCCCGCAGATGAAGCAACTCAACTCTCTCTCTTCCACACTTAGAAGAAAATTCACTATTTTCTTTCTACTGTCACTTGCGCAGCCTCTTGGCGTCTCTCTCTCTTTTCTCTTCTCCAAGTGAGAAATGAGGAGCTTAAATAGAGAGTGTGGGCGATCTCCTTATGCCACACGCAGGGGTATATGTGTCGCCTCCACATTTAATCTTCAACACTTGGCAAAAGTGAGAGAAGTGAGGTGTCATCACCACATTCATCTCTACATGCGATGAGTGGGAGAGAATATTCTTCCCCACTAATGATTCCCCCACTTAAATAATTCCCCACTAACTCCCTTTAATTAATTATACTTAGTGGAAAATCCACTAAAGAAATTAATTGTTATTTTAATCCCACTAACTCTTTGGGAATTAAAATAAAATTTATCGAGTTCCTTCCCATTTCCCGCAACCTTCCTGTTTCACGGTACCATCTGCATGGTCGTCTCTTCATCCGTTCCTGTCCTGTGCGTACCGCGTACGCCCGTACGCACGCCCGCTGGCCAACTGACCGGCATGTCGCACAATCCATTTTCCCTCGGACAAAACTTAGCAGTTCTCTTCTTCTTCCTCTTATCTTCCCTTTCGAGTCCTTTCCGTAGTGAGGGTCACTAAAGTGTCGGTCGACACCAATGGTCAGTGTAGGTCGACACTTGACTGGTGTCGATCGACACCTCCCTTTTCAGCGAGCAGTGATACTTGTTTCCTTGGTTTGTTGTGTTTGTTTGTAGATTGTTTGACATCCGAATTTAAGTTGCTTGTCTGTATAGCCCAATAGATGGGAGGATTGTCTCGCTGAGTGTTTGTAGAATACTCATGCATCTCAATTTGTGTTTGTGGTGCATGTAAAGGTAAAGTGTAATCGTGGGATTAAGATAATGAAAAGGAGGATGTTCTAGTGGCTCGATTGATTGTTGTCTGGCTTCTGTTAGGTTGCTAGAGTTGAGTCCTTAGAATGTTGTTTAGGATTGATGGTTCCTTGATTTATGCTTGTTTGGATTATTTGTTTATTTGGTATAGAATTATTATTAGTTATTTGATTATTGGATATTTGTTTATTGGTATCATCTATATTTATCTGATGTTGTGTGTTTGGGGTTAGGTTGCTAGTGAGTATGGGATCACTAGAATATTATTATTATTATTATTATTATTATTATTATTATTATTATTATTATTATTATTATTAGTATTATTATTATTATTATTATAAAAAAACACAGGTCGGATCGTTTTATCTTGGGAATTGCATACTCTGAGGATTTTACAAGTGGAGTAGGAAATGAGATTTGGGTTATTTATGTCGATATGGAGGGAATTTCTACTGACTTTGTGTCTACGAGAATGAATTCGTAGAATATACAGTTTTTGGTAAGGTTATCGGTAAGCTATTGGATATCCTCGTAAAATATGCAGTTGGTGTATGGGTAAGGTCTTTAAGAGATATTTGTTTGGTAAACGAGGTTGTAATAAGGTTTTGGCGTTGTGGTTTAAGGATTACTTTCTACTTTTATATATTGTATATCAAAATCAAAAACGGATAAAATAGCTTGTCATCTAGCAAATATTTGATAAGAAACTAAGTTTTTAACATCCTTTTGTAAAAATATCTCTTTGGCTCATTTGCAATCAACACGTTGTAAAATCTTTTTGTTTACTAAATGTCTTGAAATTTGGAAATACAGTTTACTATTGGTAAAACCTTTTTTTAACTGTAGAGTAGTTCTTTTGTGGTTCAAGCCAAACTCCTGAGTGAAAACGAACTATATATTGTTGGATAGACTCTGGCATTTTCTGCTTAAGGCTTCCGTAACCTATTTCTGATGCATCTGTCTCAACTATCATGAATGCATGGTAGTGTAATACCATTTTTATTGATATCATCGACTAGATTAGTATGCATACTCGACCATGGTATGGGGTTCTTTCGTAATCCTTGGAACAATGGTTGTGTACTTTGTCGTAGACTGGATAAAAAAAATCAAATATGTTATTTAAACAGCCTAAAAACTTTGTAATTGTGTTTTCTCTTTTATTTCATCTGGAAATTTATTTGAAAATTAGATAGATCTAGATATAGGTGTAATAGTAACTTGATATATGTTATGTCCTAAAAATTGTATTTTTCTTTGAAATATTTGCATCTTTTTGCGGATACTACTAGTCCATGTTTTTTAACTATGTTCAAAAAAGTGTATAGATGTTTAAAGTGTTTGTCGATAGATTTTGAAAATATTAAAACATCATCTATGTATATGATAGAAAAGGTGGAGTAAAGGTTGAATATTTTGTTCATAATATTTTGAAATTCGGGTGGTGCGTTTTTTAAACCGAAAGGCATAACATTCCATTCGTAATGCCCAAAAGGCATTGTGAATGGTTTTTTATATTTATCCTTTTCAATAATTTGTATTTGCCAAAATCCACTTTTCATGTCAAATTTAGAGAATATGCAAGAATCATATAATTGTTTTAATAGATCTCATTTGTTTGGTATTGAGTGTGTTATCCATTGTATTATAGTTGATTACTAAGCGTGGTACTCCTCTTTCTTTTTTAGTTTGGTTGTTTACATAGAATGCTGAACAAATCCAAGGAGATTTAGTTTTTCTTATAAAATTTTTATCTAGTAATTTTTGTATTTCTTTTTTGCAATATTCTAAAAGTTCTTGATTCATTTGAATAGTTCTAGCTTTAGTTGGAATATTTTTTTCATTAAATTTTTTTTTTTTCGTAGGGTATTTCAACAATTTGTTTTTTTCTTTCCCAAAAGGCATTTGGGAGTTCAGAACATACTTGGTTTAGTAGTTCAATTTCTATTTTATTTTTTTTCTTGTGACTTGTGGGTCACTTAATTGTTGTTTATTTGTTGGTGTTTTATTTCTTGTTGCAAATATTGTATCTGTTTTTGTTTGTCATCAATTAAATTTATATTATCTGTGTGTTCACTAATTGGTTTTATTTATGTCCTTCTTCCAGAAGACACAGTCAAGGAAGAGTCTAAAGTATCTACCCTCAAGATCATGATAGGAGAGTTTGGCATCAGAGTGTTTGTTGTGATTCTTGTTTAATCTCATAAGTAAACAATGACAGTAAAATAAGGTAAGATCCTCTTTTGTGTTTATTTTCAAGGCATTGATTATGTATCTATTAGAGATTCTTAACTTGATCAGGCCTTTGTTTGGTTGCATTAAATCGAAACAAAAAGTCTAATCTTGTTACATGAAATGAACATTTTTGATAACCATGGTGATCAACTTGATCATTGCATTCTTTCATATATTATTATTACAAATGGTGAATAAAATATTATAGTATTATTTAGAACAAACTGAACGAAAGATAGGGAATTTCAGTTTCATTTTTCACAATTTGCTACGTGAGGATGAGGAAGAATGGTCGAATTTACAAGTTGGACCGGATTTGCAAAGGCCGAAGCGACTGAAATGTGGACAAATGGCTTTATTAGGTCTTAACGGTAAGCCATTTTCATTGAGGGTCAGTCCAGGCTCTATCGGGGTTATATTCTTGGGCTGATGGTATTTGCACCTTTTTTTCAGATTACAGTTTCCTGTTATAAGATAGGTGCCGCACTCTCGTTTCCCTGGATGTTCTGGCAATTTTTTGTCAGACATATTTTCTCCTCTCTTATTAGACTTGATATTGTTTGCATATACTTGATTATTTTCTACATGTATATATAGTAGAAGAAGATATCTAGCATTAAATACTCAAATGACATGTTTAGAAGAAATATATCATCATTAACATTTATTACATTTAGTTATTATTGTAATTTTGTTTTTACTATAAGATAATGCTATATTTATCTTTATTTATTTATCATTACTTGATTATTTTTTTAGTAATTAAATTTACCAAATACTTTAGATATAAGTCATTTCATGAGTTACATAGCTTTTTGCTTGAGGAAACACCATCATATTTTATAAATTAGATACAAAAGTTATTATGAATACAAAAGTCAAATCTATATAATAATAACAATCTCTAAAAAATAATTATTACAGTTGCATTTTTTATAATAATTTTTCATTAGTTATAATTTTCTATTTTAATTGTTAAAATATATTAAACAAATTGTTACAAATGTTTAGTTTAACCATTTTAGTTTTTGGTATATCTATATTGTTACAACTTACAACTTTTACCTAATTTGATAAATCATTGCAAACTTTAGGTTTGTTTGGTGAATTTATGAAAAACTACCAAAATATATTTTAGTAATTACCTCTTTATGACATATTTTGCAATTTTTGTCAGACATATTTTGTTTTCTCTTATTAGACTTGGTATTGTTTGCATATACTTGATTATGTTCTACCTGTATATATAAACATTAAAAGAAGATATCTAGCATTAAATACTCAAACATGTTTTGAAGAAATATATCATCATTAACATTTATTATATTTAGTTATAATTGTAATTTTGTTTTAACTATAATATAATATAATGCTATATTTCTATTTATTTATTTATCATTACTTGATTATTTTTTTAGTAATTAGATTTACCTAATACTTTAGATATATGCATTTAATTATATAAATCTTCTTTAATATGACATAAGTCATTTCATGACTTACATAGATTTTTTTTTTGTCAACAACTATAGAAAATTAGCTAAAAAGGAGTTACATAGCTTTTTCTGAGAGGATACAACATCATATTTTATTAATTAAATACAAAATTTATTATGAATACAAAAGTCAAATCTATATAATAATAATAATCTGGAAAAAATAATTATTACAGTTGCATCTTTTTATAATAAAGTTTATTAGTTATAATTTTCTATTTTTAATTGTTAAAATATATTAAACAACTTGTTACGACCATTTAATATAACCATTTTAATTTTTGTTATATATATACCATTACAACTTTTACCCGATTTGATAAATCATTGCAAACTTTAGGTTTGTTTGGTATACGGTTGTCTCTTTATGATAACTTTTCATAATTAATTTCAATATTCAATTACTAAAATATATATAAATGAATAATAGAAACCAACCATTGCAACATTTGATTAACTGATAAACCGTTGCAATCTTTTAGGCTTTAGTTTATTGAGAATTGGTTAAAGATACCCTTTTGATATATTTATTTTCAAAAATACCTTCTTTTTATATTTTTACTTATGCTCTCTTTTAATTTTTAATGACCATTTTATTTTTACATGAAAAATATTTTAATCAATAAAATAAAAAACTTCCCGCCAAAAAAATTTCGACAGAAACAAAAATTTCCAATTTTTGCGGGGAAAAAAAATTGGCGGGAATTTTTTTTCATTTTTGGCGGTAAATGTTTTTCAATTTTTGGCGAGAAATTTTTTCAATTTTTGCGGGAAAATTTTTTCATGTTTTTAGCGGGAATATTTTCCGATTTTTGTGGGGAAAAAAGTTTGGCGGGAAATTGTTTCGATTTTGCTGACAGTACATTCTTGTTGTCACTCAAAGACAGAGTAATTTAGTCATTTTGTACATAAAGAGGGGTAGTTTTGAAAATAATCAACATAAAGAAGTACTTTTAAAAAGGACATGAAAAAAAAAAGTATTTTTGAAAATGCCCCTAATTTATTTGGCGAACCGTTGTAATCTTTGTTTTATTTGATGAACCATTAAAACTTTTGGTTTATTTGATGCAACATTATATATTTTGTACATTACTAAATATTTTTGTCGACATTAATCATAGGTAAAATGGAAAATCTCTATACATAATAATTTTGTGGAAGACTCCCAAATCATCAAAAACACTAAAAATTTGTCCATTTGCGTTAAAACAGGAGGGAACTTTAGTTGATTTATCATACTAATATGCTATTTTCCCACAAGAACTATCATATTAAACTGGATAGATCCCAAACTTTAAGCTCGAACTATTTGTTCCTGAAAAAAAATTATATATCTATTTTCCATCCAATAAAAAAGTTTAATCTCTAAATTTCTTGGAATTAATAGTTCGAGACCTATTAATCCACGTATCTGGGTTTGTTAGTTTATTGTCAGAAAAAAACTATAACATAATTTATACCACTTAAATACGTGGGTTTTTTTATACGAGGTAGCGGTCGTAATGTTTCAATAGTAAACAATCAAACCCAGATACGTGGATTCTTTTTTTTTTGACAATAAACCAAATATACCATTTGTAACGTCCCGACCGCCACCTCTCAGTAGACCCCATGTCCGATCACAATCCATGTGCGCACCTTTCTTAATGGGCCTCACATCCATTCACTAGGCCTGTGAACCCATCCATATACGACGATCGATTTGCTACGTTCGGGAGGCTTTAAAGACTTGTTATTGTTCCTACAAATCACTACATCATTTTTCCCTGTGTTTTATCCTAACTCGTACAGTTCTGACAGTCACTTCACGAAAGGTCACCCATCTTGGTACTACTCCAGCTCAAGCACACTTAACTCTATAGTTCTCTCATGACACTTGACCGAAAAGATAAGTGCACTTTGGTGACATATATAGGTGGTCAAATCAATTTTTTAAAACCTCTGCGCAAGTCTCTGAAACCGAGGTGTCACATGAGCCTTCTGGAAACAAGCGGATTCATAGCCATACAATCTGGATTTATGAAACTGCAGGTGGAACTAATGGCGGATTTTGGAGATATTCAGAAAGTCCAATCTCTCTACCTTCACTTTCCTACAAGAACAAGAGTTCCGTTGAACCTTAGGCTCGAGAATAGATGAAATAGTCTTTACGAGAGCTTTCACCTATGTATATAAAGAAGTTAAACTTCAACGGAGATTAGCGTAAATAATTCATATTTCCGTATGGTGATCCCAATTGGAGAACCCCTGGTGCCGAAAGTATCTGTGATTATGCCCAATTATGTGGCACTGGTGGACAATCAAAAAGTACATGATTGATTGTTTCATCTAGACATCCCCATCACAATTTATATTCATTTTCGTTACAATTTATATTCATTTTCGTTAAGTTTGTTGACCCAACACACATCTTTTGGTAACTTAATACATAAAATGTAGTCGGAAGCCGGAACGATATGGTCAGCCAACCTAACTTAAAATGTAGTCCGAAGCCAGATAGGCAGATACGATCAATCAATGAACTGTGTGATCCAAGCCTATTTATTTAAACCTAAGAATTTTATAATATAGATTTCGAGGCCAATTAAGATTAAATGAAAAGGATTTTGAGAAGTCTAAAGTCAATAACCTTAAACTCACTTCTTCATTCTAACTTCATTTGTTCTATATACTCGGAGAAGAAGTAGAAGTAATCTGAAGTTTGATCAAAACCATTTGCTGTCAAGCTCTAAAAAGAAGAGGATGATGAGAACGCAATTAGCGAATCTGTCACTTCCCGATGATTTGTTATTGACCTGCATCGCACGCGTCTCGAGATTGTACTACCCAACTCTTTTCTCTATGTGTGCTTACGGTTCCCTCTGGACACTAGCCCTCCCTGCTACACTCTCTGTCGTATAGCTGACCGATTGAACAAGAAGAAGAATTCAAGTGACAATCTTCTGGTCCCAATCCCAATCTGATTATCTCCCAATTCACCTCCTTTGTAATTGCATTAATCGAATCATCTCTGTTGGTTCGAATATCTACAAAATTGGTGGGGATGTGCCCTCCTCTTCTAGAGTCTCTTTCTTGGATTGTAAGTCAAATACATGGCACGAGGCTCCAAGCATGTGTTGGATTAAGCTTGAAGAAGGCTTGACGACTTGGTTTGTCCTAAACCTACTCGGAGTAGGATTCCTAGAGAGATTAGGATTGGTGGATGTTTAGGAGTTATCTCTCTAGGAATCCTACTCCGAATAGGTTTAGGACAAACCAAGTCTTCAAGTCTTCTTCAAGCTTAAAGGAGTCCTATCAGGCTACACTAGTCTAATTCGGAGCTCCTATCTCCGTACCCAGGTCACCCGGCCTAGAAAACTCGCTTAGACAAGATTATCAAATAGGATTAGGATTAGACGGTTTTGGTTTTATATATAAAGAGATGCAAGTGTTGCATAGAACAGAAGAGATTTGTGTGAGAGATTTGAGACAGATTGAGAGCTTAAGTTTTGAGAGATTTTTATTAAGCTAATAAAGTGAGTTATACTTTAACAATCTTGTTTCTAAATTAAACAATCACAAACTATATTTGGTATCAGAGCGACAGGTGCAAGGTAATTGAAAAACACAATGGGTGATGAAACATGTGCTATTGTCGTAGCACAAACAGAAGAAAGAGGAGGAACTTCTCCCATTACATGACCCATGCTAACTCCCACAAACTATACAGTTTGGGCCATGAAGATGAAGCTTATTCTTCGAGTTCACAAAGTTTGGGCAGCTATTGAAGAAGACACCATCGAAGAAGAGAAAAGAGACATGGTTATACCATTGTTATCAAGTCAATTCCAGAAGCATTGATTTTGCAGGTAGGACAACTTGATACAGCTAAGAAAGTATGGAACGCTATTAGAACAAGACATGTGGGAGCTGAACGAGTGCGAGAATCAAGATTACAAACACAAATGACCAACTTTGACCGTCTGAATCTGCTTCTTTAGGAACATTTATTGAAGAAGCTAAATTGGTCAAGAAGTTCCTTAAGTGTCTTCCTCGGAGAAAATACATACACATAGTTGCTTCTTGAGAACAAGTATTGGATCTTAATACTACAGGTTTCGAAGACATTGTTGGACGTCTCAAAACCTATGAAGAAAGAATCTTTGGAGAAGAAGATGAGCTACAAGAGACACAAGAAGAACATAACAAACTATTGTATGTTAAACATGATGGACAAGCCAATTGGTCTAATCGAGATGAATACAATGGAAATTACAGAGGAAGAGGAAGAGGGGGCAGATTTAACAATCGAGGCAGAGGTCGTGGACATTACAAAGGAAGAATGCCTCGTAGATCACATGTTTTGGATGTGATAAAGTTGGGCATTATGCTAGTAGTTGTCGAGATCGTCTTTTAAAGTTAGTGGATGAACTTATGTTGCATGAAGTTGTGTTCCTTAACGAGAAACATTGTGTACCAAGCAAATTCGAAACAAATATTGATGGTGAGAATGTTTGGTACCTCGAAAATTGAGCTAGCAATCACATGACTAGAGACATAAGATATTTTGACACTCTTGACTCAAGTAATTATTCGGAAGGTAAGATTTGGAGATGATTCACGCATTGACATTAACGGAAAAGGGACAAATGTATACTACATTCCTGGTTTAAAGAGAAATATTGTTAGGGGAGTTATTGGTTTGAGAGTTAAATAGAATTTTAAAGACTTTAAAAGTTATGTAAAATATGTTGTTATTCAATCAAGACGTTTTAAAACTCTTTTAAAATTTGGTGTTATTATTTGTGGATTTGTAAAAAGTTATCTAAAATCTTCATAAATCTATCTAGTGTTATTGGATTAAAAGTTTTATAAAGTCATTAAAAGTTTTACGTTATTCAAGTAAAACAAAAGAATTTTGGATTGTGAATGAATTCAATTATTATATTATTGGTTTAGGATTTTATATCATTTTCTTCATAAAAAAATTCATGAGAACACTATCATCAAATAGAGAGATTTGTGAATCATAGTCCAAGACTTTTGTTTTTCTTTTGTTGAAAATGAAAACGTGGGTCTTTTGGGATATATATTCATAACTTGCTCTGTCCTCATCTCTTTGATACTTCTCTCAGACTCAACATATCTTTATATCAACTAACCTTTTTGTTACGTATTGGGTAGAGAGAAAATTCGAACAGGTAACCTTTTTGTTACGTATAAATTTCAACTTCATAGCAAACAGAGATAGATTCTTTAGAGGGGCTTAGGGTTCAAGGTGGGTTATTTTCTGATGCTTACAGGGGCTTATACCGTGCACCAGACACTAACACCAGAGGCTGCTTCAGTTTTGAAGCAATCTTTAACCTTAGCAAGAAGGAGAGGCCATTCTTAGGTCACTCCTCTTCACATCGCTTCAACACTTTTAACTTCGTCAAGATCCAATATTTTCTGAAGGGCATGTCTCAAGTCTAATCCTTTCACTTGAATTAGATATATGACTTTGGCAAAGATGATTTTATGGAAGAAGAGATAAGCAAGAGATTTTTTTTTTCAAAAGCGTTAAATAAAAAAGAGAATATTGTGCAATATTTTTTTAGAAAGATTTTATGAGAGATTTTACAAGATTAGGAAAAACAAATCAGCAAGATCTTAAAAAACTTTCTAACAATCACCTAGAATCCTTCATTTTATACTTTCCATGATTTTATTTAAAGTCATTAAAATTCTCTTAAAATCCCAAACCAATACCCCCCCTCAGTCTCGGTCAAGCTACAGAAGAAGGATGCGACATCAGATTAATGGATGGACACTTGACAATGAAAGATCGTGATGGAAAACTCTTTGCCAAAGAAAGCTCTCCAAATAGGCTGTACAAGGTACTTATGGTGTTGAAAGACAACACTTGTTTGTACTTTGCGGATGCAAATACACCAAACAAGTGGCATGCAAGGATGGGACATGTGAACTTCCCAACTTTAAACTCTATGATACAAAGAAAATTAGTCCATGGAGCTCTAAATACCTTTCTTGAGAAGATGATCTGCAGCTCATGTTTACTTGGTAAACACCCTCGGCATGTTTTTCCACAAGGAACCACGTATCGAGCAACAAAGAAACTTGAACTTATACATGGTGATCTCTGTGGACCGATAACACAAGCTACGAGTGCTGGAAACCGATATGTCTTTGTCCTCATAGATGATTTCTCAAGGTATATGTGGACAATTCTATTGAAAGAGAAGGGAGAAGCTTTTCAAAAGTTCAGAAACTTTAAATCGATGGTAGAGAAAGAATCATATAGAAAAATACAAACCTTGAGAACAAACCGAGTAGGAGAATTTGTATCATTTGAGTTCAATAGCTTCTGTGAAGAACATGGCATTAAAAGACACCTCACAGAACCCTACACTCCACAGTAGAACAAAGTAGTGGAGAGACGAAACAGAACATTGATGGAGATGGCGAGAAGCATTCTGAAACACATGTACATGCCAAATTACATGTGGGGATAAGTGGTAAGACACTCAACCTACTTGCTAAACAGAGTGGTGACTCGAGCTCTTAAATACATGACTCTGTATGAACTGTTTCGAGACAAGAAACCTAGCATAGATCATATACGTGTCTTTGGTTGTATTGGGTATTCAAAGGTTGATCGTCAGCACTTAAAAAAGTTAGACGACAGAACACGCATACTAGTTCATCTCAGAATAGAACCAAGCTCTAAAGCCTATCGTTTGCTTGTTCCACAGACAAAGAAGATTGTTGTGAACAGAGATGTCATCTTCGACGAATCAAAAGGATGGAATTGGAAGGTTGAAGGAAGCATGAGAGACGGTAATGGAAGCTTCGAGTTTATGTTTGCTGATTCTGGTAATCGTGGACTTCAAGGAAACAATGAAGGTGTTGAGACAGAACAAATACTTGATAATGAAGAAGAACCAGAGATTACAGAAAATAACGAAGTTGAGAGTGCAGATATCAATGAACCTGATCACGCGATACAAACAGATACATCTCCAAATGTTTTAAGGAGATCACAAAGGGAAAAACACATGCCAAAATACTTAGAAGACTATGTTTTACTTGCTGAAGAAGAAGGTGAGATGTTGTTTTTATGTTTAAACAACGAGCCAAGAAAGTTTGCAGAAGCAAAAGAGACGAAAGAATGGATACACGCTTGTAAAAAGGAAGTTGGATCAATCGAAAAGCTTAAGACTTGGGATCTTGTTGATTTACCAATTGGAGAAAAACCAATCGGTCTCAAATGGGTGTTCAAACTCAAAAGAAATTCAGATGGGCATCAACAAACACAAAGCAACACATGTTGCAAAGGGTTATGTGCAACAGTATGGTGTGGACTTTGAAGAAGTTTTTTCTCCAGTGGCAAGGATTTAAACAATTAGACTCCTTATTGGTCTTGCAGCTGCACATGGATGGGAAATTCGTCATCTCGATGTCAAAACAGCCTTTCTTCATTGAGAACTAAAAGAAAAAGTGTATGTCTCACAACCAGAAGGATTCGAGAAGGCATGAAGAGAAGACAAATTTTACAAACACAATAAAGTTCTATATGGATTACGACAAGCACCACAAGCCTGGAACAACAAAAGGAGGTTGGAAGAGATTTGTTGATCATTGGTGTCTATGTCGATGATCTTTTTGTTACGGGGACAAGCGTGGATGTCATTAACGATTTCAAGAAGGAGATGGGATCAAAGTTTGAGATGAGTGACCTTGGAAAATTGACATACTATCTAGGAATTGAGGTTGTTCAGCATCAAGGAGGGATAACACTAAATCAAGCACGCTATGCACAGAAGATTCTTGAAGAACCTAAGATGGACAAATGTAATCCAGTCCACACACCCACATAACTTGGTTTAAAACTCTCTAAAGCAGTGAATGAAAGAGAGATTGATGCAACGGTGTATAGAAAACATGTAGGATGTCTTCGCTATCTGCTTCACACAAGACCAGACTTGTTTTGCTGTGTGGGAATTCTGAGTAGATACATGCAAAGCCCAAGAGAATCACACAAAGCAGCAATGAAGAAATGTCTGAGGTACTTAAGGGGAACTAAAACACTTGGCTTGGAATTTAGAAGAACAAAGATACCAA
Organism: Camelina sativa; assembly: GCF_000633955.1. Lineage (NCBI taxonomy): Eukaryota > Viridiplantae > Streptophyta > Magnoliopsida > Brassicales > Brassicaceae > Camelina > Camelina sativa. The sequence continues at coordinate 24,255,766 of NC_025698.1, read as the reverse complement.
AGCTAATAGGGTTTAGCGACAACATCCATAATGTCGATGAAGATGATGGCAAGAGTACTGCTGGACACATTTTCTATCTAGGAGAGAGTCAGTTACTTGGTCTTCACAAAAGCAGGATGTTGTAGCTCTTTCTTCGTGTGAGGCCAAGTTCATGGCCGGAACAGAGGCTGCAAAACAAGCTATTTGGTTGCAGGAATTGCTTAGTGAAATAACCGGAGCTCCAAGCGAGAAGGTGACAATACGTGTTGATAATCGATCTGCAATTGCTTTGACAAAGAATCCATTGTTTCATTGTGACACCCTAGTTTCAGAGACTTGCAGAAAGGTTTAAAATAATTGATTTGGCTACCTATGTCACCAAAGTGCACTTATCTATTCAGTCAAGGGTCCTGAGAGAACTCCAGAGTTAAGTGTGCTTGAGCAGGAGTAGTCTCAGGATGGGTGACCTTCCGGGAAGTGACTATCGGAACTGTGCAAGTGAGGACAAAACACAGGGAAAGATCATGTGGGAATTTGTAGGGACGATAACAAGTCTTTAAAGCCTCCCGGATGTAGCAAACCAGTCTTCGGGTATGGATGGGCTCACGGGCCTAGTGAGAGACCGTGAGGCCCATTAAGGAAAGCAGGCCCATGTACTGGGATTGGACATAGGGCCCACTGAGAGGTGGCGGTCGGGGCGTTAAAAGTGGTATCAGAGCCGAACCCAGGCGAGTGTGGAGTCGACTGGGCTCACACCGTAAGGGGGTGACGGTCTTGGTGCGCAACGAGGACGTTGCGATCTGTAAGTGGGGGTGAATTGTGACATCCCGGTTTCAGAGACTTGCAGATAGGTTTAAAAGAATTGATTTGGTCACCTATGTCACCAAAGTGCACTTATATTTTCGGTCAAGGGTCCTGAGAGAACTCCATAGTTAAGGGTGCTTGAGCTGGAGTAGTCTCAAGATGGGTGACCTTCCGGGAAGTGACTGTCGGAACTGTGCGAGTGAGAACAAAACACAGGGAAAGATCATGTGGTGGGGGGTTTGTAGGGATGGTAACAAGTCTTTAAAGCCTCCCGGACGTAGCAAACCGGCCGTCGGATATGGATGGGCTCACGGGTCTAGTGAGAGACCGTGAGGCCCATTAAGGAAAGTGGGCCCATGTACTGGGATTGGACATGGGGCCCACTGAGAGGTGGCGGTCGGGGCGTTACATTCATGGTCGTAGTAAACACATACATAAGCGATATCATTTTATTAGAGAGTGTGTTGAAAAAGGCCAGATTGAGGTTGAGCATGTTCTTGGAGGTGAGTAAAAGGCAAACATATTGACAAAGGCACTTGGAAGAAATAAGTTCAAAGAGATGAGAGATCTCATTGGTGTTTACGATTTGAAGAAAAGTGAGTTCAAGCTTAAAGGGGAGAATGTTGGATTAGACTTGAAGACTTGGTTTGTCCTAACCTATTTGGAGTTATCTAAACATACATTACCAAATAGGATTAGGATTAGATGGTTTTGGTTTTACATATAAAGAGATGCAAGTGTTGCATAGAACTAACCATGTTAACAGAGCGGATATCCGCTTTTTTTGGGATATCCGTATTCGTATCCGTATCTGTTTTATCCGTAATTTATTATTCGTATTTGTATCCGAAGATTTCGGATATCCGTTATCTGGATATCCGTTAAAATTTCGACTATCCGCGAATATCCGCGGATATCCGTAAAAAAATAAAATTAAAAATATTATGTATTTTAAACTAAAATACAACGTATTTTGGAAAAAAAAATATTGTATATTCGTATCTAAATACCGGATATCCGTGAAAAAAACAAATATCCGTTTTAAAATTTAGCATTATCTGTATCTGTATCCGTATATAATAAAGGATGTTTGAAAAAAGCGGATATCCGTTATTCGTTTTTAAAATTTAGCACTATTTGTATTCGTATTCGTATCCGTTTTATTTGCTATTTCACTATCTGTATCCGTATCCGTTCGCCCGGATATCCGTTTTTTAGAGCGGATACGGATACGGATATCTACGGATATCGGATATTAATCTCAGGGCTACATAGAACAGAAGAGTTATGTGTGAGAGATTTGAGAGAGATTGAGAGCTTAAGTTTTGAGAGATTTTCTTAAGCTAATAAAGTGACTTATACTTTAACAATCTTGTTTCTAAATTTAACAATCACAAACTATAGCATGCGTGTGGACCGGAGCTCCTCCTCCTCCACATTTGGTTGCCAAGACCACAATTCCATGAACTAGGTTAGAGAGTTTTCATCCAAATACTCAAACTTGGAGCTCTCTAACTAGCCCTAGCGCGGAGATACGCAATGAACGTGTAGCTGAACACAAAAGCTTTGGACTTGAAGGAAAAGTCTACCTCTTTGGTGATAAGTCTCACCTCTTTGGTGATAAGTCTCACCTCTTTGATGATAAGGATGGTGCACTGTACAATAGTCTTTGTGTGATAGACAACATCTTGATATTTTGGTTTAACATACGGTTCTATTGGTATGACTATAAGGTAAAATTTTGGAACCGAGTGAAGGGTCTTCAAGTTTTGCCTGAACAATTACGGAATGGATTTGAATGTTTGCCTACTTTCCTCAACCGTGAGGGGTGGCATTGTAAAATGGTTGATTACGGTGGGAAAATGGCGGTTTTGTAGGTTGAGGAGTGTGATGGCTCTCAAGAAAATTTGGTTTGGTGGTGTGCGGAGATTATTGAGCTTGAAAGACGCCATGGAGATTAGATTTGGGGCAAGTTTTGAGTGGTTTGATTAGGCCTAGGTTTGATGTTGTTCTTTAAGTCCCCAAATCATGTCGCTTGTTGAATGCAAATGCTCTTTCTGCTACTATTTGATGCGGCTTGGAACAGTTACTGTGGATGCAATTTTCATTGTTTGAGGTTTTTTTTTTTTTTGTGTTTAATTGTTTTTTCACTAGTACGTGAAGTCGTGAATTGACCATGATGATTGATTGTTTACTGTTTTTAGCAGATGCGGTTGGTATTTTGTTTACATAGTCCAAAATCTATTCGCAGATATAAATAGAGAACCAGAGTTTTTAATTAACCTCTAGAGAGTTCAATCAAGTTACAACTATCTTTGTATAGACATTCTCAACTGTCTAAACATATCAACAGTACAAATTGTATAAAATACACACAGTAGATGTAAGTTGAAATTTTCGAATTATGAGGAAATGCATTTACTCGATTTTGAAAATTGTCTCTCTTATTGTTTCATGTGCAAAAAGTAGCAAAACCATAAGGAGAATCATTGAAAACTTACAAACAATCAAACAAAAAGTAAACGGTATATGGGACTGAAAGCTAAAATGGGCAATGTTCTGTAGAGCAACCTTCAATGCAGAGTCCTATGAACGCCAATATCTGCAACATGTTAACCTCAAGTCCTCTCTCTTTGAACTACCGGGCGGTGTGGTTTTGGGGCTATAACGGGAAGAAAAAAAAACTTATGGAGACGTTTCATAAGAAATAGAGTTATAAGTAAAGATGAGACTAGTTACCATTGGGATTGCCTTGCTCATAGAAACATTTGAAAAGAGAGACAGCTTCTTCTGCCATTATTCCTCCTCTGCACTTGTACCCTTTGCCTCTTTGAGCTTCTTCCCTATAAACAACAGAATTCAATTAATAAGGCATCTCTTTATAAGACAGTAGTGTGATCGTAGAACCTACAGAATATCTGACTGCTGAGAACTGCCTAAGTGAAGCGACAAAATGGAACCACATCCCCCAAATTTATCATTCGCACATCCATAATACACTTCTTTTATACCTTCAGTTAAGAGCAGAGCATACCATTTTCACATCAGAAACAAAACAAAACAAAACAAAAAATGTCTAAATTCAGCTTAAGGAATTCATACCAAGAAACGATAAGGCCGATGCACACATTATGCAAGGTTCGCATGTTACGTAAAGAGTGCATTTCGAGAATTTCTCAGCGACTTGTGAAGGTGAGAGTCCATTTTTCTGCCATTGTCCGACAAGTTGATCAATTGCTTCCATCTCTGCATGTCTTGTGGCCTGTTCGAACAAAATTGTAACGGTAACAATCATATGTTTCTTGTATTACTCAATAAATAAATTAAGCCAGAGAGAGATAGTGAAAGATAGACTATCTAATATATAACTGAAGAAACTAGCTTATAGCTAGAACAGATAGAAATTTTCAAGCTTAGTTACTTCTGAAAGTTTGAATGATTACATTGCGTGTCTCATTTGTTCGGTTTCTCCCTGAAGCAATGACCTTACCGTCCTCAAGAATAACACATCTGATCCAGACAAACCAGGAGACAAAAAAAAAAAACACATTAGTTATCTCTTATGTAAAATTGATTGACAAATGGTAAGAAAACACAAATTGGGATGAAGCAAAGGCAAAAATAAGAGACCCCACGGGAACTTCAAGAGCCTCCAGAGCAAGTTTAGCCTGCAATCAAGGGAAATCAACCACCATAACTCTAAAAGAAACAAACTTTTGCAGTATTACAGAACCAATACTAGTGTTATTACCTGGTGCAGAGCAAAGCCCATATAAATATGAGAATCCTCACAATTGTAAATATGAGAATCCTCAAAATTGTCCTCTTCTACTGGTGTCATAACTTTAGACTCGGCTTCACCAGAGTGCGTAAGTAACAAAACCTGATTAGCAAAGATTCAAAAAAAGCCTTAATTATAGCTAAATAGAGGATGGTCTCTTTGGCATATCCATTCCAAAGAAACCAAACTCTTTTTTTTATTACTCCCAATGTTCTTAATATATGTCTACCAAAATCGAAACTAGACAAATACAACACATGTAACAGAGAACTGTTAGGACTAAAACTAATCACATTATGCTCTCAGGGATCGAAAAGAAAACAGCATTTGTGCTTTGAACAGAAAGCCTATAAGCAATGAACAATGAACATAAGAGATTAAGAGTCACCGAGACCAACAAGAAAGGTATGGTTTTGAGACTGTATGTAATAGAACTGGAACTGTGAGTAAATCTGGAGGACTCAAAGAATCCAAGGAAAGAAGATACAAAGAAATTATCTAACCAGGAAAAAAACCAAGACTAATTCACCGCAACGAGCAACGGAGCTATCGTCTCTGTTCTGTAGAAAATGACGTTGTTTTGTGGATATTAAACTAATACCCCGAAACGACGTCGTTTACGAAGATCAAAGTTTAACCGTTTTGATGATAAAGGGGTCGTCTGAGTTTTGCCGTTTCCTAGTCGGAGATTCGAGATAAGCACAGTCAACTTGCTTTAGGGTCTGTCTGTAAGGAGAAGAAGGTATGAGTCTCGGATCTCTCGATGATGAACATTAAACTTGCTTTAGGGTTTACAATTTTGGTTTATTCCTGTCCGAATTAGTTTTCGGGTTAAAAGCCAAACCAAACCAAACCGAGAAACCGTTATCCGAACCAAATTTCGAAATTCCGGTTTGGGTAACCCTGATCTGGATTACTCAAAACCCAATTACACTGGAATATTCATGGGATAGAGCCAAAGACTGAATTGTACAAGTCCCAATATATTCACAGTGGATGATGAGTATGTGATTTGTTTGTCTACAAGTGTCAACACACACACACACATCAATTTTATGTTAAACATTATCAATACAGGTCTGCAAGTGACAAATATAGAGTGAAAGAGGAATGGTTCCATCATACAGTAGTTTCACACTTAGACATGTCCCAAGGATTTGCCTTCTTAACACAACAACAACAAAAAAGATCAAGCATGTTGTATATAATGCATCACCACATAGCTTCCAAGTTTGGATGACGAAACGACAGGCCAAAATTGACAAAGAAGAGGGAGAAGAAAAAACACATTTGAAAGCCATGAAAAAGGAACCAACTCTTTGAATATGGAGAAGATATATAGCGTTAAGAAAACTCATTCATGCCACTCGATCTTAGATATGTTAGAATGATTCAGTAATTATCCGCAGATAAAATGGTAGAACACAAAGAGGAGAAACAAACTCAAGAAACAGCTAAACTGGCTATGTTGCTCTTACAGGTCTTGGCATTGTGTAACCAAGATCAATCAGCTTTCTAATCAACACTTTCTCAGCTTTTGCCTACACAACACAACACAAGACAAACGAGTATTATCTAAATAAAGCTTGTTTCTTTCTCATTTCTATAAGACAAAAGCAAAAGCGAAAGAACAAACCTCGAGCAAGGGATTGTTCTTAGGGATGTTGCAAGCCAGTATTATATTGAGTCCAGTCTTCAACACTAGAGAACACACCCAAAAAAAAAACAGAGAATTTATAACAAGAAAGAGAAGGATTTGAAATTGCAATCATCAGATTCTAACCTAATCTACGCGCAATGCCAGATCCAGTGTTATCAGATGATCCACCAAGTACTGAAGTAACACTCACGGTATTGCTCTGCCATAGAAACAAAACCAAAAAAATTCCCAATTTCAGAACACTGAAAACCCTAATTGCCATGAAAATTGCAAATTTTTAGAATCTCACCGGTCGTGTTGAAGCGGCTGCGTACAAATTCCCAAATTTGGCGGAGTTACAACCAAGCCATACATAAATCTACACAAAAATTCCCAAATTAAGCTTTCGTTCCGATGAAGATCGAAGGCGGGAGAATTAGGTTAAAAAAAAGAACAAAGCTAAGTTACTGGCGGGAACCTGTTTCGCGAGACGGATGATCTGGAACTGGATTGTGACATCATCGAAAACTTCAGTGAAGCACGAGACTTTTACACCGTCTCCATCACTGACTACGTCGCCGGAATCTTCGGTCTGGTCGGCGATGTTCACCTGGGCAACAGAGCGAAGAACTTGGTCGTATGCAGTCCCCATTGTCTCTCAAGTCCGAGAGAGAGAGAAAAAGTCTGGTCCTCTCTTCTTTTGAGAAATAAGCGAACCAAAAATCAATTTCAATTGTTTTCGGTTTAATCCGGTGTTTTACGGTTCAAGACGGTATTAAATAAGTCAAAATAATTCCAAGGGTAAAAGAACGTAAAATCTTCTACTTCTCCTCGTCGTCTCCTTCGTTGCTCTTCTCCGGCTATACGATTTCCTGATCCGAGAGCAATCTCTCACTTCAAAAGCTTGATTTCCTGAATTTGCCGAATCTGATCACTGGTTCGTTTTTTTCTTCTACTTTTTTTGGTTTAGTTAAGCATCAATTGATCTTTCGTGGAGAAAAATAGTTGTCTTCCTTCTTTCGCATGTATACGATTTGGGGTGTCGATACTTCACAATTCCCTGGGAAATCGAAACAGATCTGTGTGCTTTCTATGTGATTAATCGCGTATTAGGTCGTGGGTTTCTGGATTTTTCAACTGTTAATTTCAGATTTCATTGAGAGCAGTTAACGATAATGTTTGTGGTTGCATCGTAACCTTTCTCTTACGGTGGCCATGATGAACAGATTGGCCTTGTTAATGGCTGTAATTAAGATTGGCCTCTAGTTTTTGGGTTTTGAAAGTTGCATTGATCTATTTGGTTCTGTTTCTTCTTGATGGATACTTTTTAGAGGTTTAAAGTTCGTTTGTTTTTTTCTTTATCTGTGTAGATGGATAGTGGAGCGCTCAACATCAAGAAATGGGTAGTGGTGTATCCAGTCTATATTAACTCAAAGAAAACTGTAGCTGAGGGAAGAAGAATCAGTGTGAGTCAAGCATGTGAGAATCCTAATTGCATTGAGATTAGTGATTGTTGCAAGCATTTGAAACTCCCTAGTGCTGTCGAGGTAATCCTCCCCATCCTATTAGATTAATGTGATAATGTCGTGTCGTTTTTGATTAGAGGTCTTACGGTATTTCAGATTGACAAAGCGTACCCGCGCGACTTCATGCAAGTAGGTAGAGTAAGAGTGCAGTTGAAAAGAGAGGATGGGACTTTACTCAATCCAGCCATTACTTCAAGTAAGACCTCAGATCTCCACTCGCCGTTGAACATTTGTCTTTTGTGTTTTCTTATAGTGTTTATCCCAGTGATAAATTGAATAGAGCTTGCAGTTTTGTGTATCTGACTAGAAACCAGAAACCAGTTTTCATGGACCTAGAAAGCACCAACATGGAATCTGTTTTATTTTCTTTACTTGCACTTCTTTTGTTGTTAAGATATCTCCTTGTGACACGTGTATGGATGTGTCTAACCTTCCTGTGAATGGTTCCTGATACCAGCCTGCTTATTATCTAAATAGGAGTTGGGTTCTTAACTTTGGTCTCTTACATGAACTTTCGGACATTGTTTTGTGGTCTGCTATTATTTGTGTTTGCTTTGTTTTATCTCATCATATCACCCTGATTCAAACTTCTTCATCGTTCTTCAAATTATATCATCACCAATTTCAACCTTTGTGATCTGGAAGCTTCAGTGATCCCTAAAATTTTCATTTATGCTCAAAATCATTCTTACCAGAATCTCGTATGGATAAACAAGTTGTTATACATTATGTACATATAGATCATCTGCAAATAGTCTTAATTTTTAGACGTTTATGTTTGTTATGGTATTGTTATTGTTACTAGAATATCACCTTATACTAAGTTAATCTGATAATGTTTTTCATTCTTTATCAGTTCATTTGTTATATTTTGAATTTCTTAGGTTGGTATTGTTGCATATGATCACGGCAGATTCAGATGCAGAAATAAGCTATATAGAAAAAGTTTATTTTAAGCACTTTTTGGCTAATTGGAAGACCTATGATGTGTTTGTGTTTGTGTTTGTGTTTGCATTGATACTGTTGCATCCAAATAGTTGGACCTTTTTAACATGCAGAAATGAGTGATTGCTGCTAAACATTGCACTTAAAGGGGTTACCTGCAAGTTGTTTCCTACAGACATATGATGTGCTCGTGTTGATGTATATTTTGCAGGAAAGCAATTGATGCAGAAAATTGCAGAGTTGGTACCGAGACATCCAGAGAGAGTGAAGAAGCAGGAATCTCAGAAAGCGAAGAAGCAGGAACCTCAGGCCACAACTTCAACCTCCGGAACTTCTTCAAAGTCAGGAAAAGGTGGCAAGAAGAAGAGATAAACGAGCCCTCTTTCTCTCTCTCTGTCATTTATTTTTCTCCTCGCATCAGATTCTGTGGCTTTTGATCTCTAAAACTTAGTGAGAAGAACACAAAGGTGTTTGCAGGTGTAACAATGTTTCAAATAGAAGCTATTTTGGTTTAATCACTCTGTTTGGTTTTTGGCACCAGCCATTAACATTAGACGAAGAAAGAATGATTAAAAAGAAGAAGAGAAATATGAAAATTGTTATACTTTTGCGATAGCGTTTGGATGCCTAAGCTCTTGCGTTCTACTTGTAGCTCAGAAACACTGTTTAAAATCAAATATCCAAACAGTACATTAAAGGTCTTTGTCAATAACAAAAACTATTTCTGAATGTTGGTCGTTATAAGCTGTCAGTCTGATCCAACATCGACCCCTTTGTGCTTGAAGAATTCTTTGGCCTCTGTGATATCCTGTAGCCAATGAAATAGCCAAAGGACACTGAATTAGCAAAAAAAATAAACGATGCCAACAATAAATAACGCTGGACTCTTATTCTTAATCCAAATTCAGCATAACGAAAATAAGACCAAGACCAAATTTGGCAAACAACTTTACTCATAAGTAGTACCTTCTGCAACAGAACTGCTTCTTGGGGGCATGTAGGAAATTGCATTAGGCCGACTCCAACCATTAATAGACCATAGCATCCGAGGGATACAACAAAGTAGATCGGTAGCTGTACGGTAACATTACCAAATCAGAACACAATCCTAATTTCAAAATAACAAAAAAAAATCAAAAGAAGGACAAAATTGTATGTTACTCACCAACCAAGTGTGGCTTCGAGGAATAATCGCAGCCTGCAAAAGACCAATCCAGAAGGCAGAGATTGCCGCCAGGAGGCTCAAGATCTTTACTATATGCTTCATTTGTCCTTGAAGTAAAAGATTATGTAAAAGAGTTTTAAGTATAGCAGCAAAAAGAAATACAGATATGATCACAACACTCTCCTAGAAGTTGTAGAGCATGTAAAATAAATCACTCAACGAGCCTACTAAAAAAGAACTAGTAAATCAGTGAACTACTCAAAATTTCGTAATTATCATGATCAGCAGACAACCATCAAGAGCAATCTATTACATCACAAACTCAAACCACATAAAAAGTATCGATCGTAGCAATAATTAGTTACTAGATGGAGTCTCAACAAAGCGAATGACTTTTCACGGTGCCATATGTTCACTAACACAAAGACGCGCGCATGGTTTCTAAACATCATTACGAAATCCAGCCGTCAATTTGTACCTCTACAACACTGACCTCTGACTGGGATAAACCAAAATGACTTCCCCAGTTTAGGAACTCAATTGATTAGAGAAACCTAAATCCTAAGTAAAATGACCTGCTAAGTAATTGAAAATCATCTGACTTGTAACACCATAACACACAATTTCCGATTTCTGATATTGATTAGATCCTATCCAAACTGATACAAAATCAATAACTTCCCACAGTTCATAAAGCCACACTTGAGGAACTCAAACCTTAATCCCAAGATTTGAAATTCTCTAATGCTGATCATGTAACATCATAGAAGGTAAAAAAAAAAAAATATCATAATAGTTCCTTAGCACTGAATTATCTTTACAGCACACCAGCATAGACACACACAAAATCACCGATTTCACGATAAATCCATGAGAAAGCCATTAGAAATTCGCAACAAACCGATCCAAAAAGAGATGTTCCTTCCTCTAAAGTAAATAAATCGATCCAACAAACAAAAAAACGACGACGAATAGAATAAACTCACAGTTGATCGATGAGATCCTAATCAGCGAATCGATGCAAATCAGTTGGAGAAGATCGATCGGAGCGTGAAGAACAACACAAGTAGTCGCCGCCGACGACGATGAATCAACGATCGTATAACAACCGGTGAATATGCAAATTAACTTTAGAATATATAAACGGTGTCGTATAGTCACTACTTTTATTTGATCCAATCCAATTTCGGTTCATACTATATCGGTTTGATACGGTTACAGATCGGTTATCTCTTTTAAGTTCGAATTAAATTTCAATTTGGATGTAAATTGAAAGTGCAGTAATTAGCATTTTCACAAACTCAATTCAATTTCCAAATATATAATTTGTTTAATTCTTGACCAAAATGGAAGATTGAACATTCGGTTTTCGAATCCAGTCCGACCAGTACTAAAAAGTCGTACTATCATAAAACAAACTAGATTTTGTTTTATTAATACAAAGGTCTGTTACACCTAGTAGCTGCAAACACATCATCATATACGTTACAAAACGTAATTATTTTCGTCAAACACGTAAAAAAGAACCTGATATTACACAGTACTCGTATTACGTTATTAGGCTTTTGTTTATATCTTTCAAGAGACCTCAGTGTGACGCAGATAGCCTTTCTTTGAGGGAAGATCGGCGGTCTTGAAACCCTGAGGAAACATCTTTTTGGCTTCTTCGTCCGACACGGCAGGCGAAATCACAACTGGTTCATGCGGTTTCCAGTTAACCGGAGTGGCGATCTTGTTATTGTGCTTCGACGCCATCAACAACGAGTCCAAAGCCCTCAGTACTTCATCCATGTTACGTCCCGTGGTCGACGGATACAAGAAGCTCAGCTTAATCTATATCACACAAATCAAACATCAACCAATATAAAATCAATAATCATACGTACATGCAAATAATATGTGAGAATGAGATTATTACCTTACTGTCAGGACCAACAATATGGAGGGCACGAGACGGTCCGTTCTCGATTGGATCAATCATGTTAAGCTGAGGAATGATCTCTTTGTTCGGGTCTGCGATTATCGGGTACTTCACCTTGCTTCCGAGCTATATTCCATATATGTAACAAATTAGTCACAACCCAAATATAGCTAACTAGATCAAAGATTAATTTAGTTTTGGTATGCATGCATATTTATAATATATACCGCAAAGGCTTCGATATCTTTGATCCAGTCTTTGTGGGACTGTACGTCGTCACAAGACAAACCAAGGAGCTTAACGCCTCTCTTCTCGAACTCATGAGCGTATTTAGCCATCGCACCGAGCTCCGTGGTACATACCGGCGTGAAATCCCCTATATATCCGCCGACAAAATTCAAGAATTGTAACAAAAATCATAAACCGGACTAAACCAGTTTAATCATGCCTAATCTATATACATTAAACGTATATACCGGGATGAGAGAAGAGGACGGTCCAAGAATCGGCGAAGTGGTCATGAAGCTTGAACTTGCCATGTGTCGTCTCCACTTCTAGGTTCGGCACTGTGTCTCCTAGTGTGATCCCTGGCATTTTTATCTAGATATATATAAATGACTATATATTTGTATTGATGTTAATGGATGTAGTAGTAAGGGGAGATTGAGCTGATGATCGGTTATATAGGAGATCACAAGCTGGTTAGGTTCGGCGATCAAAGTCAATAAAAAGAGAGAGAGAGACTTGATGATGTTCAAATGAGGTGCATGCAAAAGACCATCGCGTGGCGTCTTTGCGAATTGGGTTCACGCCACGTGTCTTGTACAATCTTCAAAGTTAAAATAAAAACAACTCTTTTCTGTTTCGAGAAAACTTCAACGCAGTTTGTTGTATCCTTTTTATTCCTTTACTCTCAAAAAGTTGTCGTCTTGTTTAGCTTCGTATGGGCCGAGACTATGGTTAACGGGCCCGTGGATAAGTTTATGACTAAGACGCCGTCGTTGCTTGAAAAGATTAGATCCTCGGACAGATCCTTCTATTAAGGGAAGGGGAGAAGAAAGGCTAAAAATCTGGAAGCTCTCTGTCTCTGTCTCTGTCTCTCTCCCGCTTAACGCTTCTCTTTGCTTATTACATTCTTCTTCCTCTGGTTCTTTTTTCACGGTCGCTTTTCTTTGGTACGTTCTCTCGATTCTAATCACGCGCACACACCCTTGTTTATGTTAACCGTGCCTTTCTCGAAAGTTTGGAACTTTTTATTGCTTTGGATTGTTTTTTTGGTTTCATGCTTCTTGTTTCTGGTCTTCGTGTCTTCGTACCAGTTTAGGGTTTGTTGTGTTCATATTAGGAACGTTATTAGAAGTTTTCATTTTTGAATTATTGCTACTCATAATATGAGCTTAAGAACATTGAAATATCAATATGAAGAAGAAGATTTTAGTACCTTTAGGATTGAGCTGCTAAATTGATCGGAACAGTAGCTACTCAAGAAGCTAAAATTCATTTCTAGTGACTCTTTAATTTGTCAAAATAATAGAGAAGTCAGAGAAGTTTTCAATTGAAACTATGTTTGTTGATTTTTCTTTATGTTGGATACTCATTTGATCATTGTATTGTTTTCCTGTGATATATTACGTAAATGGAGGTGCAAAATCTATTAAACTTTGATTTAGATCCTGGTCCAGTTGATCAATCTATATTGGTGTTGCAATATGAGCATAGGTCAGCTGCTATATGGGAAGACGAGGTTTGTACTAGCTACTAGTTAGCCATTTATCTTGTTTCTTGTTTTGCTTCCGGTGTTAAAATTGTTAAAATATTCGAGTCTTACTTCACATTTTCAGGTTCCCTCCCCGTGAACTGACATGTTGACATGTCGGATCCTGGTCCAGTTGATCAATCTATATTGGTGTGGCAACATGAGCATGAGGTTTGTACTAGTTAGTCCTTTTTCTTGTTTCTTGTTTTCCTTCTGGTGTTAAAATTATTTTCCTTTTTTCCTTCATAAATCACTACAACAAATATGCACATTGTTAACCAGAGAAAAACGCTATCATAGGTCTTTGATAGCGTTTTCATGAGCGCTGTTTTAGGGCACTGTTATTATATGTACCCCATATACAATAGCACTTATTACGTATGCTATGTTATAAAAATATAACATAGCTTTAAGAAATTGCTATATTATCAAGATCATAATTTTGAAAAAATTTATACAACATTTGTTTTTTCGTGCTATGTTATAGTTTTATAGCATAGCTCTAATAAACTGCTGTATTATCAAGATTATAATTTTGCAAAAATTTATACAATATTTAATTTTTCGTGCTATGTTATACATATCTAATATAGCTGTTGCGAAATGCTGTTTTATCTTGTTTACTGTGCTATGGTATATTCTTTTATCATAACGTTTACCTGTACTTTTATAGCATTTTCTGATATGTGATTATAGCACACATAACCTGTTTTATAAAATCTCATAAAATCTGATTAATAAACGTCTCAGATCCAAAATACATAACAAAAGTCTCAAGAACATCAGTTTACCATCAAAGTCTCAAGAACATCCAAAATAAACAAGCAATCTCAAGTACTTAACATTACACAATAAAACCATCAGTTTAAGACATAATGACCTTGTTCTCTGGCCAAGCAATGCAGGAGCTAAGTGCATCTTCAATAATCTCTATTTCATCGGATGGCCTCCAAACTTTTACATTTTTCACCTTCACAACATCTATCCACACTTTAACTGCATTAGAACCCAAGCGAGTAAAGTGAACCTTATGTTCTGGATCATTTGTTCCCCATCGTCCTTCAGCCACAACCCTATTCTTTTCAGTTAAATCCATCAACTTGCACTTCTTATTCTCCTTGGAAATAACTTTATTAATGCGCTGCCATGTTTACAATATAAACCATCAGTCATCATATAATTAACAAAAACAACTTCATAACATATGAAAACACTTACTGGAGACTTCCTGAGAGGAGACTGTGATGGTAAAGTATTCTTTATTGGTGATATTGGACCCGTTGCATCATCAACAGGAGACTCAGAACCAGATGCAGACTTAGAAGACATAGATGCAGATTTGGCCTGCGATGCAGCCTTTGAAGCTGTTGCTGAAGTTTTGGACTCTGTAGCAGACTTAGAAGCTGTGGCTGCAGACTTGGCCTTTGATGCAGACAAAGAAGCATGTGATGTAGCATTCTGACCAGTTGGAGTTGAGGGATTTTCAAAATCAACCTTACTCAGGGGCCAAGATACGTAAGCCATCAAACAGTCCTCAAGAAATGACATTTCAGCTGTAGGTCTCCATAGTGATGTATCAGGCTGCTTTACTGAATCCACAAATACTTTAACTGCTTTTGGTCCAAGAGGAATTCCGTTAACCAACGCACTTGGTTCTTGTGTCTCCCAACGCCCCTCAGCAACAATGACGTCACCCTTAGACAAATCCAATAGTTTACATTTGTTTCCTTGTATACCCTGTTAAACACAATCAGTAAACAAATCCAATATAATTAATTAGCATTATAGACAGGGGTAATACATTGCTAACACATTGCTAGAAATTATAAATACCATAGGGGCAATGTCTTCCATTTGGATGTTGTTGTCTACCAGTCTACACTTATCAGTTGGCCATGCGATTATATGTCNTATATATATATATATATATATATATAAATGAATCAAGAATCTACTCTTGCACATATATGCCTTCACAATCAGATCTAGCATATTCAGCTTCATCCATTTCAGTATCCATGTCAACATCTACTGGCAATGGACCAATTATATCTGCATTTCCAGACTGAACATCTTCTTTACTATATCTTCTTGAAGCACCTCTCATAACAACAGACCAACTTGATCCATCTTCACTTGAATAAAATACTTGCTTTGCTTGAGATGCTAGAATATACGGATCCTTCTGAAAGCTTACTTGGCTCTGATTTAAGTTAACAAGTGTGAACCCATCTTCCACTTTAACTCCATTACCTTTTACTGCCCAGTTACATCTAAATATCGGCACATAGAACACATGGTAGTCCAACAATATGATGTCAGTAATTCTCCCATAATATGACACCAAATCAACTACTTGTGAAGTATCCTTAGCACTAGATCTACACATAGCCGTTGCCTCATAATAAACACCACTGTTCTGACTCTGCCTTTCAAGTGAGTATGTGTGAAAACGTTGTCCATTAACTATATAACCAGTATAGGACCTTGCAGTACACCGTGGACCATATGCTAGCCATTTAACTATGTCTTCATGTCCATCAGAAGTAATAGATATCTACAAAATTAAACAGACTAATCAAAATTATGAATGAGTCTACTATAGATTTATAAACAGACTCATCAAATTCATAACTTTACTCACCTGTCCTTTTAACCAAGCAGCAAAATTCTTAGAATGCATAGACCATAAATATGTTGCATCACGTCTACACCTTGGATTTGAGTCTTGTAGATATTGCAAATGCATACTACCAAATCATAAATACGAAAAGAAACTATCAGCAGCATAATTTTGACCTTATAATTTATAAGGAATGAAATACACAAGTAACTTACTCCACATAATGATCAAAGGCAGCTGTATTTTGAATGACAGCAAGATGGGCTATATTCTTCTCCATTTCAGTAAGAGTGAATGACGTTCCTGCTGATATTGGACGACCTTCTAATATAGAGCTGTTCACATACTCTACATTCCTCTCAGGTTTTTCTTCTACATTGGTTGTCTTTTTCAGAAACTCATTACAAAACAGCATGCTTTCTTCTGCAAGATATGACTCTGCTATACAACCCTCTGGTCTTGCAGGATTTCTTACAAAATCTTTTAGAACTTTCATATACCTCTCAAATGGGTACATCCACCTAAAATGCACAGGTCCTCCTAGTCTAGCTTCTCTTCCTAGATGAACAGTCAAGTGTACCATGATATCAAAGAAGGTTGGAGGGAAAAACCTTTCAAACATACAAAGCGTTTCTACAATTTCAGCTTCCAATACTGTAATAACCTCAATATCAATAACTCTCTGACACAAATGATTGAAGAATGCGCATAGCCGTAGTATTGCTGTTCTAGGACCTTTTGGTAACAATCCTCTAAGTGCAACCGGGAGAAGCTGTTGCATCAAGACATGATAATCATGTGATTTCAGACCTCCTACCTTACACTCTTCTACTGAAACTCCTCTTGAAATATTAGAACAGTATCCATCTGGACCTTTAAAATGAAATAGTCGTTTGCAAAAAATCTTCTTCTCATTCTTGGACAAAGACCAAGGTGCTGCTGGAAGATATGTTCTCTTTCCTTTTGTGGTAGGATGCAACTCTTTTCTTAGACCAAGATGTTGAAGATCCTTACGAGCATTAAGACCATCCTTAGATTTTCCACAATGCAACAATGTGGATACAATGCTGTGAGTCACATTCTTTTCTATGTGCATTACATCCAAATTATGCCGTACTGGTAGATCCTCCCAATAAGGCAGAGTAAATAAAATGGATCTTTTCTTCCACCTTGATAACTCATCTTCATCTACTTCTACTTCCTCATCTTCATCGGATTCACTTTCATCATCATCACTGTCAAACACTGGTTCTTTATAGACAGTTCTCTTTCTCTTCATCCCAGCCTTTTTCACATTTCCGAAATCATTTTGGAAGTTTTTCAGATTCTGATGAACTTCATGACCAGTTAAAATTCTTGACTTTCTCCTATGCTCAACTTTTCCATCAAACCAAGTCTTCTTTTCCCTATATCTGTGTGTTGGAGCCAAACCTTTTCTATGACACATGTAGACATGTTTCCTGCTAAACTTCAACCACATACTATCAGTATTTTTCCCACACATAGGACATCCCATTTTACCTTTTACTTTACAACCAGCAAGATTTCCATACGCAGGAAAATCACTAATGGTCCAGAGAAGCATTGCCTTTAGAGTAAATGTACTTTTACTAAAAGCATCATACGTTAGCTCTCCATTCTTCCACAGATGATTCAAATCCTCAATAAGAGGTTCTAGGTAGACATCAATATTATTACCTGGTTGTTGTGGACCAGGAATCAATAATGTCAACATTATATTCTCCTTCTTCATACAAAGGTGAGGAGGCAAATTGTAGTTTACCAATAGCACAGGCCAGCTACTATAATTACTATTCTTCATGTTGAATGGATTAAATCCATCTGTGGACAGCCCAAGCCGTATGTTCCTTTCTTCAGCTGCAAATGAAGGATACTTCTCATTCATCTGAGCCCATGTAACAGAATCTACTGGATGTCGAAGTTTTCCATCAGTGCTCTTGTTAGTGTAATGCCACCGTAAGTCCTTAGCCATGTCCTCTGATCTGAACATTCTCTTCAGCCTTGGTATAATTGGAAAATATCTTAATACTTTCTGTGGGACACCTTTCTTTACCTCATTAGTCCGCTTATTAGTCTTCCACCGTGAAGCATTACATTTGGGACATTTATCAAGCTTCTTTAACTTCTTTCTGAAGAGGCAGCAATCATTAACACATGCGTCGATCTTTTCATATCCCATATGAAAGCTCTTTAAAAATTTCTTGACATCATACAATGATGTGTGAAAGACATTACCATCTGGCAACATGCTTGGCAATGTCTGAAGCAGTTCATTGAAGCTCTTATCCGACCAGCCATTATGTGTCTTAATCCTAAACAAAGTCACAATAGCCGATAACTTGCTGTGGTTTGAACAGCTAGGGTATAGTGGGGTTTCAGCATCCCGGATCTTTGCAAGGAACTCATCCTCTTGTTGGTCCTCACCCTCTGCAATCTCACTTAAGTCGCCCACAGGTTGGTCAGCTAAGTCACCTCTAAAAGCCAACTCTTGATCAAAAAATTCAGCAGCTTTATATAACTCAAAAACTTCCTCATTCCACTGAGTTGGTTTACTTTGAAATTCATCTACTGACTTCACATCTCCATGATGATACCAATCACTATGCACCTTGTATGCCTCATCCATCCCTCTTATTACAAGATGCTCAACCACAACACTGTTTAACTGTCGTACTACATTACGACAGTCTTTACAAGGACATATTATCATTTCTATGTCACCTAAAGCCGCAGACACATCCCTTACAAATTTCCAAGCTCCACTTTTATAACCAGGATCAGCTCTTCAATGGATAATTAAAGAAAAAAATCATAACTAAAAGAACATCTTAAAGTATCCAAACCCAAAATAAAACCTAATTATGAAATATAATTCCTTACCTGCATAGATGCACCCATGCCTTGTCCAACATTATATGTTATAATATAAATTTTAACCTTTATAGATAAAATAGAGATACATATTATACAAAGCTCACATTAAGCAACAATTCAGACAATACTGCACTACTTCAGACACATACAGATGCTCTTAAACCAATATCTAACTGTGTAAAATCTCACTAATCTAATCACTATTTATACGAATCAGACTCAAAGGACAAAACATAGCAATCACCAATATTCGTGTGTAATAATAATGTTTAACTATTGGTTGAGTGATACTAACCTGTTGTGTGAGTACAGAGAAATGAGAAGCTTCAGTTCCCCAACATTTCAATCACCAACACTTGGGAAAAAAAAAAAATCGTTCAGTTTATGAAGGCGCAAATACTCAAATCCAAAAGCTATTTTTGAGTCAAATCTGTAAATAATCGAACCCTAACAAAACAGATGGATTCGAAACTCCACATTCTCAAAATCTGTAAATAATCGAACCCTAAAAAACAGATAACGAAATAAATCTAGATAAATCGAACCCTAACAAAACAGATAACTAAATCTGACCCTTATCGAAATCAAAAGCTGTTTGAAATCACAAATAATCGAAACAAATAACGAAATTAGGAGGAAGAAGAAAGACATGCCTCAAAAATGGATTCGAGCTATCAATTGCGATGGATATGGAGATTTAGGGCGAAATTGGGGCTTTTCACAAACGGCGAAATTGGGGCTTTTCACAAACGGCGATAAAACTGAAGAATTGATAAGAAATTTAGAAGAATTTGAGCACACACAGAGAATTTAGAAGAAGAAATCTTCTTAGGTTGAGCTTAGGTTGTAACGAGAGAGAGAGAGAGAGTGTGTCGAGTTTTTGGGTTTTTTTTTTATTTGGCGATTAAGTGAATAATTTCACTAAGTATTGGCGGACAAAAGTCACTTTTGTTTCCCGCTACATAATTTTCCTATCATAGCGTTAATAAGATGCTATTAAAAAGTAAGCGAAAAAAAATCTCATCTTTCATAGCAGTGACGGAAAATGAGCTATATCCGTCTGCTATCAATGTACATATTTGTTGTAGTGAATCTTTGAGTCTTACTTCACATTTTTAGGTTCCTCCCCGTGAAGTGTCACACTAGGGCTTTTGTACTAGCTTTGATGAGTGGTTTCCTATACGGAGATAAGTCTAAACATGATGTGGCGCTGACGTTTCACCCTCTGCTAAGGGACTTTAATGAAGTGGCTAAACTTAGCTGGGGTATTGCTACCTTAGCACTTCTCTACAGAGAGCTGTGTCGGGCAAGTAAGAGGACTGTTTCTACCATTTGTGGTCCTCTTGTTCTGCTGCAGTTATGGGCATGGGAACGACTGCATGTTGGTCGTCCAGGAAGACTTAAAGATGTTGGTGCTTCTTATATGGATGGCATAGATGGTCCTTTACCAGATCCATTAGGCTGCATGTAGGTAAAATTGTATCGATGGGATATCCAAAATTGTATTGTAATACTAGTTTCCATAATTTAGGTAGATAATCAGGCAAACTTCTTTACTTTACATAATCCCCTGAATAATTCTATTTAAAATCCTTTGTTATTATTGATTTTGCAGTTCTATCAAACTCTAGTGTTATTGCGAACATGATTTTCCATATATTTAGTCACTAACAACAACTTTCAACAATTTTCCACACTTGAATATACATGTGGTGTTTTAACATGAGGTGTCTTGCTGGAGAACAGCCTCATAAGTGGGCTCAATACCTCGCTTAGGCAGAATTCTGTTACAACTCTTCATGATGACTCCATTTTAAGCAGTTGAATTCCTTTAGCGAGACGTCCAGAAACTTGAACTTGTCATGAAGCTTGAACTTATCATGTGTTGTCTCCACTTCTAGGTTCATCACCGTATCTTCTAGTGTGATCCCTAGCATTTTTATCTTTGATATATAAATGAATATATTTGTATTGATGTTAATGGATGTAGGAGTAAGGGAGAATTGAGTTGATGATCATTGATCAGTTACATTAGGAGATCACAAGCTAGTAAGGTTAGTGTTGAATCTAGAATTCACACAATGAATTTATTTGAGTGGGGGACAAATTCACTTAAAATCTCCCTCTAAAACAATGGATTAAAACTAGAAAATAAAGAGGGGTTTTGATCTCTTGAGAAAGAAGTTAGGGTTTTGCCCAAGAACAATGAAGAACTAGGGTTTTTGTATTAATTGCTGGATACTTTACAATGAGAGGATATCTCCCTATTTATATGAATACATTGATTATAAAATAAGTCTATTTTCCTTAAATCTCTGATCTTCAAATATGGTAAATTTCCTCTTCTGATGATCTAGTCGGGCTTAGGGGGCGGTCTCGGAGGTCGGTCAAGTGACTTCGCCGAGCTTCTGCTTTTGGGCCAGTTTAGCTAGCCCAAAAAGGGGGTCCCTCGGTTTAGTTAATGTACAAAGTCTATTTGGTTTACCTTTGGTTTAGATCGGTATGTCGTGGGTGCTAAATCCCGCACCAACAATTAGTCCCCCCCCAGTTCGGTAGATTCGATTATCCATTCGAGTTTCCGAACTATAGGAAAAAATATTCGATCTAAACTTTAGGAAAACTGAATTCCGAGCACGCAAACTGATGTTGTGCGTCAGGACTCGTCGCCTCGTTAAAACCTTCTCCGGTAAACCACATGGGAGAAAACCCGAAGTAAGGAAAAAGAGTACGAGTCATGATCCTAACGTCTTTAGCGCCC
>NC_025698.1:24227064-24227823 GCF_000633955.1 Camelina sativa | reverse complement strand
GAGATACTGGGCTCGGCTTATTCCCCTTTTAAAAGTTTGAGGGGAGCGAGATACTGGGCTCGGCTTATTCCCCTTTTGCGGTTTGACGCGAGTCGAGCATCTGGCCAGGATGTCGAAAGATTTTGTATGACTCACAAAGATTCAAACAGAACTGAAGCTATTTGATGATGAACTGAAATCGAAGTTGTATGCAGACGAGCTGAAACTGAACTAGTCTGAAGACAAACTGAAACTGAAACTGTCTAAAGACGGATTGAAAATGGAGCTGTCCGAAGAAAAACTAAAACTAGAGCTATCCGAAGTTGAACTGAAGTCGAAGCTGCCTGCAGACGAAATGAAACTGAAGCTGTCTGAACACAAACTGAATTTGAAGTTGTCTGAGGATGAACTGAAACTGAAGTTGTGAGAAGATGACCTGAAAAGTTGTCCGAAGGACGAACTGAGAAGTTGTCCGAAGGATGAACTGAAAAGTTTTCTGAAGGACGAACTGAGGAGCTGTCTGAAGGACGAACTGAGAAGTTGTCCGAAGGACGAACTGAGAAGTTGTCCAAAGGACGAATTGAGAAGTTGTCCGAAGGACGAACTGAGACTCAAGTTGCCCGAAGGACGAACTGAAAATGTCCGTTTAAAAGGATGTTCATTCTTGATTTGCAAGCGTGGAGCCCGGCTTTTAGCACTAATGAGTTCGAAGTTCCGAACTGAGGTTATACGAGGCATGGCTCGGCTTTTTTTTTTTTTTTTTTTTTTTTTTTTTTTTTT
>NC_025698.1:24219469-24225894 GCF_000633955.1 Camelina sativa | reverse complement strand
CCCTTTTTTTTATAAGCAAGGCATGGCTCCGCTTTTTGGGACGAGTTACAAAAATCCCATTGATAAGCTGTAGTGAGCTGTTGAGAGCTGAAGATAATTTCCAAAGAAGAGTAGAAAAGTATCGATTAATTTACCGTTGGTTGTGACTGTTTTCTCCATTGTTCGTCCAAGCGTCTTGAGATAATGAAGTTTATGATTTTGCTAGTAATATGAAGATGTAGCGATAGCTTTCTCATGAATTACGAGGCTGAAACAAGGTCGATCTTGTTGCGAAGGTAAGCCTCGTTGCTTTGGATTGATATGTAGATGGACTACAGGTTTCATCGAGATTGCTCGAAATTAGCCATGAAGTAGGGCGAACTGATAAGGTGGATCTGCTTCCTCTTTTTTTTTCTGGGTTTCGGGCTGAATGTTCCTGTTCCAGAAATACGGTGATATCTTTCGCGAGGAATAGCCAATCAACTCGAAGTTTGTCTTGTTAGAAAGATAAGCTTCAGGGCTTCAATTTGATATGTAGATCGGCGTCTGGGTCGTTCTAGAACGATAGAAAAATGCTTCCGAAGTCGATTCTCTTGAAAGGTCGGATCTGTGATTTTAGGGTTTCGATAGATCACACCAGTTGAGGGAATTCTGTGATATATTTCTTGAAACAGCTCGGATTGAGGCAAGGTCGATCTCTTTAGAGACATAAGACTCGGGGCTTAAGATGTATATGCATTACGACACCTGGTTCTTTCTAGATCAATGGGAAACGTTGCTAAAAGTCGGTTTGCTTTCGCAAGTCGATAGAGTTCTGACAGATTACACCTGTTGAGGGAAATTTGTGATAAATTTCTTGAAACAGCTCGGCTCCAGGCAAGGTCGGTCTCATAAGAGATGAGACTCGGAGCTTCAAACTGATATGCAGATCGACTACATATTCTATATTGATTGCTGGGAATATCGTCATGATGTAAGACGATCTGACAATTGCGGACAGGCCGCATCTGCTCAAGCAAATTGGTCGTAAGTTGAGATACAGAGCACCGATTGAGGCGTAGTCGATCTTGTTAGAAAGCTAAGTCTCGGAGCTTCAAGTTTATATGTATCTCGATTCTTGTTTCATTCTAGATCGGCGGCGAACTACTTTTCAAGTCATGACGGAGAACTGATAGCTAGACTTTCGACCAAGATGCGTCAGTTCGGAAGTAGGGTGATTAATTTCGGTAGACACTTCGGACTGAGTTGAGATTGGCTTTGTTGGGAAGATAAACCTCTTAGCTTCAGAATGATATATATACCGGTTCTAGGTTCCATCTAGATCGGTGGCAAACTGCTCTCCAAGTCGGGATGACGAACTGACAGCTATAGTTTGAACAGGATGCGTCAGTTCGGAAATAGGGCGATAACTTTCGATAGACACTTTGGATTGGGTTGAGGTCGCCTTCTCCGGAAAGTTGACTCTAAGGCCTATCTGTGGATGGGTTGTGCGTAATCTGGGTCATAGTAATTTGTTGGGAAATCGATCCCGAAGATTGCCTGGTGCGATGAAGACGGATCTGTGTTTTAACAGATTGTGTATGCTGCAAACAAACGGTGATATTTTTCGGCAAACATGTCCAATCAATATGAAACCGGTTTCTATGGAAAGATGATTCTCGGGGCGATATATGAGTAGGCTATTCATAACCCAGTTCGGTGGAGTCGGCTGGTAAATTGTCTCAGAGATCGACTGGTCGGGACCCGTCAGATCTATACTAATTTCGACATATAGAATATGCGGCAGTGAGAGGGCGATATCTTTCTGAAGAAAACTCCGATTAAAACGAAATTGAGTTCTATGAAAAGCTTATTTTCAGGGAAATCCATAGATAAGTTATTCACGACCTGATTCGTTGTACGCCTCCGGAAAATTGATTCCGAGGCTGGCTGGTTGAAAGCAAACGAATCTTTATTTGAAGGATAAAGCATGTTGCAGAGAAACTGCAATATCATTCAGACGAGAGCTCGGATTGGAACGAAATCTAGTTCCACGGAAAGCTACTGTTCGGGGCAATCCGTAGATAGGTTACTCGTCTTCTAGTTCGTCGGGAACTGCCGGGAACTCGCCTTGCAAGGAGGCAGTTCGGATGGTTGAACTTGATCTTCTGGTTTGTCTTAGGTTTGGTAGTAGAGAGAGGAAACGTAGAACTTGTGTAAGACTTCCCACAGACGGCGCTAATTGTTGAATCTAGAATTCACACAATGAATTTGTTTGAGTGGGGGACAAATTCACTTAAGATCTCCCTCTAAAACAATAGATTAAAACTAGAAAATAAAGAGGGGTTTTGATCTCTTGAGAAAGAAGTTATGGTTTTGCCCAAGAACAATGAAGAACTAGGGTTTTTGTATTAATTGCTGGATACTTTACAATGAGAGGATATCTCCCTATTTATATGAATACATTGATTATAAAATAAGTCTATTTTCCTTAAATCTCTGATCTTCAAATATGGTAAATTTCCTCTTCTGATGATCAAGTCGGGCTTAGGGGGCGGTCTCGGAGGTCGGTCAAGTGACTTCGCTGAGCTTCTGCTTATAGGCCAGTTTAGCTAGCCCAAAAAGGGGGTCCCTCGGTTTAGTTAATGTGCAAAGTCTATTTGATTTACCTTTGGTTTAGATCGGTATGTCGTGGGTGCTAAATCCCGCACCAACAATTAGGCTATCAAAAGAGAGAGAGACTTGGTAAATAAGTTCAAATGAGGTGCATGCAAAAGAGCATCGCGTGGTGTCTTTACGAATTGGATTCACGCCACGTGTCTTGTACAATCTTTTTTGTTTCGAGTAAACTTCAACGCAGCACGAACGATGATGCCTAGAGAGGGACTCG
This sequence comes from Camelina sativa, assembly GCF_000633955.1. Classification (NCBI taxonomy): domain Eukaryota; kingdom Viridiplantae; phylum Streptophyta; class Magnoliopsida; order Brassicales; family Brassicaceae; genus Camelina; species Camelina sativa. Next base: position 24,223,046 of record NC_025698.1, on the reverse strand, counting down.
AGTGTTTGTATCCTTTTTTACATTTTACAATCAGAACGTTGTCGTGTTGTTTAGCTTCGTATGGGCCGAGACTATGGTTAACGGGCCCGTGGATAAGTTTTTGATTAAAACGATGTCGTTGCTTGGAAAAGATTAGATCCTCGGACAGACCTAGAAGGATCAGAATTTCTTAAACGTTTTTGGTTAAGAAGGGAAGGGAAGAAAGGCGAAAACTTCTGTCGGATCTGGAAGCTCTCTCTCTTTCTGTCTCTGTGTCTCTCTCTCCCGCTTAACGCTTCTCTTTGCTTATTATTACAATTCTTGTTCCTCTGGTTCTTTTTCCAAACGTCTCTTTTTGTTTGATCACGGACGCTTTTCTTTGGTACGTTCTCTTGATTCTTCTAATCACACACCCACACACTTGTTTATGTTAATCGTGCCTTTCTCGAAAGTTTGGCACTTTTTTTGTTTTAGATTGTTTTTTGTGGTTTCTTGTTTCTTGTTTCTGTTCTTCGTGTCTGTGTCCACGAGTAATTAAGCTTTGTGGGATAATTTGTGTTTCGTACCAGTTTTAGGGTTTGTTGTGTTCTTATTAGGAACGTAATTAGAAGTTTTCATTTTTGAATTATTCTTAAGAACATTGAAATAACAATAGGAAGAAGAAAATCTTGGGATCTTTTAGGATTGAGCTGCTTAAATTGATTCTCTAGTAGCTGAACTTCATTTCTAGTGACTCTTTAATTTGTCAAAATGCTAGAGAAGTCAGAAAAGTTTTCAATTGAAACTATGATTGTTGAGTTTTTTTTTTTTTATGTTGTATCTACATTTGATCATTGTATTGTTGTTCCTGTGATATATTAATGTAGATGGAGGTGCAAAGTCTCNTTAAACTTTGATTTGGACCCTGGTCCAGTTGATCAATCTATATTGGTGTGGCAACATGAGCATAGGTCAGCTGCTATATGGGAAGATGAGGTTTGTACTACTAGTTAGCCATTTATCTTGTTTCTTGTTTTGCTTCCGGTGTTAAAATCTTCCAGTCTTACTTCACATTTTCAGGTTCCTCCCCGTGAACTGACATGTCGGCACAAATTATTGGGGATGCGAGATTGGCCTCTGGACCCTCTTGTGTGTCAGAAATTGATCGAGTTTGGTCTGTATGGAGTGTACAAGGTTGCGTTTATACAACTTGATTATGCTCTGATTACAGCTTTGGTGGAGAGGTGGAGACCTGAAACGCATACTTTTCATCTTCCTGCTGGAGAGATCACAGTGACTTTACAAGATGTTAATATATTGTTGGGTCTCCGTGTGGATGGACCTGCAGTAACTGGTAGTACAAAATGCAGCTGGGCTGATTTATGTGAGGACCTGCTAGGTCAGAGGCCAGGTCCCAAGGATCTACATGGTTCTCACGTGTCCCTATCATGGCTGCGTGATCATTTTCGGAATTTACCTGCCAACCCTGATGAAGCCACGTTGAAGTGTCACACTAGGGCTTTTGTATTAGCTTTGATGAGTGGTTTCCTATACGGAGATAAGTCTAAACATGATGTGGCGCTGACGTTTCTCCCTCTGCTAAGGGACTTTGGTGAAGTGGCTAAACTTAGCTGGGGTAGTGCTACCTTAGCACTTCTCTACAGAGAGCTGTGTCGGGCAAGTAAGAGGACTGTTTCTACCATTTGTGGCCCTCTTGTTCTGCTGCAGTTATGGGCATGGGAACGACTGCATGTTGGTCGTCCAGGAAGACTTAAAGATGTTGGTGCTTCTTATATGGATGGCATAGATGGTCCTCTACCAGATCCATTAGGCTGTAGGTAAATTAAATTTATCATGTTCTGTTGTTCTTACAAGTTTAATTTCAATTTTGGTTTGCTTATGAAACTTCTTGAATNAACTTGATTATGCTCTGATTACAGCTTTGGTGGAGAGGTGGAGACCTGAAACGCATACTTTTCATCTTCCTGCTGGAGAGATCACAGTGACTTTACAAGATGTTAATATATTGTTGGGTCTCCGTGTGGATGGACCTGCAGTAACTGGTAGTACAAAATGCAGCTGGGCTGATTTATGTGAGGACCTGCTAGGTCAGAGGCCAGGTCCCAAGGATCTACATGGTTCTCACGTGTCCCTATCATGGCTGCGTGATCATTTTCGGAATTTACCTGCCGACCCTGATGAAGCCACGTTGAAGTGTCACACTAGGGCTTTTGTATTAGCTTTGATGAGTGGTTTCCTATACGGAGATAAATCTAAACATGATGTGGCGCTGACGTTTCTCCCTCTGCTAAGGGACTTTGGTGAAGTGGCTAAACTTAGCTGGGGTAGTGCTACCTTAGCACTTCTCTACAGAGAGCTGTGTCGGGCAAGTAAGAGGACTGTTTCTACCATTTGTGGCCCTCTTGTTCTGCTGCAGTTATGGGCATGGGAACGACTGCATGTTGGTCGTCCAGGAAGACTTAAAGATGTTGGTGCTTCTTATATGGATGGCATAGATGGTCCTCTACCAGATCCATTAGGCTGTAGGTAAATTAAATTTATCATGTTCTGTTGTTCTTACAAGTTTAATTTCAATTTTGGTTTGCTTATGAAACTTCTTGAATGCTAGGTGGAGGGCTTCTCTGAGTCATAAAGAGAATCCTCGCGGAGGACTGGACTTTTACAGGGACCAGTTTGACCAGCAGAAAGATGAGCAGGTATAAAATAATGCTTTAGATGACCGAGCTTTGATTGCTGAAAAATTACAGACCAGATCTTTTATGATATAGGTTATATGGCAGCCTTACACTCCAGATCTTCTAGCAAAGATTCCTCTTATATGTCTTAGTGGTCAGAACATATGGCGAACTGTTGCACCACTGATTTGTTTTGATGTTGTCGAATGGCATCGTCCTGATCGGGTACTTAGACAGTTTGGTCTTCACCAAACAATACCAGCACCTTGTGATAATGAAAAAGCTCTTCATGCTATTGACAAAAGAGGTAAATCAGAATATGACTGGTCAGCACGTCATAGTCGACATATTGAACTGTGGGAGGCACGTGAGTCGTCTGTTGTTTCCGGTGAGCCAGAGTGTAGCCCAATGGACTATAATGATCCTTATATGGAGTGGTACCGCAGAATTACTAGAAGAATTATTAGTCCTATGAACGAGAGGCGCCCTGGGCAGTTTCTACCCACTGGTTTTGCTTTCCAAGTGCTTGTAAGTTTATGGTCAACATCATAATTCTCTGGTTTCGACTTACTTAAACTTAATAGCCAATATAAAATTACAGGTTCAGAGGGTTGCAGCCATTCATTCCCGATCTAAGGCTTCACTTGAGGAGGAACTTACTGTTGACACTGCAAGGCAGACATTACAAGATATCGTTGATATGTGTGCAGGCGCCCTTCAACTCAATGCGCCTTTAGGCTCATTATCTAATGGTAGGATTTCCAAAAAATCATCAGAATAAATTTTAGGGTACAATTCCTTTTTATAGTGATTTTTCTACTTAAACTTTCGGTGGCTTGGTGATGTATTAGCTGTAACCAATACAAGAAATGAATTGACAATAGAGTTATGGATATCCTAGTTAATTAACCAGTTTTGTCGAG
>NC_025698.1:24216625-24218623 GCF_000633955.1 Camelina sativa | reverse complement strand
AATCATCAGAATAAATTTTAGGGTACAATTCCTTTTTATAGTGATTTTTCTACTTAAACTTTCGGTGGCTTGGTGATGTATTAGCTGTAACCAATACAAGAAATGAATTGACAATAGAGTTATGGATATCCTAGTTAATTAACCAGTTTTGTCGAGACTTGTCTTTTTAACTTTCGTAATTCCTTTGTTATAGGCACTGTTGCTCAAGCTCCAACTTCAGAACCATTTTTTATGTTACCTCAACCTATGCCTACAATAATATCCCGAAAGACGATGTCTAGAGAAATGGTATGCGTACCTTTGAATGAAATGGAGATCGATGATGGTCTCTCAGTGGAACATTTGGAAATGATGCCACCTATTCAGGATATAGGATGTGAGCAGTCTTTACCATCAGTTTCCCAGAAACCTCTTTTCTGGCCGTCAGGAGGGAAGCTTACTTTCAGTTGGATTTGTGATGTAATGTTGGGGTTTGATTGGTCGTCGAGGAATGTCCCACCTTGTGAATTTTCAAGTGTTCTGCCTTTTCATGTCTTGGATGAGCTGGTTCTCTCTGCTTCCAAAATCCTGAAAAAAGAGCCAAACTGCGTTAGGATTGAGAGTGACAAAGCAAAGGTCGTTGTGGTTGGAGATCTACATGGGCAGCTACATGATTTGTTGTTCCTCATGCAGGATGCAGGATTCCCGAATGGTGATCAGTTCTATGTGTTCAATGGGAATTATGTAAACAAAGGAGCGTGGGGTTTAGAAACCTTTTTGCTTCTTTTATCATGGAAGGTAATCTTATTATCTTTTAATTTGTGTCTTTGGAGCATAATCTGCTATTATAGAGCTAGACCAGTCATGCCACAACACATTTTAATAGCAGGCGCTTCATCTTTTTGCTAGGTGTTACTACCAGAAAGAGTATATCTTCTACGTGGCGGTCACGAGAGCGGAAGTTGTTCATCACTGTATGGATTTAAAAATGAAGTGCTAACCAAGTATGGTGATAAAGGAGCTTCTGTCTACAAGAAGTGCTTGGAATGCTTTCAGTTACTTCCTTTGGCTTCTGTGATTGCTGGGAAGGTATTCACAGCTCATGGAGGTCTTTTTCGTGATGTATCAAGATTTCTCTCGAACAAGCAAGAACGAAGCAGAAAACGCAAGCGAGCTCAGGAAAAACAAACAGATGATAGTGTCCTTGAGACTGAAAACAGATCAGAGTCCTTGTCTCTTGGCTCGTTGAAGGATTTATTGAAAGTGAAAAGGCGTGTTATAGATCCTCCTACTGGAGGTTCAAATTTGATTCCTGGTGACATTCTTTGGTCAGATCCATCACAAGACAACGGCCTCTTTCCTAACAAAGAGAGAGGGATCGGTTTGTTGTGGGGTCCTGATTGCACCGCAAAGTTCCTACAGGACAATGATCTAAAGGTTAGATTGATTTGTTTCGCATATATAATAAATTGTCAGAAAGATTGCACCTATAAGCATCGAGAATTAGATAGCAGAACTGAGTGGGGAATCAACCAAATGCGTTAGGATATAATCAGAACAATTTCGTTATTCAGCTTCACGATGTTATTTCTTTGTATGGCAGTTGATCATCAGAGGGAAGGGATCCCCTGACGAAAGGGCTAAACGAGATGATCTTGCACCAATGGATGGAGGATATGCAAAAGACCATGAAGGGCTTATAACTTTGTTCAGTGCTCCTGATCATCCTCAGTTTCAGGTATGGTCTATCTGATATTCGTATTGGCTATCTTCAACCTGTAGTAAGCTCTTCAACAAAACGGCTAATAGAATATCTCATATCTTCTTGATGTTGTATGTGTTGTATCTGTTGTCTCGTATGCAGAACACAGAGGAGAGACACAACAACAAAGCAGCTTACATAATTTTACAAATCCCCGAATGTGAGGAGCTTAAATTTCAACCGCTTGAAGCAGTATCTCCGAGACCAAAGGTAGTTCTACAGTTAATTACGAGAATCCTAATTTTAATATCTCTTAA
>NC_025698.1:24208303-24210480 GCF_000633955.1 Camelina sativa | reverse complement strand
AGTGGAACATTTGGAAATGATGCCACCTATTCAGGATATAGGATGTGAGCAGTCTTTACCATCAGTTTCCCAGAAACCTCTTTTCTGGCCGTCAGGAGGGAAGCTTACTTTCAGTTGGATTTGTGATGTAATGTTGGGGTTTGATTGGTCGTCGAGGAATCTCCCACCTTGTGAATTTTCAAGTGTTCTGCCTTTTCATGTCTTGGATGAGCTGGTTCTCTCTGCTTCCAAAATCCTGAAAAAAGAGCCAAACTGCGTTAGGATTGAGAGTGACAAAGCAAAGGTCGTTGTGGTTGGAGATCTACATGGGCAGCTACATGATTTGTTGTTCCTCATGCAGGATGCAGGATTTCCTAATGGTGATGCAGGACTCCCGAATGGTGATCAGTTCTATGTGTTCAATGGGAATTATGTAAACAAAGGAGCTTGGGGTTTAGAAACCTTCTTGCTTCTTTTATCATGGAAGGTAATCTTATTATCTTTAAATTTGTGTCTTTGGAGCAGAATCTGCTATTATACAGCTAGACTAGTCATGCCACAACACATTTTAATAGCAGGCGCTTCATCTTTTTGCTAGGTGTTACTACCGGAAAGAGTATATCTTCTACGTGGCGGTCACGAGAGCGGAAGTTGTTCACAACTGTATGGATTTAAAAATGAAGTACTTACCAAGTATGGTGATAAAGGAGCTTCTGTCTACAAGAAGTGCTTGGAATGCTTTCAGTTACTTCCTTTGGCTTCTGTGATTGCTGGGAAGGTATTCACAGCTCATGGAGGTCTTTTTCGTGATGTATCAAGATTTCTCTCGGACAAGCAAGAACGAAGCAGAAAACGCAAGCGAGCTCAGAAAAAACAAACAGATAATAGTGTCCTTGAGACTGAAAACAGATCAGAGTCCTTGTCTCTTGGCTCGTTGAAGGATTTATTGAAAGTGAAAAGGCGTGTTATAGATCCTCCTACTGGAGGTTCAAATTTGATTCCTGGTGACATTCTTTGGTCAGATCCATCACAAGACAACGGCCTCTTTCCTAACAAAGAGAGAGGGATCGGTTTGTTATGGGGTCCTGATTGCACCGCAAAGTTCCTACAAGACAATGATCTAAAGGTTAGATTGATTAGTTTAGTATATATAATAAATTGTCAGAAAGATTGCAGCTATAAGCATTGAGAATTAGATAGCAGAACTGAGTGGGGAATCAACCAAATGCGTTAGGATATAATCAGAACAATTTCGTTATTCAGCTTCACGATGTTATTTCTTTGTATGGCAGTTGATCATCAGAGGGAAGGGATCCCCTGACGAAAGGGCTAAACGAGATGATCTTGCACCAATGGACGGAGGATATGCAAAAGACCATGAAGGGCTTATAACTTTGTTCAGTGCTCCTGATCATCCTCAGTTTCAGGTATGGTCTATCTGATATTCGTATTGGCTATCTTCAACCTGTAGTAAGCTCTTCAACAAAACGGCTAATAGAATATCTCATATCTTCTTGATGTTGTATGTGTTGTATCTGTTGTCTCGTATGCAGAACACAGAGGAGAGACACAACAACAAAGCAGCTTACATAATTTTACAAATCCCCGAATGTGAGGAGCTTAAATTTCAACCGCTTGAAGCAGTATCTCCGAGACCAAAGGTAGTTCTACAGTTAATTACGAGAATCCTAATTTTAATATCTCTTAATTTTATTCTTGATATGTTCTGACATCCGCAGGCTGAGGCGTACTACGATTATAGAAGCCTGATTCATTCACCCAGCAATTTAGTACACAATATTACTAATTCTGTTGACTCACCTTCCACCGCGCCTCATGACAAAGATAGTTTAATATCTTCTGAAAATATGGAATATAAGTCCATGGATCTCTCTGAACAGATGGAAGTGGATGAAAGAGATGATGTCGATTCCAAGTGCTCAGAATCTAGAACTGATGAAGTTACAGCTTTTGGATCTCTAGCCTCTAGTGATAAAGATATGGTTGATTCTTCAGAGAATACTGAAAATGGTTCCAAAGAAGCTGACCATTCCGAATCTTGTACTCTTAAAGTTACTGATCTGGAACCGCAGTCAGCTTGTGATCTGTATGTGCCTGATTCTGGAGAATTCCTAGAAACTCGGACAGAAAAGGTTGCGGATATTGAACCAATGTCAGTTGATGAAATTGCTGGTGAG
>NC_025698.1:24197657-24207773 GCF_000633955.1 Camelina sativa | reverse complement strand
GCGCCTCATGACAAAGATAGTTTAATATCTTCTGAAAATATGGAATATAAGTCCATGGATCTCTCTGAACAGATGGAAGTGGATGAAAGAGATGATGTCGATTCCAAGTGCTCAGAATCTAGAACTGATGAAGTTACAGCTTTTGGATCTCTAGCCTCTAGTGATAAAGATATGGTTGATTCTTCAGAGAATACTGAAAATGGTTCCAAAGAAGCTGACCATTCCGAATCTTGTACTCTTAAAGTTACTGATCTGGAACCGCAGTCAGCTTGTGATCTGTATGTGCCTGATTCTGGAGAATTCCTAGAAACTCGGACAGAAAAGGTTGCGGATATTGAACCAATGTCAGTTGATGAAATTGCTGGTGAGTCTGAATCCAGAGTTGGAGAAGTAAATGACGTAGAAGCCTGTAACATTACTAAGATTTCAGAAGAGAAAGCAGAAGAAGGAAGGAGAAGCGAGTCACTTGAGGCGCCAAATAATGTAATAAGTAAAGAAAAGCCTCGTGATGCCAAACCAAGAGTAGATGACCGTAGCACCACTGGTGATGCTGGAGTAGAATTGGAAATTACATATGATGAGAAACTGGATAGTACAGCAACTGAGATCATAGGGAACGGTACAGCTGAGGGAAACAGAGAGATAGCCACTGATGGTACTGAGAAGTCGGAACGTTCAACCAGCAAACTCAATAATGCAGTGCCCGGTGAAGAAGATATGGATGATTCTGATCTGGGGACTGTAAATGGTGGCTTATCGAAATGTCTAACAAGCAAGCCAGTGGTGGGTCATGACAAGTTTACAAATGTTACGAAATCTTCTCATAATAAGGATTATGGAGAGTCTGCAGATAAGCCAGAGAGAGTAGTCAAACTGGTTACCTATTCTAAGCGTAAGTTAGCTGACAAAAAACACATGGTTGATTCTAATGAAGACTCCCAACAGAAGGTTAATAATAATGCTGTTGATACTAAAACTAAGGGTTCTCTTGACAAGTCGTACTCGGCTCCAAAAGATATGGAATCATGAAATGCGGTTCTACTGGTCTCCTTTCCAACTGAGGTAAAATATAATCTCTCATCTAAACTTATCTAGGCTTACAAACACCCTTAGCATTACTACTTATTCCCTTTATAAAGAACACCATTTCGTTTATACTTTTTTGGTTTTCTTGATTCGATTTAAGTGGGTTCTCTGGTTAATTCATGTCCAACACATGCATCTTCTTACCATGAGCAAAACTTACAAATGTTGATACACAAATACATACGCTTTTATCGCACATTTTGAGTTATCTCTTGATTGACTTGCAGAGATGATGAATAGCTAAATCGCTTTGGATATGTCCTTCAAAGCCAATGTACAGTGGTCATAATAGCCTAGCTGGTCAAATCCGTTTTAACCGGATCCGGTTAGCTAATTTAAGCTTCGATGTTAGAGTTTGATTAGTGGATATTGTGTAAACCTCATTCTCTTTTTCTTGAATATACCTTTTTCTTGAATATACCTTTCTCAGTCAAAATTTATGTTATTATGTAGTTTAACTAAATAAACTGTCTTTCATGTTTCATCATAGAACTAGAAAACGGTAAATTGTTTGCGATGGGTATTATCAACTTTACAAATTGTTGGTGCGGGATTCAGCACCCCCGACATACCGAGCTAAACCAGAAATACTAATTGATTAGTTAACCGGGAAACCGGTTAAGGGCTCGATTAGGTCAACAAGAAGTCAGTTCGGCCAAAGTGAAGCCTTGAAGAAGAAGGAGCCGACTTCCACTTCGGAACGGCGGCCGACTGAAGCAATGAGGCAGTTTTCCATATTTCACTTCGTCCGATAAGGAAAGTTAATATATTGTAATCTTAGAACATGTATAGACTTCTCCATTGTAAGGCATCCAGAATCGAATACAATAATCGAGTTCTCCTCTTGTTCTTAGCAATAAACCCTAATTCTTTTGAGTTCTACTTCTTTACTTTTAATTCCAAGGCTTAGATCTACTTTCTAGAGAGATAACTCTATTGAATTTGTTTCCCCCTTAAACATTACACAAAGGTAAAATTGGCACGGCGCAGTCGTGGTTTTGGTCAACGACAAGGGTAATATCGACTTTGAAAGGAGAAGTCAATGACTAAATTCATCAGTTGAAAGGCAGCGTATTAGCATCGTGATGATGATGGATAGAGAGAGTAAGAGATTGAAGAAGATAAATTGTGTTTGTGATTGATGATTAGCTTTCTGAGACAGAGAAACCAAGAAGAACGTACAGTGTTTTGCTAAACCAAAGGGATAAACCAAAATAAAACCAGAAATTGACCAAAGCTTATTAAACCAGAAATTGACCAAAGCTTATTAAACCAGACAAAGCTTAGTAAGCCAATTAATCGAAACTGTGAACCAGAGAATCCTGTCACACGTCCTCAAGCCCCTTCTCTCAATCTAGGGTTCGGGTTTCGATTCTGCAATTTTATTTTGTTCAACTCATGCTGCTAAGCCTCTCTTCGTAAGCCTTGTTCTCTATCCCCTCTTGAAGCCTCCCTTTCTTCCTCTTCTTCTTTTGAACTCGAACAACAACTTCGTAGGCTAAGCATGTCGTGATATTCCCAACTTGGACGAATAAGGGGATGGTGTTAGTTGGTCCCAGTCCCACAGATCAGATAAGCCACTCGATGCAGCGGATGCACAACGCCACTGTCTTAGATGAGGTCACTCTGAAAATATGCTTGATCAAGATCTCACGTGCTCTGCTTGATGCCGACGTTCCTAGAGTGCTCGTGGATAATATGGAGAGAAATATCCAGAAATTTATCAACGACGACCTTCCTCATGGATGCAGCAAAGCCGGAAAAACCATTCAGCGAGTGAGTCAGTGCTGCTACTCACAGAACACTAGTGTGTGTTTTTTTTTGTTGCTAATTCGGTTCTTCAGGCTGCCTTCAGTGAGATATGCAAGATGTTAGATCCTGGAAAATCTGGACTTGTCCTGCACACGAGTGTAGTTATGTTTATCGGATTACATGGTTCTGAAAAAGAAGCCGTGTGTGTCAATTATGTTCGTTACCACCGACAAAAGAGCTTCAACCCAGCTTTAGTTTCTGCTGACACTTTCACCCCCGGTGCATTGGATCGACTCAAGAACTTGGATGCCCAACATGGACACTCCCGGTTTACGGAAGGTACAAAAAAAACTAAGTCATGGTCATCCGTTTTTGGCTTGGTTTGGTTCAGTTCATTTTTTATGTCTACCCTATTAGAGATATATTACTTTCTAGCTAAAACACTTTCTAAATTCGCCTACTTTGTTGAACAATTGCTTTTAATTTTCAGCTACATGGAGTTAGACCCTACGAAGGTTGCGAGCGAAGGAATTGAAATGTTCAGAAGGGGGAATCGTAATCTCATAATTGTAGACACCAATAGCCGCCACAAACACTATACTTCATTGTTTGAAGAAATGAGCCAAATTGCCAAAACAATGGTTGTGTTTTTTTTATTTATGCTTGGTAGTTTCTTAGATTTTTGTTTTTGTTTGTTTGGTATGGTGTGCTAACAAAACGTGTGGGCCTTTTTCCATCTTAACAGAAACCAGACCTTGTTATATTGGTCATTGATAGTCGTATTGGTCAAGCTGCATCTGTTCAAGCTCAAGCATTCAAGCAAAGTTTTCAGGCTGGAGCTGTCATTCTCACTCATTTAATAGGCAACACAAAGGCCTGTGGTGCTCTCAGCTCGTTAGTTTTCCAATAATGAAGCTTCAGACCTTATTTTACATTTTTCTAATTTTGATAACAAAAAAAAAAATTCTTGTCACAGATTTGAATCTGACAACTAGATGTTAATTGTTTTTTTTCCCCCTCATGCATGTTGTTAAGTGTCGCAGCGGCGAGGTGTCCCATTTTCTTAACCGAAACAGAAGAGAAGGAAGGAGATATTTAAAGTATTTAATGTTAAACAATTCGTTGCGCGTCTCTCATGGAAGAAACTTTCCCGTAAGCCCACGAAGCTCGAGGTGACGTGTTCGATGGATAATCTGCAGCGTCTGATGAGGAACAGCCTCATGGGTCTTTTTTTAGTTTTATTTTTTTGGTTTTTGATTCCAACTGAAGGAGAAGATTAGGATTAGTAACCCAACAGTTTTCTCTATATTCCATTTAGTTTTCGGTTAGCTCATGCATGTTGGTTTTATTGGGTCTGAGTTGGTTTACACTTTTCGATATTGTATTTTTACGAGTAAAAGAAAAGGAAGAAATAGAATTAACTAGAATAACATCTACTTTTTAACTTCGAAAAATATTTTTTTATAAAACTTGGTTAAAAAGCAACTTATTACGAAACTACCATTACAAATTTTAGTCTAGTTTGGAAAAAGTTGTACACAATTTACAAAAATCTTCCATATATGCCCATTTGTCGTCGACAAAAGACAAATTTTTCGTAGATATTATATACCTAGTTACGGTAAACTTTTGATTTACTATTGAATCGTTTAGTTGTTTTGTAGATCTTTATGACAAATTTTATCTGCATATTTATTCTTGTAATGTTATCAATTTTATGTACATTGTTAAGTCGTATTTTCATTTTTAATAAAATGTTGTTTTACATAATTTATTTTGTATATTTGTATCAGGTTAAAATGATCTAAAAACAAAATAGCATATTTACAAAATGACTTAGAAAATGGTGATGCAAATAATTTGCTTCGGTTTATTTCAAACCAATGTTAATATCCAAAATATTTACATTGATCACGATAATTGATTTATCATTTTTATCAAATGATGTTAATTTTTTCATCAATTTATTGATGTATTTTTCTTGAAATATTTTTCTCAACGAAAACATACAAAAAAAAAAGAAGGGAAAGGCATAGTCGTGGTTTCGGTCACCAAAAAGGGCATTTTCGACTTTGCAGAGGGAGAAGTCAATGGATAGATTCACCCGCTGAAACGCAGCGTATTGCATCAAAAGCTAAAGATGAATCCTTTGCGCGTCTTCAGGTTTTCTAATTTTTTTTCTCTGAATTCGTCGGATCTCTCTCTCTCTCTCTCTCTCTCTCTCTCTCTCTCCAAGCCCCTTCTCTCAATCTAGGGTTAGGGTTTCGATTCTGCAGAGGTTTTTAAATTTCATTTTGTCCAAACACTTGCTGCTAAGCCTCTCTTCCTTGTTATTTATCCCCCTCTTGAGAAGCATCCGTTTCTTCTTCCTCTTAATTCGAAGAGCTTTGTAGGCTGAGCATGTCGTGAATCTCCCAAATTTCTGGTAACCCGATAAAAAAATTTAGTACATGCTGCTGCTCCTATCTTCTTCTTTGTGTGTATTCGTCTGGGCGTTCGAGTTCTTTCGACCAATTAGCTTTTAATGTTTTATGTAATTTTCGTGTTTTNGGGTTTTTTTTTTTTTTTTTTGAATTTGCATCTTCGTCTGGGTTTAGGTCTCCGCCAATCTAACTTTCATTGTTGTTTGTACCGCGTACGTTGGATTTAGGGTTCTTTTCGCGTTTTGGAATTTGAGTGTTTTTGGTTCGATTGGGACATTTTTACAATAGTTCGGGGACTTTTGTTATGCAAACGAGCCTCTGAATTTTGTATTTCTGTGATACAAATGCTCATGTTCATACCTGTCGTTGTGTTAATTTCAGGTGTTTATTCAAACTCCATTGACATTAAAAAAAAAAAAATTCGTTAATAAGTTAAAAGCAATGTATACCTCCGAAGGAGCCCCTGATTTTGTTGTTGACCAGGGCATGTATTACCCCGTTGATGCCAGTTATGGCTATTACTGTACAGGTAATTTAGTTAGATTTCATTTCTATATCCTCTTTGGTCTTAAGGTGTGGAGAGGAGTTTCCTAATCTTTATGAATTTTCAGGTTATGAGTCACCCGGTGATTGGGAGAACCATCAGATGTTTTTTGGTGTAGATGGTTCAGAAGTCCAATACACGGTACTAATCTCGCTCATAACAACTTTTTTCATTTAGAGTTGATTTGTTCACATACATTTTTCCTGTGTTAACATTCTATCTTATTTTTATAATTCAGGGTGGGCAGAATGAAAATTCTCCCTATATATGCTATACGCCTAGTTATGGATATGCACAGTCTCCTTACAATCCATTCAATCCTTATATTCCGGGTGCTTCAATAGGCGTTGATTCTCCGTTTGTTGGCCCTCAACAATTTTACTCTTTCCCTCCTTACCAGAGTGTTGCAACGTCACCTACTTTTGTTCCGTATGCTATTCAACCTGATACCATCTCGAATAACGTAACAAACTCTTTGGTAGAGACTGGTTCAGGTAATAGGGGTCGATCCGATGGGAGAGGATCCAGGCATAGAAATGACACTTCTTCTGGTGGGGTTCAGAGGAATGCTCCAAAACTCTCTGCAGTAAATTCTTTGGGAAAGATCCCAGACAAGCCAAGACCTAACTCTGGACAAAGTCGGCAGGGAGAAATGGAAAAGAGTGATTCTACTCCATCATCGGGACAAGCTCTCCAGGTATAATTTCGTATAAATAATTTATTGTTTTAATTTGTTTTGAATATTGGTAGTAGGAGGTTGTTGAATTAGAAAGAATCTTGGCTAGATGATTGTGATTCTAATTTCAGACATTGATATGCTTATTTGTTTAGTTCTAGGAGTAGTTTGTTGATCACTACAGCCACATATATCATTCTGATCTTGACTCATCTTTACAGGGTAGAGCTACTTCCGTTAGTGTTCAACCTGTTGACGTTGTTTCCAGTAGTAGCAGAGTATCGTCTTTTGGACAATTAGACACTGCTCCACCTGGACTTGATGGTTTTCCAAAAATTGCAACAAATAATACCAATCTTCGGCCCAAGATGTATGGTGGCTATGCAAATATAATTCCTGATAGAGTTAGTGAACAAAATCGAGGTCCAAGATCGAGAGGATTGGGGAATCAACTAATTGTCAAAGCTTATACAACAAAAGCTGGAAATGCTGATGCCGAAGGGAATATTGTGATCAATCCTTCTCAGTATAATAAAGAAGATCTCCGAATCCATTACAGCAATGCTAAGTTTTTTGTGATTAAATCGTATAGTGAAGATGATGTTCACAAGAGCATCAAATATAATGTCTGGTCATCAACTTTGCATGGGAACAAGAAATTGCAGAGTGCATATGAAGATGCTCAGAAAATAGCCTCCGAGAAGTCTTGTGAATGCCCGATATTCTTGTTCTTTTCTGTGAGTTTTTCCTTCTCTTGTCTTACATGCTAGCTTGTTTGTGATAAGCTTATTCTGATGCAGTGCTTGTCTTTTTAGGTCAATGCTAGTGGTTTGTTCTGTGGCATGGCTGAGATGACTGGTCCAGTTTCTTTCGATAAAGACATGGATTTTTGGCAACAAGACAAATGGAGTGGAAGCTTTCCGGTCAAATGGCACATCATAAAAGATGTTCCCAATAGCTATTTCAGGCACATCATACTACAGAACAATGAGAATAAGCCAGTCACCAACAGTCGAGACACACAAGAGGTCAGTTTTTCTACTAGCTCACTTCACACGCTTTGAAGATTCTCACATCTGGAGAATTTGCTAATATACCGTCTTCTTCTGCAGATAATGCTGAAACAAGGTCTGGAAGTGCTAAAAATATTTAAAGATCATATGGAAAGGACTTCATTACTGGATGATTTTGTGTATTACGAAAGCCGGCAGAGAGTCATGCTGGATGAGAGAACCAGGCTACCGTACAGGACCTTTATTAGCCCTTCACCATTACCCAGACCAGATCTCTCTGACAGAAACAAGAAAACCTCCTTGGGAGCCTTCAAAAAACCTTCAGTTATCTCTGAGGAAAGCGAGGAGGTTCGTGCAAAGTCAGATGGGAGTGAGGAGACCACTGTAAAGGAAGGTAATGAAGAAGATACTTCTCCCACTCAGAAGAAGATGAGCTCTCTCACGATTGACCCGAGTGGTACAGAATCTAACCCGACCACTGTTTCTCACCTGAACCAGAAGGGTCAAGCCAAGTCTAAACCGACCTCCTCTGGCTCTCAGAAGAAGATAGACCCCTCTGAAGTGGTTGATGCTTCTCTTTCTGATGACAGTGTCAAACAAAGATCAGTACCCATAAAAGTTGCTGATGAGTCTCCTGCAATCTTAACAGTCGGTACTATTCCTCTGGACACCAAGTCACTTCAGAAGTAAAACCACCCCGGGTTTGGCTTATTATCTGATTCCTGATATTTAAAATCATCTCCCTAAAATGTCAAAAGTTAATCATGCTTCATCANTGCTGGATGAGAGAACCAGGCTACCGTACAGGACCTTTATTAGCCCTTCACCATTACCCAGACCAGATCTCTCTGACAGAAACAAGAAAACCTCCTTGGAAGCCTTCAAAAAACCTTCAGTTATCTCTGAGGAAAGCGAGGAGGTTCGTGCAAAGTCAGATGGGAGTGAGGAGACCACTGTAAAGGAAGGTAATGAAGAAGATACTTCTCCCACTCAGAAGAAGATGAGCTCTCTCACGATTGACCCGAGTGGTACAGAATCTAACCCGACCACTGTTTCTCACCTGAACCAGAAGGGTCAAGCCAAGTCTAAACCGACCTCCTCTGGCTCTCAGAAGAAGATAGACCCCTCTGAAGTGGTTGATGCTTCTCTTTCTGATGACAGTGTCAAACAAAGATCAGTACCCATAAAAGTTGCTGATGAGTCTCCTGCAATCTTAACAGTCGGTACTATTCCTCTGGACACCAAGTCACTTCAGAAGTAAAACCACCCCGGGTTTGGCTTATTATCTGATTCCTGATATTTAAAATCATCTCCCTAAAATGTCAAAAGTTAATCATGCTTCATCATACAAGCCAATGTGGTATGAAGGGAGGGTTCTGTTTGTATAGATGAGAGTTGACTGGTTTGATCAAACGCCAAAAAAGAGAATTGTTGAGGTTGACTGGTTTGATCAAACACCAAAAAAGAGAATTGTTGAGGTTTACGGGTTTGTTGTTGCGTTTTTGTTATTTGGATATGGCCTGAGTATTGTTGTTACTTCTGAGTATTGTGATCCGAAGTTCATATGCTGTCCGCTTACGGTGTGTGTGTTTCTTTCTTCTTCTCTTTTCTACTGTAAAATCCTCATTTTGACTTTTACATCTGCCCTTTGTTTGTTTGTACTTTGTTCCTCCCAACTCAAAGAGTTTCAAATTGAATATTAAGTTTTTTTTTACACCTTGATGACATTCTTATATTATGGCATACCACCTAGTCTAATCTTAGTTTAACTCGTGTCTCCTATTAGGTAACTTAGTTTAACTCGTATCTCCTATTAGGTAAATTATCAGCTGACTGATTATATTTAATCGCATATTAAGTCACTTATATTGTTACTTGCAAGTGCATCTTTTGAGAAATATGTATTTCACTGTCTTCACTGAGAAGTAAAAAGATCGTATGAAACGAATGCAACAAAAACGAAATATTGTAAGTACTGATAGATATAAAAATATTTATAATGGACGAAAAATAATAAGCCATAGAGAGAGACATCATCTAAATGCATAAAAATCTCATCGCACAAATAAGGCTTCCACTAAAAGACCCTACAAGGGATGGCCCGATATACAACTAAATAAAAGGGCAAACCTTAACCATCCAAGTGTGCGCACGCTACTAACAACCATAATTTGAATCATATGCTTCTTCCACCACCGGAGAGCCATCAAGCAAACAATCAATTGGCGGGATCGTCAACGTCTCTTGTTTCCCGTAAGCATTCCAACAAAACGGATCATCAACTAGCTCACCTTCCTCGGGCAACAGCTCGACCTCCGACATCGTTATATTCGTGCAAGCGACGGTATCACTACATGCAAAATGAATCGGCGGACTTCTAACGTCGTAAGTTCCTTTGATGTTACGGTACTCCACATCGAAGACTCGAACCGCAGATGTCTCGTTGCGACACTCTTTCGATGAGCAGTAGTACTGGTCGACGATTATGCAGTTGAGGACGTTCTCCATTTGGATGTTTTCGAAGAGGAGGTTTGAGACGGATCCGGTTCCGCCTTGCCATGTTTTCACCCGGAGACCATTATCGGAATCGCGGATCGCCGTGTTTCGGACTGTTATGTTTGA
>NC_025698.1:24166234-24196171 GCF_000633955.1 Camelina sativa | reverse complement strand
TCTCTGAGGAAAGCGAGGAGGTTCGTGCAAAGTCAGATGGGAGTGAGGAGACCACTGTAAAGGAAGGTAATGAAGAAGATACTTCTCCCACTCAGAAGAAGATGAGCTCTCTCACGATTGACCCGAGTGGTACAGAATCTAACCCGACCACTGTTTCTCACCTGAACCAGAAGGGTCAAGCCAAGTCTAAACCGACCTCCTCTGGCTCTCAGAAGAAGATAGACCCCTCTGAAGTGGTTGATGCTTCTCTTTCTGATGACAGTGTCAAACAAAGATCAGTACCCATAAAAGTTGCTGATGAGTCTCCTGCAATCTTAACAGTCGGTACTATTCCTCTGGACACCAAGTCACTTCAGAAGTAAAACCACCCCGGGTTTGGCTTATTATCTGATTCCTGATATTTAAAATCATCTCCCTAAAATGTCAAAAGTTAATCATGCTTCATCATACAAGCCAATGTGGTATGAAGGGAGGGTTCTGTTTGTATAGATGAGAGTTGACTGGTTTGATCAAACGCCAAAAAAGAGAATTGTTGAGGTTGACTGGTTTGATCAAACACCAAAAAAGAGAATTGTTGAGGTTTACGGGTTTGTTGTTGCGTTTTTGTTATTTGGATATGGCCTGAGTATTGTTGTTACTTCTGAGTATTGTGATCCGAAGTTCATATGCTGTCCGCTTACGGTGTGTGTGTTTCTTTCTTCTTCTCTTTTCTACTGTAAAATCCTCATTTTGACTTTTACATCTGCCCTTTGTTTGTTTGTACTTTGTTCCTCCCAACTCAAAGAGTTTCAAATTGAATATTAAGTTTTTTTTTACACCTTGATGACATTCTTATATTATGGCATACCACCTAGTCTAATCTTAGTTTAACTCGTGTCTCCTATTAGGTAACTTAGTTTAACTCGTATCTCCTATTAGGTAAATTATCAGCTGACTGATTATATTTAATCGCATATTAAGTCACTTATATTGTTACTTGCAAGTGCATCTTTTGAGAAATATGTATTTCACTGTCTTCACTGAGAAGTAAAAAGATCGTATGAAACGAATGCAACAAAAACGAAATATTGTAAGTACTGATAGATATAAAAATATTTATAATGGACGAAAAATAATAAGCCATAGAGAGAGACATCATCTAAATGCATAAAAATCTCATCGCACAAATAAGGCTTCCACTAAAAGACCCTACAAGGGATGGCCCGATATACAACTAAATAAAAGGGCAAACCTTAACCATCCAAGTGTGCGCACGCTACTAACAACCATAATTTGAATCATATGCTTCTTCCACCACCGGAGAGCCATCAAGCAAACAATCAATTGGCGGGATCGTCAACGTCTCTTGTTTCCCGTAAGCATTCCAACAAAACGGATCATCAACTAGCTCACCTTCCTCGGGCAACAGCTCGACCTCCGACATCGTTATATTCGTGCAAGCGACGGTATCACTACATGCAAAATGAATCGGCGGACTTCTAACGTCGTAAGTTCCTTTGATGTTACGGTACTCCACATCGAAGACTCGAACCGCAGATGTCTCGTTGCGACACTCTTTCGATGAGCAGTAGTACTGGTCGACGATTATGCAGTTGAGGACGTTCTCCATTTGGATGTTTTCGAAGAGGAGGTTTGAGACGGATCCGGTTCCGCCTTGCCATGTTTTCACCCGGAGACCATTATCGGAATCGCGGATCGCCGTGTTTCGGACTGTTATGTTTGAAACGCAGGCTTGTGAATTGTGCACTCCTAAGCTCCCAATGCTGCGTTTTGAGACACATTTTCAAAAGTTTTTTTAGCGGTTAGAACACATAAAAACAAAATATATAGTAGTTGATACTGATTTTTCCAATGATAAGAGTCATAAACTTATGCAGTTTTTTTTTTTAGTTTTAGACCAAATTAAGTGAAAGATAATATCTTATTAGAATTTTGTATAGAAATATTTATTCAAACTCGAAAATGATATTTATGAATATGAAAAACTTTAGTTTATTAAACTGCTGCGTTTTTTAGAAAATCGGTTACAATCAAATCGCGTTTTGACCGAGGTGAATAAATTAAAAAAAAAAAAAATAGCACCCTAATAGAAAAACGATAAAATTAATAGTACTTGTGTATGATGTTTCCAATAATAAAGAATCAATAATCATGCAATTTTGAGTTTTAGACTAAATTAGTATTAAAAATGGTATTTTTTTGAAGTTTTGCATAGAAATATATTATTCAAGTTCAAAAATAAGATTTATGGAATATAAAGAACTTTTTGGTTTATTAAAATCTAGTGCCAAGTTCGATATTTTTTGTCAACTAGTTAAAAAGTTCAATTTCCAGTGGATGGAACATTCAGCTAACATCCGTGATCCATGTTAAAAACACACAGACATCGTAATGGAATCAATTCCAAAAACAAAATAAACAACAAAAATTAACGTTAATATTCTGTTTTTAATGACTGTATATAATTAAAAAAATAAAAAATAAAAAAAGACAGAAAAGGAAATGAAAAAGAGACAGACCTGATCCCGTGACTAGGCCCACAAGTGACACCTTGAATGTCAACATCTGAGCAGCCAGTTCCTATCGATATGCAATCGTCTCCTGTTTCATTTTATTGTTCATTCCCAATTAATACATAATAATATTAGTAAAACCAAAGTTACAACACAACATTATTGATAGATACCAATAAAAAAACAGTACCGTTGCTAACGACAGAGTTGTAAATGGCAACAGATCTTGTGTTTCCAAGATGGATACCATCCGTGTTCGGACTTAGTTTCGGAGACGATATTTGGATTTCGTTTATTAGAACTCCTTCACATCCGTCGAATTTCATGTGAAACTGTGGGCTGTTTTGGATTCTTAATCCTCTCACCACTATATTATTGCTCATGAAAAATCGTATCATCTAAACAAAAATAATGAAAAAAGGGTTAGTGCTAAACTAAATTTAAATCGGTATTGGATTTGGTTCGGTTTAGTTAGGACTCACGGTCGGGCTCTCACATGGTCCAGACGACGATGATCCGTTTGGTCCCTGAAAAAAATGATAATAAAACACAGAGTCCAAATTACATTATTTGACAACAATTTCTTTTGTTTTTATAAGAAAATTTGTATACGAATAATAATAGTACGGTTTCTTGTCGTGTGTTCTGTTTTGTCACGACCACACGACTTATCAGCTAATAATTAATAATCAGCAAATCTCTAATGTAAAGTTATAAAAGTAGTGAAATTTTTTTACCCTGTGTGGTTTGCAAGGTAGATCCCACCATTTTTGACCATTGCCTTCGACGGTGCCTTTGCCGGCAAATGTGATACCCTCGAGGCGGTAAAAAACCAACCACTGTTGTTTACTGTCTTTCTCTGGCCATTCCTCTGGTCCGTCCGGTGGCATCAACACTCCGTCCAACTTCATAATCCCAACCAAAAAACACAAACGTTAAAATTTACATAAATAATACTTTCAAATGACATATATATAATTAGAACATAAACATGGTACATTTTTATGGTTATTTTTTTTTTGGTAGAAACATTTTTATGGTTATTAGCATAGTGATTTTTTTTTTAAATGTTATTTTTGTTAGAAGAAGAATCATTTATTTTGTTTGGCTCACCTGAAATACGAGTCCCGGTTGACATGGACCGGAGAAAATAGTGGAAGTGATTTTAAAAACGCCACCTTCAGGTGCCAAAACGATGCCGGACTCGACGGCACAAGCGGCTTTCCAAGCATCTCTAAACGCTGCCGTGTCGTCGCAAGAACCATCACCCACTGCTCCATATGACGTGACGTCAAAGATGCACCCTGAGTCAGAATCTCCCGGAGCCGGGTCTGGACTCGGGTTTGGATTCGGGTACGGGTCAGACGGGACTTGATCAGGTGGATTGGCTGATTCAAGAGGAGGTGGAGGTGGAGGAGAAGAAGGAGGAGGAAGAGGATGCGAGAGGCCACGACGACTCTTGTGGTAATGATATCTTCCTTGTGCCACGTACGTGAAATGTCCGAAGAGGACAGTGGAGATTATGTAAGCCACGAGAATGCCTCCGAGACCTCGCATTGCTAAGCTATGGAGAGGAGAGAAATGGAGAAAGAGAAAGAGAGAGAGTGTTAAGTTAAGAGAGTTTATAGATGAGTTTTGAGAGTTTATAGATGAGTTTTGAAGTCTGTTATATAGCAAAGCAGAACAGAACACACACAGAGACAAATGGAGTTTGAAGTCCGTGTAGATGACACGTGTTTATTACTTGTTGGTTATTGAGTTCTATATATGTGTTGTTGTTGGACATGAGGTTTTTTAAGAGGAGGAGACTTGTTTTTAGTTAGCAAATATTCTACTGTTTTTACGACTTGTCTTTTTCTCTTTTCAATTCTTTATTTTTATTTTCTAGTTAGAAAGATTGTAATGTTTTCATCTATATCGAAATATTGACTAATGTTTGGATTGATATATACTTATATGGCTTCTGAATGGTCAAGGTGAATACGTTTTGAATTAATAACATAATAAAACAAATTAATCTTTTTAAGGATTCATAGAAGTTTATCGATACTTTACTATTATATAGAGATTGATCTATAAAAACAAATGACCTTCTTGTGTATTGGGAAAATTCTTGACTTCTTGTTTTTTTGTTTTTATAGATCAATCTCTATATAGTAGTAAAGTATAGAGTGAACTATGACTTTACCACAATATAGTTTTTTACATAACGTTGTTTTTGATCTTACATACTTTCTATCCATTATATTTTTTAATTCTTGTTTGGATTTTTGTTTTTTTCAACAATATACTGTATACATGTTATCATCATCAACTTAATCATAATTTATATCATCTATTAAATTTATTTACTAGACGTTTTCTGAGTTATGCTTGAACGGTTTTTTTTTTTTTTTTTAAACTATTTTCTGAGTAAATATGTGAGAATTAAAAATAGGGGAAAAGAGACATTACCACGGTAGTTATTGTAGTATATATATATACTTAGTTTCTGCACTATGTTTCTGCACTATGTATATACTTAGTTTCTGCACTATATATATATATACATATATATTATATACTATATGTATATATAGTTATATTATTTCTTGCAGTCCAAGAGATTTCATGTTTCCTATCTTATAAGATCCAAATTTCTTAGCATATTATTGATGCTAATTATTTTTTTACAAAAATATTAGAGCATAAACAGTGGTAGTTTTTCACATGTGTTCTCAACAAAATAAAAAAAAAAATAATAAAAAGTAAAGGAGAGAGAAGAGAATCGATTCTCATTTTAGAACATTTGAAAACCTCTTGAGAGACTGCTTTCACATGTGTGGACATATAATTGGTTGTAATTTTTATTTTTATTTAAATTTTAAATAAATAATTAAGTAGAATAATAGATATTAAAATAATATATTTGAGAGACTGTGGGAGTCTCTACCCATACATGCTCTTATATATTGATTTTCATTCAATGGATAAAATTATTGATGCTAGTTAGTAGTTAGGAAGTCCTCCTAGCTAGTAATCCAGACTATTTCTTAAAAGAAATCTGAAATTAAATTAAATTAAAACCCTTAAGCAAGTCAGTCAGTACAACAAGGTTTCATCAGTAACCCTGGTTACTCACCTCAATCCCCATGCAAAAGAATTGCCACGTTAACTTAATATAACAATTAACAGATTTGTAAGATACTAATACTTTTGATCAACTATATGTAATGGATACAAAAAAAAATAATAACTAATTACTTATTAGTGAACATTATTCCAATTCTAATCTCGTAGAATCCTAATATATTTGTAATACCACCAACACGCAACGTTATTATCTAACAAATAGCTGTCGTGTGATATTTATGCAAATGAGAGTTTGCGTCTCTATGTTCGTGATATATAACAAACTTGAATTTTGGTTGTGAGGGCTTTAGATCTATAATTGGACAAAATTCTTATTGGTAAATTATCCACTAGTAGACAGCATATCTTCATTTGCCATAGTAAGATATATAAGACCACAACTTAATAATGGAATATGTGTAGAGATAGCTAGCTAGAAGAATAATTATTGGTTAATAAACATATAAAAATACGAAATGATTAGAACACATAATGTTGGAAGGACTGATTTGAAATCTTGCGCTTACATTCGTGATGTACATGTGTGTGCGGCACTGTCAATAATTAATTGTTCACCTTCTCTCTTCGTACCGTATTGTTCAGAACATGGATCATGTTTATTTACATGACCGACTTAAATTTTGTAGGCCATGTTTAAAGTTGTATGTATCAACAGTATACATATATATATATATATATATATCTTCTCATAAAATACTGAACTTATAATGTTTGGACCGCATTAGCCTGGATTATATGAAACAGTCTAATCAATATAATAAAAATTAGATGTTTTTCACCAGGTGATGACACACCAGAAAATCAAGCTATACTAATATTTCTAACTTCTATAACAAGTAAAGAAAATAAAATAAGAGGATAGTGTCTTTAATCAAGTGGTTACAGGTTTACAACACCACAGTTATGACGGATCCCTCCAAAATATGTTTATGTATTTTGACCAATATTAACTTTTCTAACAATTAAAAAAACGCTATAAAACAATATGTGTTTAAATTTATATTAAATACAAAAATACACCACAAATTCAAACCACACTAATATATCTCCCACATTAGGGTAAAGAATATAAAACATTAGGCTATTTATACAATTAAGTTCACTCAATTTAAATGTAAACATTTATAAGCCATCTTTGATTTGAGATTTCTCAATCATTAATTAATTAGTGCATTTTCTATTTTATTATTGTATAAACCATAGTTTTTACAATTAATATAATTCTAAAAAGAAGTTCATATATTCAAGAATTCAATATATCTAAACATAGTTACAAAAAGTATTACCGCGGCGTAGCGCGGGTCTAACCTAGTAAATATAAAAATATTTGATTTTTAATCTTTTAAAGAAAATATTAATAAGTTATATTAAGTTCTTTTGGTAAAAAAAAAATTGAAGCAAGTTCTTCAGCTCAGTTTGCAGATTCATATGTACAAACACTTATACAATTGATTGTAAAGTCATCTTATATTTGAAAGGTAATAGTGACTTGGAAAATTCATAAACTGTGTATATGGATAGATCTTTAGAATCTTTTTCGATTCAAGAAAAAAAGATCATTCATACGACAACGATTGATATCGATCCCAATCCACAACAACAGCATTACCAGTCATGCCCTTTTTAGCTTCTTAAAACTTTAGTTTGTGAAACACTAACAATGCCGACGAATGATAAAGAAAAGTAACACAGATATCTAACAAAAAAATAATAATAAGCGTTTTGTATAGTTTAATAAATAAAAAAATCAAGTGATATAAATAATTGAGAAGCAAATAGACAAATCTCGTGACACTTTGTTGTATTGTAGTTGAGTTTATTTCTTGTGGATGTTGAAGACCCGTAAGGAAAAGAGTTGGGCGGGGGCTCCGGAAATGTATCCATTGATTCCCAATGCTTCTAAACGAGCTGTCCTCCCACACATTTATCTATTTCTTGCTTTTGGTTTTTAAACAAGAATCATTTAATGTCGGCCAGAATCATCTCTAATTTCATAAGAAACTATATATACAGAATTCAATTCACCAATACATGTATACATTGTTAGAATTTCTCATAGTGGATGTAATCATGTAAAATATATACGTAGACAGTGACATAATATTCTTCAAACGTACAAAGTAGTTTGTCTCTTAATTAATTGTTTTTATTCTATTTTTTCCTTCCCATACACAAATTTATACAGTATAAATCTAGTGCCTATCATTATCTTTGGGCGATATCGAAGAAAGAAGGCATAAACATTACTTACATATGAGAATATGTTCAAGACTTCAAGTCAATCTCCTAACAAAACTTATGCACTAGCTAACACAAATCCACTAAAGTATATCTAGGTTATTGATATCCTCTCAAAGATATAGTTGCATGTCACAAATGAATATCTCTATGAACAGAAATATACTAGCGACTAGCTAGACCTTTTGTGATCGACATGAAATATATGTTATGCTGTCCTATTAAAAAAACTGTATGTTAGGTCGAAGCCATTATTCCCAAAAGTTATTTGATTTAGAGGAAGAAACAAGAAAAGTTTAAAGCGTGAGTCTTTTTTTTTTGTTGTTGTATATTTTCGTCTCTATATGTCACATGTATATCTCTCTCACGGGTCGTGAGTGATGATGGGCTCTTGTGGCTCAACTTAACACCACGTGTACACTTTGGTTACACGCGCCGCAACGCTCTCTGTTAGTGGCTCTTTTTCCACCATCCGGAAGTATCTTCAAGTCGCGACATGTGTTTTGTTTCCAAATCTATATGCCGCAAACTGTGAAGGATACTCCAAGTAACATCAAACTTTTTGTGTGTACATTTATGTCTACGTGACAGCACGTATAAATATGTTTTTATACATATTAATGTTTGAATTACCCATAAGCATAATTCAAAAACATAAGTTTAATTCTATGACAGCACGTATAAATATATTTTTATATATATCAATGTTTGAATTACCCATAATAAGCATAATTCAAAAACATAAGTTTAATTCTATGTAACAACGAGGACTTCGACCATTTCGTACACCTGATGGGTCTTAGTCTCTTAGATATATATGGTTATGCAATTTGGCTAGTTTTAATGTTGGTGGTTTTGTGTTTATTGGACAATAAAGATAACATGTTCTGTGGATGATATAAACCACGACTAACATTATCCTCTATATATATATTTTTTTAAAATTGCATACTTAAAAATAAGAGAAATACTCCTCAATAGCACTAATTTATGTTTTTCTAACAAAATTAGCACTCACTCTTAAATATTCCACATTTAGCACAAATTTAATATAATTAAATACTTTAATTTAAAAAAAAATATTACAATCTTTGATCTCTCGTGAGAGAGACGAGAACGAAGTCTCACATTAATCAAAGCTCAGAATCGCCTTCAATGGATGCTAAGATCGGACAATTCTTTGACTCCGTCGATTTCTTCTTCACCGGTAGCGATAAGATTCCTTGGTGCGATGGAGATGTCATCGCTGTAAGTTTTTCTCTAATCCTTCTCATGTGTTTGCTTTTTCTTTCCGCCTTACATTTCCAAAGACGAAGAACCATCTCTTGTAGGTAAATGGAATCACGAACTATTAGAGGAAAATTTATAACTGTTTTTGTTTGCCAATTTCTGAAATCAGATTTGCTTTCTCCAAGATTAGCCCCATCCTTTGATTTTTGGATTCGAGAGAACTTTGAAATCGAGCTTTAGAAGTTTTTTACAGGCTTCACCAGCTAAAAATCCATGGTTTTGATTGATGTGTAGGGATTTGAAAGAGAGGTTCGAGAGGATCTTAAGCAAGAGTGCTTAATGTGAAAGGTTCGAGAGGTTCACTGAGGATCTTAAGCAAGAGTGCTTAATGCAATTGTCATGGGCACTTGTTCATTCCCGTCAAACCGAAGATGTGCAACCGAGAATTGTCATGCTTGAAGGTAGTAATGTCCCATCTTTTTCTGTGAAATCCATGTCCTGAAAGATTTGGTGAGTGAAAGAGTTAGAGTGAGAGTATAGTAGAATTTTGCAGTTCTACTATACTTTTGGCTTGTGTAAGTTGATGGAAGCCAAATCCTTCATGAATTTAGTAAATTATGATTGTGATTTTGATCTCCTTATTACTAATGATGATTATGAACTTAAGTATTGATTTGAACTAGATGATTAATTTTAAGCTAGGTGAGCTTTTTAAATTTTGACAGATATGGTGCCTTGCTCGAGAGTTTCATTGGTAGACAAGATTTAGTAGAAAACATTAAGGATTGTATCATTGATTTGGGAGGAGCAGATCCTCTAGATACCAAGGTTTGTTCTTTTATATGATACTTACTTTCTTTAAACCAAGACACTTAGGATGTGATTTGCATGATTTCTCTAATCTCTTCATTTCATTATTTGCCTAAGATGCAAAACTCAAAAGATTCATATTTAGGGGCAGGAATATCGTCAATGTTTTTTCTATTACACGGACGACGCTGGTTATTTCCTCTTTAACTGTCGGACAAGGCCATTGAATATGACAACTTCATGGAGAAATGGTGGACAAGAAGCATATTACATAGCCAAATTTGAACACGACGGTGAAGCGAGTCATAGCGATGGAACGTTTGTAAAATCTGTATAATGCTTATATTCGTACTTTAATGTATTATGATCATCCTACTTCTTAATTTTATTGAAATAAAAGAGAGCCTCTAACAGTAAATATGGTCATGAAAGTCTTCATTAATTTTTATGATATTCTTCATGAATTTATTTTTCTATGAAGGTTTTCCTGAAATTCGATAAAAACTTCCTAAATATCTGGGAATCCTTCATGAATGTTTTATGATCATTTAACAATTTTTTACTTGAATGTATTATGATCATCCCACTTCTTGAATTTTCTTGAAATTAAAGAGAATCTGTAACAATAAATATGTTCATGAAAGTCCATGAATTTTTATGAAATCTTTCATGAATTTATTTTTCTATGAAGGTCTTCATGAAATTTGATAAAGTCTTCCTAAATATCTATGGATCCTTTCTGAATTTCATACAATCTTTCCTGAATTTAATACAATATTTCCTGAATTTCATATAATATTTCCTGAAGTTCAGTCACAGTTAAAACAAAGTGCTAACATAAACATGTGAGAATGTTATACATTAGACAAGTACCAAAAAAAACTAAAAAAGTTTCTCAAGCATCATATATGTCTAAACATCAGATAGAGTAAAATTGTATAAAGGAACACAGTCTCATCTGCAGATATCCAAAGCATACTTGCATCTTGTGTCATCTGCAGATACATCACGTAGCTTAGAGAAAAACCTCATTTCCTGCGATAAAAATTGAAATTAGGGAATAAGTTTCAGGAACATCATCATGAATTATCAACAATGCTTCCTTAATCTTCAAATATGACAAAGAAACACAAAATTACACGAGCAACAAACAACACACTTTGCTACACGAATCATTTGTACCAGTCAACCTGAAAGTTAGACTTACTAATCAAACTCTAATGCAAAAAATCACACAACCATCAACAATCACTTTGCTACATGAATCATTTGTACCAATCACATCTTAACCTTCACCAACGAGCTCAATTTACAATAAAAAATCACATTCACTCCATTAAACTTCATCAAATTAGCAAACAAATAAAACACCTAAAACCCCCCAACTGAATCAAAAAAGCCCAATTTTACAAGCTAGGTTTTAGAATAAGAAGAAAGATTCAAACACAAAGCGTTTCAATTAACCAGATGGCGATGGAGGAGAGAGAGAAAGAGGTGAAAGCGGTGGCAATTTTTGATCTCCAGCGGGTGTCACTGATCTTCTGCGGATGTCATCGATCTCTTGTAGATCGCCGGCGATTTCGTCGAAACTTTGATCTTCTGTAAACAATCAACAACGAGATGATGATAGTTAGTGGAAGAGAGATGCGTGATTGTACTTTGTCCAGGAAAGCGCTTAAGACAATGATAATATATAAAAAAATTAAAAAAAATTATTCTTTTAATATTTAATTAGAGTATATGTGTTAGTTTTGGAATTTAGGAGAATGTGTGCTAAGTTTGGAAGAGAAACTTAAATTAGTGATATTTTTGAGAATCTCCCTAAAAATAATAATCGGATCATAGGAGTGGAGAAATTTTTTTTTTCAATTCGCTAACTAATTTGTGTAAAACACAAAAAAACCTAGAAATTATATAATACTTAAATTTTACTTTTTTTTTAACAAAATAAAATTTGATATAGTTTATTATTTTTTATATTTTTAGCTAAAATATCTTATAAATCGACAATGACGAAAAATATTCCAATGTGAGTTTACTTTTGTCCCCAAATATAATTAAAAAAGCATCAATACATTGTTTCAGGGAAAAATCATACAATATATACTGAAAAGTATACGAGTTCTTGAAAAGTATATGTATTGCAATTATGCTTAGTGAAATTTATTGTAACAAAATATATATTGGCAGTAAGCCCTAACGACCAAATCGTGACGATCAAAATGATCTTACTTCGGAGCTACCAAACGTTGCGAATAAAAATAGAAAGTTGTTGCATGTAGTCTATAAAATATAATTTTCTTACTAGATCCATGATAACTCAAAATGTCATGGACGTAGATTATATAATTTACGAGAAAGATTGATATGACATTAAATGGGATTGGAAAAATGGTGAGTCGCCACGTGTGGTTTCGCAAAACTCACGGGCATGTGTATGTCGCACCAGAGATGCGTCACGGGTTGGTGAATTTTAGGTTAATGATCTATTCATAACGTTGAGATTTGATTTGATGCTTAGCATAATCGTATATAAACAATATAAGTACTATATTTTTAGTGTGATTTGGACGGCTTGACGACAATGTTCACACTCCGTAAGACAGCGGAAGAAACCCAAAGGTTCTTGTCTGCTTCGTGGATGTTTAATTAGTTCGAAATGCTTAATTATTTGCTTCTTAATTACTAATTAATTAACATATTTGTAAGACTAGCTAGAGGTTGACGAAAAATAATGGTAAAGCTCTATATTCTCCATCTCCCACGGCGGAGTAAATCTATAGATTATACATTCTAACAATTGATATTCATATGTATTTAAGAGTATGTTATTTTTACAAGTCTAAATAGTAATTATTAACACGTCTCTTTAGTTGGAGGTTTGAGCATTATAATAGCTTAACCGAAATTTAGATTCAATATTGTTGATATGAAAAACAACGATTTAAAGTGTTTTAAATGGTTTATAAGATCTTGGCAGACTTTCGGTAGAAATTGATATGAACTAAGAAGAATTGACAAACTGGATTTGTATTGATTAATTCTTTGTTGCTCGGTACCCAATTCCCCCTCCTTCTTTACAGAATTCGAGTATTTAAACTGAAACAACCCTAGAACTATCATGGATCTCTTCCTACGATTTCGCTCACGATCCTGTAATCATTTCCCCAGTTTGACTTAGCGATCTTCTCAATCCAATTCTCTTCCTGGGCCTGCAGCAGGCCCATTATCGTATTAGACATCTGCTCCTTAATGGGTTTTTCTACGGCCTCTCGATCGTCGAAACCCAACACCAACATATATGAAGTTGAGGAAGAGTGTTTGTAAGGAGTATTTGACAAATAATTATAGGTATTGAAGGTGGATCGAGATCAGGGACATGGAGTATCAGTAATTTAAAAGCAACTTGGTCGAGGAAAAAGTATTATTAGTGTCAATGTTGATATGTTTTGTTCGTTGGTGACTTGGTATATAACCGGATTCGATAATATGTAAATTACATCAGACTACGCAACAAGGCATGTTGGTGGAGAGCGGTAAGTTGAAAGGCCGCTAGAGAAAAGCATATTTGCGTTTTGCGATATACTAGTGGATACGTTTTAAGACATTGAAATAGATGCGTTGAGGTCATGTATGATATATGTGCATCTGGATGTGTATAATCTATGCAAGGCAATCATTTTTTTTTTCTGATGTATGATGTACATGCATGTATATATGCATTAGTGTATAGTGTATACTATGTGGCCAATGTGGCCAGGTAACCTTATATGTATAAATCATGGCCATAGTGTGTTGTTTTTAACCAAATTTATTTTCAGTGCTAGTCAAAAGAAAGCTTTGGACCTTGGGCAATTCTCGCTCAATCTATTAAGTTCTTTGGGCTTGTATCCAAAAAAAAAAAAAAAAACACATACGATCCGTTAAATCATGGTTATGTTTGTTAAATGTCTTGTGCTATTTAATTAAGAAGATTATATATTTTATTCAAATGCAATAAATCGACTTGTGCTTTTAGATTGTTTTAAATTAAATGCATAATTGTATACTATTGAGAAGACGGTCACGTGAAAAAGTTCGATAGACAAATCTAAGTTCAAGTTTATATCATACTAGATAAATATGGACTCGCCTGTGCAAGTTTAAAGTTTATAAATTAAATTAAAATTTACAAAAATATATTAAAATTTAATTTTCGTTATTTATATTGTTTTATGTTTTATGTTTGCTATAATATACAGATTTATATCTATTTACAAATTTTTATATATATTATCATTAAAAACATGTTTTTATACCTAAATATACTGTATATTACAAATATGTTCTTTACCACCATCTAGAAAATGTATATATAAACACATTAATCCAACTATTATGTCTTTTTACTATTACTTTTACATAGTATTTTT
This sequence comes from Camelina sativa, assembly GCF_000633955.1. Lineage (NCBI taxonomy): Eukaryota > Viridiplantae > Streptophyta > Magnoliopsida > Brassicales > Brassicaceae > Camelina > Camelina sativa. The sequence goes on along the minus strand of NC_025698.1, from coordinate 24,181,836 downwards.
AATTACTAAAATTAGTGGTTCAAAATACATTTAGAAAAAAAAATATATAACATAGTATACTAATCAATCATGTATCATCACAATAGTGTATAACCAGCCATGGAGAGAACCTTGCGTCCAACCTCCTCCACCTTCTTCCCTTGGGGAGATAACCTTTGCTCCCAACCTCCTCCACCATAGAGAGAATCTTGGTTCTGCCCTCCTCATGTATGGAGAGAACATGTTCACGTCTTTTAGCAATCTCAAAATGGCTTGCTCCGACAACCAAAGAAACTAAAGACCATTTTCTAACGTCACAAAATCTTTTGATAGTAACTAATAATATTTTTTTCTAATGTACTCGTGGAAATGTTTTTCACACCATGATATAGAATTTGTTTCTAGAACTCTCCGACTGCCACCTTGCTTTGTGAGCCCATGTCCATGGACCCACCTTCTGTAGTGGGGCCACGTCTACTCCTGGCCCATCCATATCCGACGGCTGGTCTGTTAAGTCCGAGAGGCTTTAAATATTTGGCTATGTCTAACCATATTAGAAAAATAAGATGCATATATTAATCTTTTTTTTGGGTCAACATATTAATCTTACCTATTCCAAACTGAAAAATGAGAAAGTAAGAGAAAATTTTGGTTAAAAAAAATAAGAAAAAATTACCTTTCCATTAAAAAAGTTTTACCAATAGAACAAATTTTAAAGCAATGTTTTTGAATAAATTGTTTTGTTAGATGAAAAATGTGAGATGATCTATGTTTATATAGAAGTAAATATTTATATTTTTTAGAATTAATAATTAACTGTACATTTTCCTTAATCCCTTTTGTATTTTTTTTGTTGAATTAATAACTTAAAATTAAAAATAAGTAAATAATGTTATAATTTTGAATTTTATGAAATATATAATCTCCTTATAATTATTTTTCTAAAAACTGTTTAATTTTTGTATTTTTTATAATTATCTTTTTACATTATTAATAATTTTTTTAAAAAAAATTTTATCGTTAACTCAAATTTCTCTTATTAAATATTCACTTTTTCACATGTAAAAATCTCTGATTAATAACTTGAGACATGTCAAAATTTTGTTAATGGCTAACTTTCAAAACCCAATCTTATATATATATATATATATATATATATAAGTCTATAACCTTTGTATTATTTTGAAATCATTATTGTGTACTGTAAGCTTAAGAAAGAGAATTGGTTTTAACCAACTTGTGTTATTCCATTAGGTTGAGTTACCCTTATATACACATGGGTAGATATACATCAATCTTCACTAGACCTTATCTCTATGAGATTTACATCAATATTCACTAGACCTTATCTCTATGAGATTTACATCTATCTCATTAACAATATACTACAATATTCGTATCTATCTTAACATGGATATCAAGTGTTTGAAATTTTTATCTATTCATGTTACCTCTTCTTCTTTTTATATGTGTTTTATATACAAGCATCATTTGGAACGACTTATCAGAAGAAAGATTAGAAGAAAATGTATGTGAAAAGAGCCATAAACTTAACTATTTAAGTAACCCACATACATAGTAAGTATCCAAAACGTAAGATCAAGGAAGGTCTTTTGATTATAAACATTAGCTTGAGATTGACGATTCTGTAGGCCGGTCAAGATTTGCAACTTGTATTTCATACTTTACACAGTTTATACACGATATTTTTGAGAATGCATCCTACAAATAATATAGCCACCTTGTCCTTCTATGTAGGAGCTTTGATCACTCCATTTCAAAGATAGCAATTTTTGGTGGCTACAAGTGTTCTTAAAAAGTAGTTTTTGGCATTTTATTTTAAGAAAAAAAATCGTTTATATCACGTTTAAAATTGTTGTTGTCCTATTGATTATGTTATTTCATAATTCAGCTATTTCACTATTGAGCTACTAGATTTTATATGCAGTACACCGCATAACAAGTTATTTGTAACTGAAAAAATTAATTTAAATTTGTATTGTTTGTTATTTTTGTTTAGTGTTTAAAATAATAGAATTGTATTTTGATTGTTAATTCTATGATTTAAATTGTTTAATTTCAATTTGTTTTTTACATAATATTAACTTAATCAACATAATTAGATACATTTGTTACTCTAATATTGACATTGTTAAGAAATTAATGAAATGATGTTTTACCCGTGTAGCACCGAATGAATGATACTTTAATTTTATATTAATATCGATTCAAACATATCCCGTCATATAATCCCATCTCAGAATATTTGAACTCATGGTACACAGTGAGACAAATTTTATTTATTTATTAATAACATCTTAATTTTTAATATTTATTGTTTTGTATTATTAGGATTAAGTTGAGTTAGTATGATATATATTACGATTGTAACCATTTAATGTAACATTTTATAATATTGCCGCTTCTTATAAATTTTAAGTATATAAATTTCTTATAACGTTTAAATATTTATAATATTTGAAAATTCACAAAAGTGTAAATATCATTGATATTTTAAACATTTTATAAAATTTAACTTTTTAAAAGTTTAAATGTTAAGTATCTATAAAAAAATTAAAGTTTAAATATTTATAATACTTTGAATCTTTTTAAAAATTTTAAATTCCTTAAAATAAAAAACCAAAATAAACTGGATAAACTTTTAAATTTGAATGTTTAATATAGATCAAGCTTCCTGCTCATTCGTATTCAGAATTAGTTTGATCTTTTTCAACACACATTCAATCCATCAGTTACATGACACAAGGTTATACAGTCTGATCAGACACACAAATTTCATCAAGATTTCTGATGACGATTTATTTTTTTACAAAAACTTCTCAAAAGCAGGCACAATTTGAACCCATATACACACAACAAAACCATAAGAATGTGGACATTTTTAAAGTTAAAAAGTACCTCTTTTTGTCAACTTAAGAAGTACCTTATATAGTAGGAACTGACTTGAGCTACAACGTAAGAGAATATTTTTGGGATTTCTGTGATGGATAACATATTAGATGGTATTAATCTATTTTATATAATTTTGTTGTGTTTATTTTCCCGGTGAAACAAATATTTGTGTGATGATATTATATAATATACTACATGAAAAAGTAAAGAGTTAGTAATATAATAAGATTTATATAATAAAAACAAATGAAACAGAAGAAATTAGATAGTGATAGAAATATTAATCGATATCTAATTCAATTTGCTATTTCAAGGGTATTTTTCTATGTCCTTTTTCAAAAATATCCATTCATGGTGTCTATTTTCAAAAATACATCTTTTTAATATATAATAACTAAATTCTAAATCCTAAACCTACTCCCTTAAAACTATACTCTAAATGTAAAATAGTGAACTCAAACCTATAAATTTAAAAAAAAAAATTAATTTAACATATTGTAATAATGTGAATGAGAGCAAAAATGAAAATATTCAACAAAAAGATTATCTCAAAATCTGCATTTATAACAAATTCTCTATTTTTAATTATAATCTTATATCGTAGTATTCTTCAGCTCCAAAAGATATGTCCTTACCATGAGAACCGAGGTTCCTACAATTTGCAAACAACATATAAAAATTATAGATAAAGAGAGTTACATGCTCAATTCATAATTATTGGATCCATGCATTTTCTTGCATGATCGATGTCAAATTGTCAATGAAGTTTAAACTTTGAGACCCCATGACTAGGATATATTGAAAAAGAATCGTAGTAGCATTTAATTTGTCTAACAAAATATCTTGGAATCTTACAATATTTTTTTTTGGTATTTTGTTTCAAAGTGGATATATATGCGAACACACCCAAGTAATAACAATCATGAACAAAAACAGTTCGTTATTATGTTGGTTCAAGACATCTTGACGATTCTGAAAATATAAAAAGTTTATGGAGAATTGTGAGATTTTAAAGAAATCTTAGGGGCTAAAAGAAAATAAAAGTACTGTCATTTGAAATAGTAAATTTAAAATTAAATTAAAATATAAAAAATGTATATTGACCGGAAAATACAAAATACAAAATAGCTTATAGGACCGGCACGTATATTACCTGAAAAACTCATCCCTCTCTCTCTCTCTCTCTCTCTCTCTCTCTCAGTCCTTCTTTATTCTCTCTCTCTCTCTCTCTCTCTCTCTCTCTCGAGTCTCTTGCTTATTCTATCCTCTCTCTCTCTCGGTAGATCGATCTCTGGGATTTGAAGAACCTTTGTTCGATTTAGAATTTTGAGATCGTGCTTCCCTCTTTTTTAATGTTGAGTCGGTTCGTTTCTCGGATCTCGATGATCCTCGATTTTCTCAATCAAACTTGAAAACACTTTCCAATTTTTTCCCCTCTCCTAGCTTAATTTCTTATCGCCGCCATGTTCGAAGCTCATGTAAGCCTTCCTTCTCATTCTTGTTAATTTTTTCTTTGGGGATTTGCGACGAGTTTAGTTTTAGAAGTTATGTGTTTTGGTGTAAGTTCGGTGTTGCGATGCTGGGTGATTGATTAGTTTGACTCTTCGTATGGGAATGTGTTTGGAATTATATATGGTTATGTACATGTCGATAGCGAAAATGGGGTTTTATTAGCTTCTGTGAGAGAGGTTAATGGTAGTAGCTGTTACTGCTAGTAGTTGAATAGTGCATTAACAATTGGAATTGAAATGAGAGACTTTTGAAGGAACTTTCTAAGTTAGTCACTTGGATGGTTAATTGGATACCCTTTTACAATTATAGTGATATGTTGTTGTGCAGGAAATCTTTGCTCTTAGGTCAGAGTTTTTTTTTCTAACTTGCTAATTAGTTTTGTGTCCAACTTAATTGATTGAATTGAGTATCTATTAATTGCGACTCGGTATTCAGGTACTGCATCTGCTTCGGAGGTATTTGGGTGAATATGTGCATGGACTCTCGACAGAGGCTCTGAGAATTAGTGTCTGGAAAGGTTGTTTTTTTTTTTTTTTGGTTAAAATTTGTTATATAGATATCTAGGGGGTCTTGAAAATTCTTGTGAGCAAAGACTGCTTATGATTTATGTAGAGATGTAATCCCTTGGCTGTCTAGTCAGTTGTTGTTTTTGATGTTGGGTTTTCTTGCTTTTTAGGTGATGTTGTTCTTAAAGATTTGAAATTAAAGGCAGAGGCTCTGAATTCACTGAAACTTCCGGTTGCTGTCAAATCCGGTTTTGTTGGAACCATCACTTTGAAGGTTGCTATTTTTTTTTCTCTCTTGTTGGAAATTTTGATGATTTTCCTCCAGACCACTGTTCCTGTTCTGTACGCTTGACAGATAAAGCATGTTTCTTCTTTCTCAAATGTTTGCCTACTTGAGCTGTCGAGAAATTTATGTTGGATTGGTAATCCTTGCCATAGTTACTTGCAGCGTCTCACATACTAATCCTGATATATGTAAGAGTCATTTGGGGATTTCGAGAGAGGAAAAACATCTTAAATGCTTACATAACCAGAACTGTTTTCATGTGTGATGCTCTCATTTAATGATGTAAAGCGGAAGTGCTGGAAATCGATTTCAGTTTGGATTATAACGAACATGTTGGTGGTAATAGTGATCAGAGTGGAAAATTTTAGGTCACTGTTTATGACTTCTGAGGTACAAAGTTACATGTTTAGTTAGATAATGTGCTGACGTTAAAAATGAAATAGATATGCATATCATTCTATGTGTTGCATATATTGAAGCTTTTGATACGAAGTCAAATGTCATGGAGATTGCAAGTTGGCTGATACCCTCATTTCGGAACTTGGACTTCGATTTAGTTCAGCAAACGCTGCTTTTATCAGGAAACTCTTGTACTACGGTTAGGTATCGAATGTAAAATTTGAAAGTGGCTCATACAAACCTTTTTTTCAGGTCCCTTGGAAAAGTTTGGGAAAAGAGCCAGTCATTGTTCTGATCGACCGTGTCTTCGTCCTTGCTTATCCTGCCCCTGATGACCGAACACTTAAGGTATTTTGTTGGAATTGTTAAGTATGTTTGCTTGTCTCACTTTTAAGCTTTTTACTTTGGTTGGTGCTGAATTTGCTTACACTAATTACATACTAGGAGGAAGACAGGGAAAAGCTTCTAGAAACCAAGCTTCAGCAGATTGAGGTACTTAATTTTTCTGGCTGATGCAGTTTCATGGATGCTTCTATATATGATCGTTACATGAGACTTAGATTTTCATTTTCATCAACAAGATAAAGTTTGATGTTATTCTGAGTTATCATTCTCATGTCTGTTACATATAGGAAGCAGAAACAGCAACTCTTGACGCAAGGGCAAAATCGAAGCTGGGAAGTGTATGTCTCTAAAACTTAGATAACTTAATTTTTTGTTATGTTCTCATTTTCTATTTAGGGGGGTATGTGTTTGAGTGGCGCTGGAACTTTCCTAATCAGATTAGAGGATACCTTATATTGCAATCGTTTACGAAGGATATATGCAGACCTTGCTAACTACTAGATAACAAAAGTCTCTTACGCTAAGCATGTTATAACTTATAGCTCTTATTTGGTTGGTACTTCTCAGCCTCCACCAGGAAATTCATGGCTAGGTTCGATTATTGCTACTATTATTGGTAATCTGAAAGTTTCCATCAGCAATGTACATATTAGATACGAGGATTCTACCAGGTTTGTGGCTGTTTGCCTTTTTGTTTCTTTTTTCACTTTTAGTATCTTTGTTGTTGGTGTTTATTGGAGTTGGAGACGACTTGATAGATTTTTTCTTATTTCAACTATATGCTCTAGTAATCCAGGGCACCCCTTTGCTGCGGGCATCACCTTGGCCAAGCTCGCAGCTGTTACAATGGATGAAGAAGGAAATGAGACCTTTGACACAAGTGGCGCTTTGGATAAACTGCGTAAGGTGAACTTTTTATTTCTTTCCTTTCTTTTCTCAATTGGCTGAAGTAGTTGAAAGTTGACAAAAAGATAGTGTTTCAAAGTACATGTGTGTTTGCACTATAAACAGCTATGGTTTGACGTTTGAGTTCTCTTGCGGTTTATATTTGGAATACAAATCTAGTCTTCCCATTCCTTAAAATATCTTCCGACTTCGAAGAGAACTCATTTTGTGGTCTTTTTCATTTAAGTTCAAGGACTCTTCTCACAGAGGTCTCAAATACAATAAAACATTGGTTGAGCTTATAAAANTTTTTTTTTTTTTTTTTTTTGTGTGTGTTTTTTTCCTGCCATAAAACGACATGGATAAAATGACGTAGCAGTTTAAGAAACAGTTCCAGGCTCTGATACCCTAATTTGTATTTTCGTTTGTGTTCAGTTAGTTATTGTTTCCCTTTTCTTTTGCTGTGTTCGTTTTGAATGCTAGTTATAGTTTAAGCTAATTCACGATAGGCTGAGATTTCAACTGCAATGGAATTTGTTACGAGGTCTGTTGATGGAGTGTTATGAATGATGATGATGCTACTTATTGACTTGAACCAACTTTTTTTTGCTACACATGGTATCTGTAACAGTCATTGCAGCTTGAAAGACTTGCTCTGTATCATGATTCTAATAGCTTTCCCTGGGAAATAGAGAAGCCATGGGATGATATTACTCCTGCAGAATGGGTTGAGGTTTGTTCATACATACTTTTTTCTTGGTGATTACGTTGTATTTTTGGCCTGGTTATTGGTCAAATGAAATGATTTTTTAGTGTTTTGTATATAAATTTGACTGCCTTCCTTCAGATGTTTGAAGATGGCATAAAGGCGCAGACCGAGCAAAAAATAAAGTCGAAATGGGCCTTAAATCGTCACTATTTATTGTCCCCTATCAATGGATCTCTTAAATATCATCGGTTAGGCAACCAGGAGAGAAATAATTCGGAGATTCCATTTGAAAGGGCATCGGTTATCCTTAATGATGTTAACGTGACTATCACAGAGGTACCACTTTCTGTACTTGATATAGTTGGTTTAATTTTTTTGGGGGATGTGTTCCCCATTTTTTTCTAGGTTTTTTTTCCCTCATAAGTGTTTCGTTTTATATATAACACAAATGTTGCAAAGATCACAACAGTGGAAAACTACACTTACAGAACATTACAATATTGGATTATATAATCCCCTTTTCATCTGCTCAAAAGCAAACATCTTCATAATCTTTAAGTTCTGCTTCAGACTTAGAGCCACAACTTTTTTTCCCAGAGTTAACAGTAATTTTTTTCCTGTAGGTTCTGATTTCTTCTTTCTGTATTCCAGCTTCCTGAGACTCATTAGAGATTAATATTGCATCTGCTTAGCAAGTTCGTTTTTTCTTGAGGTGCTGGACTTAACTCTCTTGTATTTTTTCTTTGCCCTTTTTCTTAACAGGAGCAATATCATGATTGGATAAAGCTGGTTGAAGTTGTTTCCAGATACAAAACATATATAGAGATTTCACATTTAAGGCCCATGGTTCCTGTTTCAGAGGCTCCACGTTTGTGGTGGCGGTTTGCTGCTCAAGCTAGTTTGCAACAAAAGAGATTATGGTACATGTTTGTTTCATTTTACTCTCTCATGTATGATTTCAATGACATAATAGAAGATGAAACAGCATTTATTTGTCAGAGCTATTTGGTTTTTAGCCTGAATAGTTTTGAGCGTCTTCTGGTAATGTATGACTGCGCTTGATCTGTCGAATAATTTTCTAGTTTGATCTGATTTTTGCATTTATTTACCCCATTTCAGTTATCGATTTTCTTGGGATAGTATCCACCATCTTTGCCAGTTACGTCGGCGCTATATTCAGCTGTATGCCAATTTTCTGCAGCAGTCATCAAATGCTAATTACCCAGAGATGAGAGAAATCGAAAAGGACCTTGATTCCAAAGTGATTCTTTTATGGAGGTAATAATCATATGCCAACATTTTGATTAAAAGGCATGTGATTTCTTAACATGAAAATCCCACCCTGTGATGCATACCATTGGAATTCCATTCCGCTGACGCTTAATCTCTGGATTTATTTGAGAAGTTCACATGACCATGGTTAAGTATTTAAGTTTCTGTTATACTGAAGTAGATTCCACTCTGAAGAATCTGCCTTACATTTTCGTAGTGGTTAAGTTTGCTATTGCCTCTGTCGTAGTCGCAGGCTGTAGGTGCTATTAGGCTCGCTTCTATGTGCTGTTGTAGTTGTTTGGTACTGCCCTCTTATGATTGGCTGCGTCTGTAATTGTGTTCCAGTCTCTTCGTCAGTTATATAGTTGAGAACAATTAAAATGCTAGTTTAATCATACCACTTTGGCTCAGAAGAAGTTCAAGCTCTCCTATTCTTACTTTCCATTTTCATTATGATTCTCAAAGTCACTGTTCTGCCTATGTGCTTTATTCTCCTTTCGACTTATCTTATCGTGTATTATGTTGTATTGCCATCATAGGTTGCTTGCACATGCAAAGGTAGAATCTGTAAAGTCAAAAGAAGCAGCTGAGCAGAGAAAACTGAAAAAGGGTGGCTGGTTCTCATTCAAATGGTCAGTTGGGGTTTGCTGATTCTTTGTAAAGATATATGTCTTGCTTTTTTGGCTATTCAGTTTTTGTTTCCTGTCGTAGCCATGAATGCAAAATCACTGGTGGAAACCATTTAGTTTTCTGAATTTTGTGGCTACCATATCCATGCAGGCGGACAGAAGCTGAAGATGATCCTGACGTCGATAGTGTGGCTGATGGATCAAAATTGACGGAGGAAGGATTGACTAAAGAAGAGTGGAAGTCCATAAATAAGTTACTGAGTCATCAGCCAGATGAAGAGATGAGTTTGTATTCAGGAAAAGACATGCAGAATATGACTCACTTTCTTGTAACGGTATCAATTGGTCAAGGTGCGGCTAGGATTGTTGATATAAATCAGACTGAGGTGCTGTGTGGTAGGTTTGAGCAGCTCGATGTGACGACCAAGTTCAGATATCGAAGTACTCAGTGTGATGTATCACTGAGGTTCTATGGCTTATCTGCACCAGAAGGTTCCCTAGCGCAGGTTTGTTATCAGTTTCCACCTTATGACCAGGGTCAACAATCTCTTTGATAATATTCTATATATTGCGTATAAAATGAAGTTTGACCTCCCCCCTCCCCTCTCTGTTTCATGCTGGCTTTGCAGAGTGTATCCAGTGAGAGAAAGACAAATGCCTTGATGGCTAGTTTTGTGAACGCACCTATTGGAGAGAACATTGATTGGAGGCTATCAGCCACAATATCCCCTTGTCATGCTACGGTAATCTCTTCATATATGTATGCTCTTGAAACATGGACATATATCATCTGCCTAATAGTCGCATAACTGTAAGATATGTCCAGAGTATAGAAGTCGCATAACTGTAAGATATGTCCAGAGTATAGCAGCATATATCTAATATTTAGTTGGTGGTATTGAATAAAGTGCATGTATTCCTGAAAATTGGGGATTGTCAATTGTCATGGGGCCTTAGAAAGAGTTTTTGGAATTTAATTCTCACGTATGCTGGTTGCTTCTCTTTTGGGAATTATGGAGGGAGAAGGTTATAAGTTTTTAAATTTTCTTGGAAATTAAGAATTTACTTGAAACTCCCATGGTCCTATGTTTGTTTTTTAAGTTTGGAATTCAGTTGTAAGACAAAATAAAGTCCATCTAGTATGAAAGTTTAACCAACTACGAAATTTTTATTGTTACCAAATCCAGCTGCCACCAAGGGATTACTAACACTCCCTTCAGAATAGATAATTTGTTTTCTTTTCCGATTAGATAACTTGGTACTTGGGGATAGGAAGAGTTGTTTCTTCAATCTTGTCTAATTTTGACGCCAAAGACGTCTGAATTACGTACCCAATTTTTTTTATCTTCTAGAATATTCGAGTTGACTTGGTATTTTTTCCCCATAATACTTCCACCTTGCCCCCTATTTTATTTGTTGTTTTGTCTTTCTACCTGCCTTAAGTATATTGGAGGTTTTACTTCTTTGCAGATCTGGACTGAAAGTTATGATCGTGTATTGGAGTTTGTGAAGCGAAGTAATGCAGTTAGCCCTACTGTTGCACTGGAAACTGCTGCTGTACTTCAGGTATTGGTATTAATGATCAGTAGCAATTTTCCAACTTCTACCCTATTTCTTACATAATTCTTTTGCTTATTTATATTATATTGGTGAAAATAAGACATGTATGATCCTTTTGAGGTTGATCATTCATTTGAATGTACGTTTATTTTCCTGCATACTTATTGGCCAATTTAATTTTATATTTACTGTTAATTTCAGATGAAACTAGAGGAAGTGACTCGACGGGCTCAAGAGCAACTTCAAATAGTATTGGAGGAGCAAAGCAGGTTAGAACAGTTAAACTGGACTTTATATGTCCTTCTTTTTATCTTTGTCCATATGTTCAGAGTTGGACCTTTTGGTAGCCACTAAAGTGGAATGTGTGTTCCGTGGAACTATAGATTTTGTCTTCGTAATCTGTTGAAAATAAAATTAATTATTTAATCATTTTTCACAAGTAGCATAATTTTCACTGGTCTCCTTATGTTTTGCCTTTGGTTTCTCAGATTTGCTCTCGACATTGATCTTGATGCTCCAAAGGTGAGAATTCCTTTGAGAGCTTCAGGATCGTCCAAGTGCAGTAGCCATTTCCTATTGGATTTTGGTAATTTCACGTTAACCACCATGGTAAGTTTCCAGACTAACTGCTGTTTCTGTAGTGGGGTGTCTTTTTCACTCTTAAAACTGTTGAACTTTTAGCTTCAGGTTACATACGTTGTAAAAAGTTTTTTTCTGGTTTGAATAAATTTAACGTTCATTCAAAAAAAAAAGTTTCCAGACTAGCCCTTCGAGTCTACCAGTGTTTCCTTTCTGTTTTCTTATATTTCTTGTACAATTGCAGGATACTCGGTCTGAGGAGCAAAGGCAAAACTTATATTCCCGGTTCTGCATTTCGGGAAGAGATATTGCTGCTTTCTTTACAGACTGTGGATCTGACAACCAAGGATGCAGTTTACTCATGGAAGATTTCACTAATCAGCCAATTCTGTCTCCCATTCTAGAGAAAGCGGACAATGTTTATTCCCTTATTGATAGGTGTGGAATGGCAGTTATTGTTGATCAGGTATTACCTTTGCGTTAATATATCATTTTTAAGAGTCAATTGCTACAGTAAGGCATTTCTACTTGACACGGGTCTATTTCTTGTTAAAGATCAAAGTACCTCACCCAAGTTACCCATCCACTAGAATTTCCATCCAAGTGCCAAATATTGGTGTTCATTTCTCGCCAACAAGATATATGAGGATCATGCAATTGTTCGACATCTTGTATGGTGCTATGAAAACCTACAGTCAAGCTCCTGTTGATCATATCCCAGATGGACTCCAACCTTGGAGTCCTGCAGATCTTGCTAGTGATGCTAGAATCTTAGTTTGGAAGGTATGCATTATGATATATATGTACTTTGCAAGCTTGGTTTATTTGTACTACCTTTGATTTTATGAATCTGCTTTTTCAGGGAATTGGCAACTCTATTGCTACTTGGCAATCTTGTCGCCTTGTTCTATCTGGTTTATATCTGTATACATTGGAATCGGAGAAGTCACTTGATTATCAACGTTATTTATGGTTTGTGCTATTTTCTTTAACGTGCTTTCTCTCTCTCTTCTTTTTTTTTTCCTTTTTTCTTTTGTTTTTTCAAGCGCTCTTTTCTACTACAGAGACTTTTGCATATGTTACAAAACGACATTTAAAGTATAAACTTAAATGTGCAGCATGGCTGGTAGGCAAGTGTTCGAGGTTCCACCTGCAAATGTTGGTGGTTCCCCATACTGTCTTGCTGTCGGTATAAGGGGAACAGATCTTAAAAAGGTACGCTAAGCTGCTTTATTGTAACTGGATTCATAATAGAACTGAAAAATATGTAAGTTGTCCAGGGAATAAAATATACTCTCTTGGTAAATTGGTTATGCTTGCTAAATCTTGGAACGACTGTCTACCTGAACAATAATATGAATGATAGTGCTATGATTCTCTGGATCATACTTCTATTGAAGTTGTTTGGATGTTATACTGGAGAAAAAGCCAGCTCGCATATATTGCTTTGCAACCTTCTGTTTATCTGATAAATCTTATGCATTATTCAGGCCCTGGAATCTTCTAGCACTTGGATCATAGAATTTCAGGGGGAGGAGAAGGCAGCTTGGCTGAGAGGACTGGTCCAAGCCACCTATCAAGCTTCTGTATGTCTATAAAATCTCCTCTCTTCTTTTCTCTAGGTTTTCTTAATGCATTGGTTCTCTTTGGTTAATATCTTTTCCTTTTGTAGGCACCTCTGTCGGGGGATGTACTTGGTCAAACGAGTGATGGTGACTTCCATGAACCTCAGACCAGGAATATGAAAGCTGCTGATCTAGTTATTACGGGTGCTTTGGTTGAGACGAAGTTGTACTTGTATGGAAAGGTTAGCTGTTTCTACATATTTTTATATGCGGGCTATTTGCATGCCATGCCTTATTGATTAGGAACTTTCATAGGTTCTGTGAAAGCAACTCCTCGTTTTTTACCTGACTTTATAAATTCTATATATCCCGCAGATAAAAGATGAATGTGATGAGCAGGTTGAAGAGGTTCTGCTTCTTAAGGTTCTTGCTTCCGGAGGAAAGGTTTGTGTTTGTTGGACATTTCATTTCATTAAGTTTTGAGGTAGTGAGTTATATGCGTGTGTTTTGGGCCGTGGGTGCTAAGGAGAGAAGGGGAAAAGGACAAGGCCTGCTGGGTGTGTGAAACTTAGACAATATAACCTCATGATATTAGGATTTTGGTTAAAATTATATAATTTCATTAATCTTGCCTAAGCTGTTGATGATGAGATGGAAACTACCAATAGAGCCACAGTATTGTTGACTAAGGATTAGTTAATGATAAATTTCTCAGCGGATTGATTTCTAAATCATTTTGATATCTTAGGAGCCTCATCTTTCAAGTTTTCCTTTGCTTGGATGTTTGCCTTTCGTCAACTTAGAGGGTTCCCCTTCCTGATATGCCTTGTTATTTTTTCTAAGCTGTTTTCATTTCCTTGTGTAAACTTTATACAAAAGACTAGTTTAATAGATGTAGAATTGTGTTTGCTTTGCAGGTGCACGTGATAAGTTCCGAGAGTGGTTTAACTGTTAGGACAAAGTTGCACTCTCTGAAAATCAAAGATGAACTTCAGCAGCAGCAGTCAGGAAGTGCTCAGTATTTGGCGTACTCTGTTCTGAAGAACGAAGACATTCAAGAATCATTAGAAACATGGGATTCTTTTGACAAGGAGATGCCTGTAGGACATGCAGATGATGAAGATGCCTACACTGATGCTTTGCCAGAGTTTCTGTCTCCTACAGAACCAGGTACTCCGGATATGGATATGATTCAATGCAGCATGATGATGGACTCCGATGAACATGTGGGACTTGAGGATGCTGAAGGAATAGTTCATGAAAAAGATACAACTCAGGGAAAAGTTCTTTGCGATGAGGTCTTCTATGAGGTGCAGGGTGGGGAATTTTCTGATTTTGTATCAGTTGTTTTCTTGACGAGGAGCTCCAGTTCCCACGATTATAATGGAATCGACACACAGGTATGTAATTTAAGACCATGGGAGGACATCTTAGTGCGGCAAATATTTCTTATCAGCTTTATTAAGTTCTGTTTGAAATTAATTCCAGATGAGCATTCGCATGTCAAAACTGGAGTTCTTTTGTAGCAGACCAACTTTAGTTGCTCTAATTGGTTTTGGATTTGACTTGAGCACGGCATCATACATTGAAAATGCTAAAGACGCCAACAATTCGGCATCTGAGAAATCTGATAGTGAGAAAGAAACAAATGATGAAAGTGGACGCATTGAAGGCTTACTTGGATATGGCAAGGAACGTGTTGTGTTTTACCTGAACATGAATGTTGATAATGTGACTGTGTTTCTTAACAAGGAGGATGGTTCTCAGCTTGCGATGTTTGTGCAGGAACGATTTGTGTTGGACATTAAGGTAAGATATATTGACCTAAGGCATCTTATTTGATGTATTTGGTTTTGTTTTTTACTTTTCTCTTAATCTTTGCCCTATCCAGTAGTTAAACAAAACCAAATTTGTTCATGGCACTTTTGTAAAAAGTTAATTGTAGTTTAAATGTTTAATCATAGAGAATCAGTTTTAGTATCTAGTTTTGGCTAAATTTGTTTAATTTTTCAAGGTTCACCCGAGCTCTCTTTCAATAGAAGGGACTCTGGGAAATTTCAAACTCTGTGACAAGTCGTTGGACTCTGGAAACTGTTGGAGTTGGCTCTGTGACATACGTGATCCTGGTGTTGAGTCTCTCATCAAGGTATTGAATAGAATTTATAAAATATTGACGGTTTTATTCCTGTTTCTGTGATAATGTTTGTTCTTGTTGGATGTGGTTGTCCATTTGCTTAGTCTTGTTCTACTCTGCAGTTCAAATTCAGTTCCTACAGTGCTGGAGATGACGACTATGAAGGATATGATTATAGCTTATCTGGTAAACTGTCGGCTGTTCGTATTGTATTCCTCTACAGATTTGTTCAAGAGGTATCATGATCACTAAATCTTCCTCTTACCGAATTGATTTATAATGGAAACGAAGTTTATACAAATGCTCTTTTTGGACATCATTTTATTGTG
>NC_025698.1:24163821-24166134 GCF_000633955.1 Camelina sativa | reverse complement strand
ACAAAAGAGATTATGGTACATGTTTGTTTCATTTTACTCTCTCATGTTTGATTTCACTGACATAATAGAAGAAGAAACAGCATTTATTTGTCAGAGCTATTTGGTTTTTAGTCTGAATAGTTTTGAGCATCTTCCGGTAATGTATGACTGCACTTGATCTGTCGAATAATTTTCTAGTTTGATCTGATTTTTGCATTTATTCACCCCATTTCAGTTATCGATTTTCTTGGGATAGCATCCACCATCTTTGCCAGTTACGTCGGCGCTATATTCAGCTGTATGCCAATTTTCTGCAGCAGTCATCAGATGCTAATTACCCAGAGATGAGAGAAATCGAAAAGGATCTTGATTCCAAAGTGATCCTTTTATGGAGGTAATAATCATATGCCAACATTTTGATTGAAAAGCATGTGGTTTCTTAACATGATCAAATCCCACCCTGTGATGCATACCATTGGAATTCCATTCCGCTGACGCTTGATCTCTGGATTTATTTGAGAAGTTCACATGACCATGGTTAAGTACTCAAGTTTCTGTTATACTGAAGTAGATTCCACTCTGAAGAATCTGCCTTACATTTTCTTAGTGGTTAAGTTTGCTATTGCCTATGTCGTAGTCGCTGGCTGTAGGGGCTATTAGGCTCGCTTCTATGTGCTGTTGTGGTTGTTTGGTACTGCCCTTTTATGATTGGCTGCGTCTGTAATTGTGTTCCAGTCTCTTCGTCAGTTATATCGTTGAGAACAATTAAAATGCTACTTATATCATACCACTTTGGCTCATAAGAAGTTCAAGCTCTCCTATTCTTACTTTCCATTTTCATTATGATTCTCAAAGTCACTGTTCTGCCTATGTGCTTTTTTCTCCTTCGATCTATCTTATCGTGTATTATGTTGTATTGCCAACATAGGTTGCTTGCACATGCAAAGGTAGAATCTGTAAAGTCAAAAGAAGCAGCTGAGCAGAGAAAGCTGAAAAAGGGTGGCTGGTTCTCATTCAAATGGTCAGTGGGGTTTGCTGATTCTTTGTAAAGATATATGTCTTGCTTTTTTGGCTATTCAGTTTTTGTTTCCTGTCGTAGCCATGAATGCAGAATCACTGGTGGAAACCATTTAGTTTTCTGAACTTTGTGGCTACCGTATCCATGCAGGCGGACAGAAGCTGAAGATGATCCTGACGTCGATAGTGTGGCTGATGGATCAAAATTGACGGAGGAAGGATTGACTAAAGAAGAGTGGAAGTCCATAAATAAGTTACTGAGTCATCAGCCAGATGAAGAGATGAGTTTGTATTCAGGAAAAGACATGCAGAATATGACTCACTTTCTTGTAACGGTATCAATTGGTCAAGGTGCGGCTAGGATTGTTGATATAAATCAGACTGAGGTGCTGTGTGGTAGGTTTGAGCAGCTCGATGTGACGACCAAGTTCAGATATCGAAGTACTCAGTGTGATGTATCACTGAGGTTCTATGGCTTATCTGCACCAGAAGGTTCCCTAGCGCAGGTTTGTTATCAGTTTCCACCTTATGACCAGGGTCAACAATCTCTTTGATAATATTCTATATATTGCGTATAAAATGAAGTTTGACCTCCCCCCTCCCCTCTCTGTTTCATGCTGGCTTTGCAGAGTGTATCCAGTGAGAGAAAGACAAATGCCTTGATGGCTAGTTTTGTGAACGCACCTATTGGAGAGAACATTGATTGGAGGCTATCAGCCACAATATCCCCTTGTCATGCTACGGTAATCTCTTCATATATGTATGCTCTTGAAACATGGACATATATCATCTGCCTAATAGTCGCATAACTGTAAGATATGTCCAGAGTATAGAAGTCGCATAACTGTAAGATATGTCCAGAGTATAGAAGCATCTATCTAATATTTAGTTGGTGGTATTGAATAAAGTGCATGTATTCCTGAAAATTGGGGATTGTCAATTGTCATGGGGCCTTAGAAAGAGTTTTTGGAATTTAATTCTCACGTATGCTGGTTGCTTCTCTTTTGGGAATTATGGAGGGAGAAGGTTATAAGTTTTTAAATTTTCTTGGAAATTAAGAATTTACTTGAAACTCCCATGGTCCTATGTTTGTTTTTTAAGTTTGGAATTCAGTTGTAAGACAAAATAAAGTCCATCTAGTATGAAAGTTTAACCAACTACGAAATTTTTATTGTTACCAAATCCAGCTGCCACCAAGGGATTACTAACACTCCCTTCAGAATAGATAATTTGTTTTCTTTTCCGATTAGATAACTTGGTACTTGGGGATAGGAAGAGTTGTTTCTTCAATCTTGTCTAATTTTGACGCCAAAGACG
>NC_025698.1:24126838-24161478 GCF_000633955.1 Camelina sativa | reverse complement strand
TGGATTCATAATAGAACTGAAAAATATGTAAGTTGTCCAGGGAATAAAATATACTCTCTTGGTAAATTGGTTATGCTTGCTAAATCTTGGAACGACTGTCTACCTGAACAATAATATGAATGATAGTGCTATGATTCTCTGGATCATACTTCTATTGAAGTTGTTTGGATGTTATACTGGAGAAAAAGCCAGCTCGCATATATTGCTTTACAACCTTCTGTTTATCTGATAAATCTTATGCATTATTCAGGCCCTGGAATCTTCTAGCACTTGGATCATAGAATTTCAGGGGGAGGAGAAGGCAGCTTGGCTGAGAGGACTGGTCCAAGCCACCTATCAAGCTTCTGTATGTCTATAAAATCTCATCTCTTCTTTTCTCTAGGTTTTCTTAATGCATTGGTTCTCTTTGGTTAATATCTTTTCCTTTTGTAGGCACCTCTGTCGGGGGATGTACTTGGTCAAACGAGTGATGGTGACTTCCATGAACCTCAGACCAGGAATATGAAAGCTGCTGATCTAGTTATTACTGGTGCTTTGGTTGAGACGAAGTTGTACTTGTATGGAAAGGTTAGCTGTTTCTACATATCTTAATATGCAGGCTATTTGCATGCCATGCCTTATTGATTAGGAACTTTCATAGGTTCTGTGAAAGCAACTCCTTGTTTTTTACTTTGACTTTATAAATCCTATATATCCCGCAGATAAAAGATGAATGTGATGAGCAGGTTGAAGAGGTTCTGCTTCTTAAGGTTCTTGCTTCCGGAGGAAAGGTTTGTGTTTGTTGGACATTTCATTTCATTAAGTTTTGAGGTAGTGAGTTATATGCGTGTGTTTTGGGCCGTGGGTGCTAAGGAGAGAAGGGGAAAAGGACAAGGCCTGCTGGGTGTGTGAAACTTAGACAATATAACCTCATGATATTAGGATTTTGGTTAAAATTATATAATTTCATTAATCTTGCCTAAGCTGTTGATGATGAGATGGAAACTACCAATAGAGCCACAGTATTGTTGACTAAGGATTAGTTAATGATAAATTTCTCAGCGGATTGATTTCTAAATCATTTTGATATCTTAGGAGCCTCATCTTTCAAGTTTTCCTTTGCTTGGATGTTTGCCTTTCGTCAACTTAGAGGGTTCCCCTTCCTGATATGCCTTGTTATTTTTTCTAAGCTGTTTTCATTTCCTTGTGTAAACTTTATACAAAAGACTAGTTTAATAGATGTAGAATTGTGTTTGCTTTGCAGGTGCACGTGATAAGTTCCGAGAGTGGTTTAACTGTTAGGACAAAGTTGCACTCTCTGAAAATCAAAGATGAACTTCAGCAGCAGCAGTCAGGAAGTGCTCAGTATTTGGCGTACTCTGTTCTGAAGAACGAAGACATTCAAGAATCATTAGAAACATGGGATTCTTTTGACAAGGAGATGCCTGTAGGACATGCAGATGATGAAGATGCCTACACTGATGCTTTGCCAGAGTTTCTGTCTCCTACAGAACCAGGTACTCCGGATATGGATATGATTCAATGCAGCATGATGATGGACTCCGATGAACATGTGGGACTTGAGGATGCTGAAGGAATAGTTCATGAAAAAGATACAACTCAGGGAAAAGTTCTTTGCGATGAGGTCTTCTATGAGGTGCAGGGTGGGGAATTTTCTGATTTTGTATCAGTTGTTTTCTTGACGAGGAGCTCCAGTTCCCACGATTATAATGGAATCGACACACAGGTATGTAATTTAAGACCATGGGAGGACATCTTAGTGCGGCAAATATTTCTTATCAGCTTTATTAAGTTCTGTTTGAAATTAATTCCAGATGAGCATTCGCATGTCAAAACTGGAGTTCTTTTGTAGCAGACCAACTTTAGTTGCTCTAATTGGTTTTGGATTTGACTTGAGCACGGCATCATACATTGAAAATGCTAAAGACGCCAACAATTCGGCATCTGAGAAATCTGATAGTGAGAAAGAAACAAATGATGAAAGTGGACGCATTGAAGGCTTACTTGGATATGGCAAGGAACGTGTTGTGTTTTACCTGAACATGAATGTTGATAATGTGACTGTGTTTCTTAACAAGGAGGATGGTTCTCAGCTTGCGATGTTTGTGCAGGAACGATTTGTGTTGGACATTAAGGTAAGATATATTGACCTAAGGCATCTTATTTGATGTATTTGGTTTTGTTTTTTACTTTTCTCTTAATCTTTGCCCTATCCAGTAGTTAAACAAAACCAAATTTGTTCATGGCACTTTTGTAAAAAGTTAATTGTAGTTTAAATGTTTAATCATAGAGAATCAGTTTTAGTATCTAGTTTTGGCTAAATTTGTTTAATTTTTCAAGGTTCACCCGAGCTCTCTTTCAATAGAAGGGACTCTGGGAAATTTCAAACTCTGTGACAAGTCGTTGGACTCTGGAAACTGTTGGAGTTGGCTCTGTGACATACGTGATCCTGGTGTTGAGTCTCTCATCAAGGTATTGAATAGAATTTATAAAATATTGACGGTTTTATTCCTGTTTCTGTGATAATGTTTGTTCTTGTTGGATGTGGTTGTCCATTTGCTTAGTCTTGTTCTACTCTGCAGTTCAAATTCAGTTCCTACAGTGCTGGAGATGACGACTATGAAGGATATGATTATAGCTTATCTGGTAAACTGTCGGCTGTTCGTATTGTATTCCTCTACAGATTTGTTCAAGAGGTATCATGATCACTAAATCTTCCTCTTACCGAATTGATTTATAATGGAAACGAAGTTTATACAAATGCTCTTTTTGGACATCATTTTATTGTGGAACTACCCAATGAAATGGTTTTCAGGTCACAGCGTACTTCATGGGACTTGCCACTCCTCATACTGAAGAAGTCATTAAACTTGTTGACAAAGTTGGAGGATTTGAGTGGCTCATCCAGAAAGATGAAATGGATGGTGCTACTGCGCTGAAACTGGACCTTTCATTAGACACTCCAATAATTGTTGTCCCTAGAGAATCTCTTAGCAAAGAGTAAGTAATATTTTGTGGTAATTCCTAATATGTGCTATGCTAACAAATACTTATTAAGTTTAGGATGATACTTAAGTTTTCATGGCTCTCTAGTGCTTTTGACACCTTCTAGCTATATCATTATTGCTAGAAGGTTGCCATCAAAATAGATTACTTAACCTCCAGAAGGTACATTCAACTTGACTATTTTTGCATGAGGTCTGCAACATGTTACTATTTTTGCTGAACCTCCACAAGGTTTACTTAACCTTTTCTCTCAATCTTGGTAAAATCTCAACACACTTCCATTTCCTGCAGTTACATTCAACTTGACCTTGGTCAGCTGGAGGTATCAAATGATATAAGTTGGCATGGGTGTCCGGAGAAAGACCCAAGTGCTGTACGTGTAGATGTTCTTCATGCGAAGGTACATATATATGGAACACTTGTATTTTGACGTGCGGGATGAACACTCTAGCCTGCTGATTGTTTCTATTGTTTTTTTGTAAAGATTCTTGGACTAAATATGTCAGTAGGCATAAATGGTTCAATTGGTAAACCAATGATACGTGAAGGCCAGGGACTGGACATCTTTGTCCGGCGCAGCCTAAGAGATGTTTTTAAAAAAGTCCCAACAGTTTCAGTTGAGGTTAAGGTACGAATTTACTTATTCGCTATATTTTTGACGTACTTATATTTGCTTTGGGTGTCAAGAACCTAGACTTTGAACAAAGTAAGTTTGTTTGCTGTTTTTGCCTCTTGTATTGCTAGACTATGGATGACCATACTTACAAACCTTCTTATCTTATAAGGATTGCCTTACTATCTGAGACCAAAGATGGAATAAACACAATTTTATATTAATCATTGTCTTCCAGGGAAGCTTGAACTTGGAATTGTAAATTATTTATATTAAATTATTTTCTCAATATATTCTGTGCAGATTGATTTCTTGCATGCTGTGATATCTGACAAAGAATATGATATTATTGTAAGTTGCACAACCATGAATTTGTTTGAGGAGCCAAAGCTACCTCCAGATTTCCGTGGCAGCAGTTCTGGTCCCAAAGCTAAAATGCGTCTACTGGCTGACAAAGTTAACTTGAATAGTCAGATGATAATGTCACGTACAGTTACCATACTGGCTGTTGATATCAATTATGCTCTTCTCGAGTTACGTAATAGTGTTAATGAAGAGTCACCATTAGCTCATGTTGCGGTACGTGCTTCTGAACCTGATTCCTCTATATCCTTGTACATATTGTCCTCTAGGAACTATATCACATATCTAAGATACCAATCTGTCATTCACAGCTTGAAGGATTATGGGTATCCTACAGGATGACGTCACTATCTGAGACAGACTTGTATGTGTCAGTTCCTAAAGTTTCTGTTCTTGATATCCGTCCTAACACGAAGCCTGAAATGCGATTGATGCTCGGCTCATCAGTCGATGCTTCCAAGCAAGCTTCCTCTGGATCTTTTCCCTTTTCTCTGAATAAGGGAAGCTTTAAGCGAGTCAACTCTAGGGCTGATCTTGATTTTGACGCACCATGTTCAACAATGTTGCTGATGGATTATAGATGGCGAGCATCCTCTCAGTCATGTGTTTTGCGGGTTCAACAACCTCGTATCCTAGCTGTTCCTGACTTCCTTCTTGCGGTTGGTGAATTTTTTGTTCCAGCTTTGCGTGCAATAACAGGAAGAGACGAAACATTAGATCCAACAAATGATCCAATCACCCGAAGTCGTGGCATAATTCTCTCTGAGCCTCTCTATAAACAAACGGAAGATGTTGTGTACTTGTCTCCTTGTAGACAGTTAGTAGCAGACTCATTAGGCATTGATGAGTATACTTATGACGGATGCGGAAAGGTAATATCTTTGAGTGAGCAAGGAGAGAAGAATTTAAACATAGGAAGATTAGAACCCATCATAATCGTTGGACATGGAAAGAAGTTGCGGTTCATCAATGTGAAAATTAAGGTTGGGCTCTTCTCTTTTAATCAGCTTAAAAGTAAATTACATAATTGACATATTCATTTGGCATGCTTAGAGTAAATTTCTGTACATTTTCCAAGCGCTTATAGCGTGAAGAGGAGAAAGGAACTTTCTTGTTATAATCATTGCTCTACACTCGCCTTTTTCTAAAATTAGAGAAAGAACTTTCTTTTTCTAATCATTGCTCTACACTCGCCTTTTTCTAGAATTCGTGATTTATGCTAACTGTTTATTTTCTAAATTTTCCTTCTATGTGGCAGAATGGACCGCTTCTGAGCAAGTGCATTTACTTGAGTAACGATAGTAGCTGTTTATTTTCTCCGGAAGATGGTGTTGACATCTCAATGTTAGAAAACGCCTCATCAAATCCTGAGAATGTGCTTAGCCATGTGCACAAATCATCAGATGTTTCAGACGCTTGTCAATATGATTCGAAGTCTGGTCAGAGTTATACCTTTGAAGCTCAGGTATGTTTACTTGGAGATTTTGTTTTACTCACTGGTTTATTTAAGTTTTGAGTGCACTTTATAGTGGTTTTTTGTCTCTTTGTTTAATGGAAAGTTAAAAATGATACATGGTTCCTCTCTTTACTTGTTAACTTATGTTTTTAATCATTGTTCCGCTTCTTTCTTTTTCTCTTTTGACTCATAACATTTGTTACATAGAGGTCACTTACTCAACCTTCTCCAGAATCTACCACAAATTCTGGATACCAGGCTATCTGATTAATGAAACCAGAAATTCTTGTCTTGCTGTATTTGTTAAATTTATAGCTTGTTTTTGTGCAGGTTGTTTCTCCTGAGTTCACCTTCTTTGATGGTACAAAATCATCTCTGGATGACTCCACTGCTGTAGAAAAGCTTTTGCGAGTTAAATTGGATTTTAATTTTATGTAAGTGCAGCGTTCTCTAAACCATAGTATCAGTGATTTAAGTCTGTCAACATTTTGTCAGACATGAACGTTCTAGGTAGGCTGTTAAGGCTTAGTGGAACAACCCATTATCTCCGCAGACACTAATGTGATTGCTTGATTACTATCTCTATGACTGTATAAGGAAATGATTCTACTACTAGAGTAACCCCAATCTGACCTCCACTACATCCTGCTCATGAATTGAAAGCAAACTGTTTTCTTAACTAATTGCAGAAGTGGATCTTAATTTTACTGTTATGTTGTTGGATGTAATCTTGCTCTTCCTTCAACAGGTATGCCTCAAAAGAAAATGACATCTGGGTTCGAGCTTTGCTGAAGAACCTGGTGGTTGAAACTGGTTCTGGTCTTATCATTCTTGATCCAGTTGATATCTCCGGGGGATACACTTCTGTCAAAGAGAAAACAAATATGTCCTTAACCTCCACTGACATATACATGCACCTTTCTTTGAGTGCTCTTTCTCTCCTACTGAACCTGCAGAGCCAAGTAACTGGGGCTTTACAATCTGGAAATGCTATTCCTTTAGCTTCATGCACCAACTTCCACAGGATTTGGGTTTCACCGAAAGGTATGGCATCAGTAAGTTATGTGGCATGGTTTAACCTTAAAGCTGTTTGATTTTTTGGTCTAACCACATTGTCCATCTTTTTTAGCAAGTGTATCAGATATTTGCATTTTTGATTATTTCGTTTTGGGGATGATAAGCAGAAAATGGACCGAGGAACAACCTCACAATTTGGAGACCGCAGGCTCCTTCAAACTATGTCATATTGGGAGACTGTGTGACGTCAAGGTAATATATTAGTGGCTCATCTGGTTACATGTATATCTCGTTGTGATGTATCTTTTCATCAATATTTTTATCCCTACAACAAAGCTAACTATGGTTATAGTCCTTTTTTCTCGTCTACTATTCACAAAAAGTAAATTTTGAAGGTTAGAAAAACGTTATGTTTTATAATGACTATTTATTCAGACTTATAAATAGCATTGAGCTATGTCTATTAAATTCATATGAAACCATTTCCGTATCAAAAATAAGCAAGCTCTTATTATATTGGAGTTGTTTGGTTAACGGGTAG
Source organism: Camelina sativa (assembly GCF_000633955.1). Classification (NCBI taxonomy): domain Eukaryota; kingdom Viridiplantae; phylum Streptophyta; class Magnoliopsida; order Brassicales; family Brassicaceae; genus Camelina; species Camelina sativa. Next base: position 24,154,482 of record NC_025698.1, on the reverse strand, counting down.
TTGGGTGTAACATGTTGGTGCCAGTGCTTACAACTGTTGAACAAGAGTTTGGTCCAGTGTACATATGTTTGCTTCTTCTGGAAGTTAATCTACATTATATCATTAATTCCCTTAAAATTTTCCTTACAGGGCAATTCCTCCTACACAAGCTGTAATGGCAGTAAGTAATACATACGGGCGTGTGAGGAAGCCAATTGGGTTTAATTGTATTGGCCTGTTCTCTGTTATTCAAGGTTTAGAAGGGGCTAATGTTCCACATTCCCGTGATAGCAATGAGTGTTCCCTCTGGATGCCTGTAGCTCCTGCAGGATACACTGCTATGGGTTGTGTTGCAAATTTAGGAAGTGAGCCACCAGCTGATCACATTGTTTATTGTCTGAGGTCTGACCTTGTATCTTCCAGCAGTTTCTCTGAGTGCATATACACTGTGCCCTCCAGTTCATTATTTGAGTCTGGATTCAGCATGTGGCGTGCTGATAATGTTCTTGGATCATTCTATGCTCACACTTCAACTGCAGAACCTTCTAGAAAATATAGCCCTGGCCTCAGTCATTGTCTTCTTTGGAATCCCCTTCAGTCGAAGACATCTCCATTATCTGACCAACCATCGACAAGTGGATCTCAGAGCGAGCAAACAAGCGATCCGACTGGAAGTTCATCAGGATGGGACATTCTCAGGTCAATTTCTAAGGCAACTAGTTATCATGTTTCAACGCCTAACTTTGAGAGAATCTGGTGGGACAAGGGTGGTGATCTTCGTAGACCTGTCTCAATATGGAGGCCTGTACCACGTCCTGGATTTGCAATATTGGGTGATAGCATAACTGAAGGGTTAGTAAATATATAACCTTTACTTAGTCTCTATATTGGCTACTGTGAAAGGACTGTTTTGTTATACAAATGTTGTAACCTTTTGAGTCCTTCTCTTAGATTGGAGCCACCTGCACTTGGTATACTCTTCAAAGCAGATGACTCTGAGATTGCTGCCAAACCTGTGCAGTTCACTAAAGTCGCACATATTGTGGGGAAAGGTTTTGATGAAGTTTTTTGCTGGTTTCCTGTTGCACCTCCTGGTTATGTTTCTCTAGGATGTGTTCTCTCTAAATTTGATGAGGCACCACGTGTGGATTCGTTTTGTTGTCCACGGATTGATCTTGTTAACCAGGCCAACATATATGAAGCCTCTGTCACGAGATCTTCAAGTTCAAAGTCTTCTCAATGCTGGAGCATTTGGAAAGTTGACAATCAGGTTGGCCGACCCATTTAATTTAGGATGCTGTGTCTCTTTTCTTTGAAGGCTCCCCTTTAAAATTTAACCGTGAAATTGCTACCATCCATTTTTATTTAGCTCTAACTACCCACATAGTGAAATTCTCAGTGTCAGTATAAAGGATTTTTCCCTCGTGTTCGACTATAACAGGAACCCCTGAATCTTTTTCTATACTGATAACGGCTGATACCTTGTGTAGGCATGCACTTTTCTTGCGCGTGCTGATCTTAAAAGGCCTCCAAGTCGGTTGGCTTTCGCTGTTGGAGAATCGGTGAAGCCGAAGACACAGGATAATGTAAATGCAGAAATTAAGCTGAGATGCTTCTCCATGACACTTCTAGATGGTTTACATGGAATGGTATGTTATATGGTCAAAGTTATTAGCCAACTTTTTGGAATTCAGTGTTTACATCTTGATCCTATTCTGAATTCTTCCAGATGACTCCTCTCTTTGACACAACTGTCACCAATATCAAACTAGCAACTCATGGTCGTCCTGAGGCCATGAATGCAGTACTCATTTCATCAATCGCTGCTTCAACATTTAACCCGCAGTTGGAAGCATGGGAGCCGCTTATAGAGCCATTTGATGGAATATTCAAGTAAACACAGTTATTTGTTTTTTTTATGATGTGACTTAACTGGGAATAAAACTGCATTTAATTATAGTATTTGGAATAATATGTTGATTGCTCACTTTCACTTTGTAGGTTGGAAACATATGATACTGCTTTGAACCAATCATCAAAGCCAGGAAAACGACTGCGAATTGCTGCTACTAACATTTTGAACATAAATGTTAGTGCTGCAAACCTTGAAACTCTTGGCGATGCTGTTGTGTCCTGGAGAAGGCAATTAGAACTTGAAGAAAGAGCGGCCAAAATGAAAGAAGTGAAGTATTCTTTATTCTATTTTTGTGTAAGTATAAGTTTACATAATTTCTTACTTACTAATCTCCCGTGGTACAGGAATCCGCCGTCTCTCGTGAGAGTGGGGTTCTTTCAGCTTTTTCAGCTCTTGACGAAGATGATTTTCAGACCATTGTGGTAGAGAATAAACTCGGCCGTGACATATATCTGAAAAAGTTGGAGGAGAACTCAGATGTAGTTGTAAAATTGTGTCACGACGAAAACACTTCTGTCTGGGTTCCACCGCCAAGGTTCTCCAATAGGTTAAATGTTGCAGACAGTTCTAGAGAAGCACGCAATTACATGACTGTACAGATTCTTGAGGCTAAGGTTTCTATACAAGTATTTTAACATCATTTGAAATATTTACAGTGGCCTGTTAGAAATTTGTATGGTTAAGATGGCACTTCCTTTGTTTTGCAGGGTTTACATATCATTGATGATGGTAATAGTCACAATTTCTTTTGCACCCTACGCCTCGTTGTTGATAGTCAGGGTGCAGAACCACAAAAACTTTTTCCTCAAAGTGCTAGGACAAAGTGCGTGAAGCCTTCAACTACAATTGTCAACGACTTGATGGAGTGCACTTCCAAGTGGAATGAACTTTTTATTTTTGAAATTCCTAGGAAGGTAGTACATAAGGACCAGTTAATATTATTATGCTTACTTTGTTCATATTCTCTATTCCTTCAAATATGCGGTGTACATAAGCGATTAAGCCTAGAATTAGCATTGAATTTGAATCGTTTATCAAGCCTAGTTACTCTCCCAGTATTCATTCTGATTTAGATGGTTAGTGGTACAAGTTAGATTGGTATGTCTGTCTACAATATTCCTTTTTAAACTGGAAACAGTTGTCATGATTTTGGAATTTATCTTACATGACTAGCTGTTTTTTCATTTGATTGTTATAGGGATTGGCCAGGTTGGAGGTTGAGGTGACAAACCTTGCTGCGAAAGCTGGAAAAGGTTCCATCCTATTATTTCTTAGATCTTTTTTCTTTGACCTGTTCAACTATCCTCTACGTGTGTGTGGTTTTTTTCTTTTTGAGACTGAATTTGCATTGTTTATTTTTCGTGCCCTTGGATTGTCTGATTGTCCACACCAGATAGATGAATAAAATATAACTGGACATGAGTTCAAGAGTTCAATAGTCGAGATTGTACAAGTGTTGATAGTTAGCTGTTGATAATGCAGGGGAGGTCGTCGGGTCGCTTTCGTTTCCTGTTGGACATGGGGAGAGTACGCTTAGAAAGATAGCTTCAGTAAGGATGCTACATCATTCAAGTGATGCAGAGAATATAAGTTCCTATACGCTTCAGAGAAAGGTTAGTTGTTTTTCATTTATTCTAGGGTGTGTTTACATAAATCTCAAGCTTTTATAACATGTATTCTTAATTTTTGCTATTTGATTCATGAAATAAAGAATGCTGAAGATAAACATGACAATGGGTGCTTGCTTATCTCAACATCTTACTTTGAGAAGACTACAATACCCAACACACTAAGAAATATAGAAAGTAAGGATTTTGTTGACGGAGACACTGGTTTCTGGATTGGAGTTCGCCCTGATGACTCATGGCATAGCGTTCGCTCGCTGCTTCCGCTTGGTATTGCTCCGAAATCCCTACAAAATGATTTTATTGCAATGGAGGTTTCTATGAGAAATGGAAGAAAGCACGCAACATTCAGATGTTTAGCTACAGTTGTAAATGATTCAGATGTCAATTTAGAGATATCCATATCTTCTGATCAGAATGTCTCTTCGGGAGCAAGCAATCATAATGCATTGATTGCTGCAAGATCTTCATATGTTTTACCATGGGGATGTTTATCAAAGGATAATGAACAGTGCCTGCATGTCCGACCAACGGCTGAGAACCCTCATCATTCTTATGCATGGGGTTCGTGCATCGCGGTGAGTTCTGGTTGTGGAAAAGATCAACCATTTGTTGATCAAGGGTTGCTTACTCGGCAGAATACTGTCAAGCAAAGCAGCAGGGCATCTGCATTTTCTTTGAAATTAAACCAACTTGAGAAGAAGGATATGCTTTTCTGCTGCCAGCCTTCTACTGGGAGTAAACCATTATGGCTCAGTGTAGGAGCAGATGCGTCAGTTCTTCATACAGACCTCAATACACCTGTATATGATTGGAAAATTTCTATATGTTCTCCTTTGAAGCTAGAAAATAGACTTCCTTGTCCAGTCAAATTCACAGTGTGGGAAAAGACAAAAGAAGGCACCTATCTTGAGAGACAACATGGTGTAGTATCATCAAGGAAGAGTGCTCACGTATATTCGGCAGATATTCAGAGACCTGTGTATCTTACGTTAGCTGTCCATGGTGGTTGGGCTTTGGAAAAGGTTGGCCATAATATTCTATAGTAGAAACTACGCACACATGTGAACATCACTGAGATTAATTTTTCTCTTGTAGGATCCTATTCCTGTTTTAGATCTATCTTCAAGTGACAGCGTGTCATCCTTTTGGTTCGTCCATCAACAGAGCAAAAGGTTTGTAACTCTTTTAACTCTTTTCTTTTTTCAGCTCTCATATTTTGAAATTGTTAGTCCTTTATGTTTACTTATTACCCCAGATGTGTGATTATATACATATTTATTGTTATGTTGAATAAATGCTTGTTAAAAAATGGGGTTAAGGTTATGACTCTGACCATGGATGGGCCGATAAAAAAATATTCATTGGTTGCAGTAATTATATTTCGTTTTGTATCTCTTTTCAGCTAAGCAGTATCCTAGGAAAATCTTGTCTGTAGTTGGATCTTATTGTTGATGGAACCTAGTGTGTTGAGAATTAACAAATGAAGATTTTCTTTCTTTTACATAACCTAATACCATATTCCATGAATTTAATATTGTTTGTAAACTCTTTTTTTGGAGTTTCAGGAGATTGCGTGTAAGTATCGAACGTGATGTGGGAGAAACAGGGGCTGCACCAAAGACTATAAGGTTCTTTGTCCCATACTGGATTACAAATGATTCGTATCTTCCTCTAGGCTATAGAGTAGTGGAGATTGAACCTTCAGAAAATGTGGAAGCTGGCTCTCCCTGTCTGTCTAGGGCTTCCAAATCTTTTAAGAAAAATCCAGTTTTTTCGATGGAGAGGAGACAACAGAAGAAAAATGTCCGAGTGCTTGAGGTTATTGAGGATACTAGTCCAATGCCTAGCATGCTTTCTCCGCAAGAATCTGCTGGCCGGAGTGGCGTTGTGCTGTTTCCGTCTCAGAAGGATTCTTATGTTTCCCCGCGAGTTGGTATTGCTATTGCAGCTCGGGATTCTGATATTTACAGTCCTGGAATTTCTCTTCTTGAGCTTGAGAAGAAGGTGACTAGCGAAAGCAGAAATGATTTACTTAAAACTAATGGCTGTGTTTTATTTCTTAAACAATTTCGGACTCATTTGTATATGAAAGATTTCCCTCCTAATCTCTCATTAATTAACCACAACTTCTATTCCAGGAACGCATAGATGTAAAGGCATTCTGCAAAGACGCCTCATACTACATGCTCTCAGCAGTATTAAATATGACATCTGACAGAACAAAGGTTAGATATCACTGTCGTGAGATTTCAATTTTCTTATTGTTCTATCACATTTATGTATATTAACTGTCTGAGATCAAATGTGTGCTCTTGCATAGTGTTCTTGTTGGTGTTAATCTATGCTATTTGTCTGTGGAGTCCTCTACGGATTAGCTTGACATACAATACTTTGTTTAGCCTCCGCTTAATCTCTCCTGTTTCTGTGAAAAGTATACATAGCGTTGCTATGTATTAGAAACCCGTGCTATATTATATCTAGATGATTTAGAGGCAGATCAATGCTTACTTGTAACCTTGCGTTTAGCTTTTTGTCTGGGTTAGAATATCTAGTTAAACTTGGTATTTTCTGACGCTCAGTTGACGAATTTAACATTAAATGACTATATATATATATGTATATTTTCAGGTTATTCATCTCCAACCACACACCTTATTCATCAACAGGGTGGGCATGAGCATCTGTATTCAGCAGTGCGATTGTCAGACAGAAGAATGGATTAATCCTTCTGATCCTCCGAAACTCTTTGGATGGCAGTCTTCCACCCGGCTTGAGTTGCTGAAAGTATGTGAAATACCTTTATATTCTGTAACTTTTTTTAGTGATGATTAAGAAGCTTACGGGATGTACATTTGTAGTTACGAGTGAAGGGATATAGATGGAGCACGCCATTCAGTGTCTTTAGCGAAGGTATAATGCGTGTCCCTGTTTCAAGAGAAGATGGGACTGATCAATTGCAGCTAAGAGTACAAGTCAGAAGCGGGACAAAGAACTCACGTTATGAAGTTATTTTCAGACCGAACTCTCTCTCTGGCCCTTACAGGTAAAAAATACATGCTTCAATTATCTACAGATGATATCTTTTGTCTGATGTCACTGTACTGTCTTTGCTAGGATTTATGTAGATGGTAATTTTTTCAACTGGTAGATCATGTTTGCACTTATGATTAATAAAATTGCTGCCACATGTGTTCCTCCGAAAACTGTTATCATTTGGGTAAATATACTTATTCGAGGAAAAACTTGCATGAATTCATTTATGCTGATTCCAAAAGTGTATACTCTCGTATAATTTTGTCTTTTCACTACTATATCTGACTATGTTTTGTATCCTCTAAAATGTGAATCAACTCTCCTAGGATCGAGAACCGTTCCATGTTTCTTCCTATTCGCTATCGCCAAGTGGATGGTGTCAACGAGTCTTGGCAATTTGTTCCTCCTAACGCGGCTGCTTCGTTTTATTGGGAAGATCTTGGTAGACGACATCTATTTGAACTCCTTGTTGATGGAAACGATCCTTCTAAATCAGAAAAATACGATATTGATAAGATAGGTGATCATCCACCACGAAGTGAAAATGGACCTACCAGACCCATACGAGTTACTATTTTAAAGGAGGACAAAAGGAATATTGTCAGGATCAGTGACTGGATGCCAGCAATTGAGCCTACTTCAAGCATAAGCAGAAGACTTCCAGCATCATCTCTGTCAGAATTATCTGGAAATGAGTCTCAGCAGTCTCATCTTTTAGCTTCGGAAGATTCTGAGTTTCATGTGATTGTTGAGCTTGCTGAACTTGGAATCTCTGTAGTCGATCATGCTCCTGAGGAAATACTGTACATGTCAGTGCAAAATCTCTTTGTGGCATATTCAACCGGCTTGGGCTCTGGACTTAGCAGGTGAGTTTATCATGTTCTTTAGGTGTAGCTCTATTTTACAAATGTAAGGGCTATCATTGACACCAATTCAGCTATTCTGAAATGGCCATAATGATTTTCGATGAATGTGGGTGCCGTCTCTATGCATTCAGGGGTTAGTATATCTAGGATGCAGAAAAGGATTTGCTTGAGATCTCCAACGAAAAATATTTGCTAAGATCATGAATTGCCATTCACGCTTATGAGAGTCTGTTGGCTGTTATACAAACAAGGCACACTGGGCTTTAGCTAACGCTAATTGTTTTCCAGGTTCAAACTAAGGATGCAAGGAATACAAGTTGATAACCAATTGCCATTGGCTCCAATGCCAGTTCTGTTCAGACCACAGAGAACTGGAGACAAAGCTGATTACATTCTGAAGTTTTCTGTTACTTCGCAATCAAATGCTGGTCTCGATCTCTGTGCCTACCCGTATATAGGTTTCCAAGTAAGTTTATACAGTTTCCGTTTTCAACCTAAACAATTCTTCTATTGCATTTTAAATTTTTGTTCACATTGTTATGTCTCTTTGTAATAGGGACGTGAAAATACTGCCTTTCTGGTAAACATTCATGAACCTATTATCTGGCGCATTCATGAGATGATCCAGCAAGCCAACTTGAGTAGACTATCCGATTCAAAGTCGACGGCTGTATCAGTTGATCCATTCATTCAAATCGGGTATGTAAAGGGTTTTCTTTATATATATGCTGTTTACGGGATGAATATTTCATTCACAAGACTTACCTTTAGTTACACCATCCAATATGCAGAGTTCTTAACATCTCCGAAGTTAAATTTAAAGTATCCATGGCCATGTCCCCCAGTCAAAGGCCAAGGGGAGTGCTTGGATTTTGGTCATCCCTGATGACTGCTCTTGGGAATACAGAAAACATGCCAGTAAGTGTTCCAGAGTAATTCATTTGTGGGAAAACTAACCAGCAATAAGGATTTTTGTGTTGCACACGAATAGCCTATTAAGATACCAATTAACTAAAATTGGCCTACTAATACATAGGTTGATAGAGGTTAGTTCAGGGTTTTTTTTCCCCAACACCTACACCTCTCTGGATAACTACAAGTTTCTTGTAGCTAAAGGGAAAATAAAATACCATCATTATGCACCATTTGGCCAACATTCAGTAATTGGTTTATGTCCATCAATTTTTACTTGGTAGGATCACCAATTATAGTCGGCAGGTGTGGTAGTTTTTAGAATTTGAAATGTCAGTAATGTCAGTAATTGTAGTTGTACTACTTGCTACACTTTCATTCCAGCCTAGCTGAATGTTCATATAGTTTTCTTTTTCTAATTATCTTATGATCCTCAAACAGGTACGCATAAGTGAGAGATTTAATGAGAACATATCCATGCGCCAAAGTACTATGATCAATAATGCTATTAGGAACGTAAAGAAAGATCTCCTTGGCCAGCCTCTTCAGTTGCTTTCAGGTGTTGATATTCTTGGCAATGCAAGCAGCGCACTTGGACATATGAGTCAGGGGATAGCTGCATTATCAATGGATAAAAAATTCATACAAAGTCGACAGAGACAGGTTTCTTCCTGGCTTTGTTTTTTTCTCCTTGTGCATGTTGCTGTTTCCTGTTGATACAACATAAACAAGACAAGTTTCCTTCCATTGGTTCACCTAAAATTAGAAAAATATCCTCTTAACACTCAAATGTTTTCATGGCTTCTGATACTAAACGAAAGTATGGGCTTGCCACAGTTTTTCTTTCCTACGTTACATTTGCTCCATTTACACGCTCATATGTTTCTTTTTCACATTTGGTAGGAGAACAAAGGCGTTGAGGACTTTGGCGATATTATCAGAGAAGGAGGTGGAGCTCTTGCGAAGGGCCTGTTTAGAGGAGTCACAGGCATATTGACGAAGCCTCTTGAAGGTGCAAAGTCTTCAGGTGTCGAAGGCTTTGTCTCTGGTTTTGGGAAAGGAATCATTGGTGCTGCTGCCCAACCTGTGAGCGGAGTTCTGGATCTTCTGTCAAAGACCACCGAAGGTGCAAATGCCATGAGGATGAAGATAGCAGCTGCCATAACTTCAGATGAACAACTGCTTCGTCGGAGACTTCCAAGAGCTGTTGGTGCTGATAGCTTACTTCGTCCTTACAATGAATACAGAGCACAGGGACAGGTACAAGTCTTACTCATAAATCTGTTTAAACATGTATTACTTGNTTTAATGAGAACATATCCATGCGCCAAAGTACTATGATCAATAATGCTATTAGGAACGTAAAGAAAGATCTCCTTGGCCAGCCTCTTCAGTTGCTTTCAGGTGTTGATATTCTTGGCAATGCAAGCAGCGCACTTGGACATATGAGTCAGGGCATAGCTGCATTATCAATGGATAAAAAATTCATCCAAAGTCGACAGAGACAGGTTTCTTCCTGGCTTTGTTTTTTTCTCCTTGTGTGTGTTGCTGTTTCCTGTTGATACAACATAAACAAGACAAGTTTCCTTCCATCGGTTCACCTAAAATGTAGAAAAATATACTCTTAACACTCAAATGTTTTCATGGCTTCTGATACTAAACGAAAGTATGGGCTTGCCACAGTTTTTTCCTGCGTTACATTTGCTCCATTTACACGCTCATGTGTTTCTTTTTCACATTGGGTAGGAGAACAAAGGTGTTGAGGACTTTGGCGATATTATCAGAGAAGGAGGTGGAGCTCTTGCGAAAGGCCTGTTTAGAGGAGTCACAGGCATATTGACGAAGCCTCTTGAAGGTGCAAAGTCTTCAGGTGTCGAAGGCTTTGTCTCTGGTTTTGGGAAAGGAATCATTGGTGCTGCTGCCCAACCTGTGAGCGGAGTTCTGGATCTTCTGTCAAAGACCACCGAAGGTGCAAATGCCATGAGGATGAAGATAGCGGCTGCCATAACTTCAGATGAACAACTGCTTCGCCGGAGACTTCCAAGAGCTGTTGGTGCTGATAGCTTACTTCGTCCTTACAATGAATACAGAGCACAGGGACAGGTACAAGTCTTACTCATAAATCTGTTTAAACATGTATTACTTGCACTAGTCGTTTCTCTTTCAGTTAGCTGATGAGGAATGGATATATCGGTGCTGATAATATATTGGTTTGTAACTGATTATTCTTTGGCAAATTCAATTCTCTAATATTTTGTGTTTGCAGGTCATATTGCAGTTGGCAGAATCTGGATCATTCCTGGGGCAGGTTGATCTGTTTAAAGTACGTGGGAAGTTTGCACTAACAGATGCCTATGAAAGTCATTTCATTCTACCAAAAGGAAAAGTTCTGATGATCACACATAGAAGAGTGATATTGCTACAAGTGAGTTAGACAATACCTCCTTGCTCTCTATATACGCATAAGGTTTAATTGGTATAGTGTTTGTCTTCTGTATCTATCCAAGAAATACTCTTTGACAGTTGCGAACTTTTAATATTTCTAGCAACCCTCCAACATAATGGGCCAAAGGAAATTTATCCCGGCCAAAGATGCGTGTTCTATACAGTGGGACATTCTATGGAATGATCTGGGAACCATGGAGCTGACTGACGGGAAAAAAGACCAACCTAACTCTCCACCCTCGCGGCTTATTCTTTATCTGAAAGCAAAGCCATATGATTCGAAGGAACAAGTCCGTGTTGTAAAGTGCAGCCCCAACACCAAGCAGGCCTTTGAGGTTTACTCAGCCATCGATCAAGCCATTAACTTGTACGGGGAGGATGCTTTAAAGGTGAGAAGAGCTTTTTTTCACTTTTAACTACGATAACGCCATTCCTTTTAGCAATTGACATGTTATAAGTGATATTACAGCGACAGAAAAGATAATGCCAAAGAAGGAACCAAATTAAGATTATGTTTTAATTATTGTATTCGTTTTAGGGAATGGTGAAAAACAAAGTTACAAGGCCATATTCCCCAATGTCTGAGAGTTCTTGGGCTGAAGGGGCATCTCAACAAATGCCAGCTTCAGTTACACCATCTTCAACTTTTGGCACAAGCCCTTCTTCAAGCTCAAGTTAAAGCTTGTAGAAGCTGTCAGAATCTTTGAGCTCTCTCACCTTCCAATCTCCCCTTCTGGCCTCCCCGGTAAAGACGTTTTCCTCTTCTCCATTTGCTTGAACAATGCTTTGTTTCTTTATTTCTTTTAGCTTATAACCAACTGCAATTTGTATATAAACGCAACTGGTTAACGTTTAATGGCTCGTTGGTGTTTTGCATTCTCTGACCATAACAAAAACACAAATATTAGTTATTGTTTTGGTACAAGCTCTAGTTTCATGGTTTAGCATCTAGCGTTTGCTTTCGAATGTCCGCATTTGCGCTGATATCTAATGGACATGCTTTTGTTCTCAGGTGGGCGAGATGAAAACACACAGATTTGGCGGAAAAAGGACAATTCATTTTGTTCAAATTTTTCTGGTGTAGGATTTTGGTAATCATATCGTAGAAAATATTTAAGTGTGTATATATGATAAACGTCTGCAAATCTGTGCTGGTACTGTACAGACTTGTCCAACACTAGACTCGTATATCACATCAGATGTATACGGGGCTTACCTTATATAATTTTATTTATTTTTTTACATAGATTTCCCAAATAATCTAGTTTTGGATGCCAACCAATGCATGACTATTATACTCACAGAATCTGAAGTTATTGATTACAAACGTCCCTTTTTATCTTCTAATGTAACGCCCACCGTGGGGCTCGAACCCACGACCACAATGTTAAGAGCCTTGCGCTCTACCAACTGAGCTAGACGGGCTTGTTGTTGGTGATGTGGTTTATATAGAAATTAATACGTGTTAACGTATTTAACAAACCCTAAGAAGATAAACACAAATATTGAGTTCCCTTTAAACTCGATCAAGGCATCTGCACGATCTCCAAACATATATATTTTTATTTTAGTGACATTCCTTGCAAATATGATGGTATAGGAATTGTATAAAATAATTCCAATAAAAAAACGAGTATTTCAAAATCCATGTTTAGATCTTTTACAAATATAATATTCTTGTAATGTTATTAAAATACCTCATTGCATGTAACCATTGACTTTTGATATGAGAAAAATATCATGAATGTCAAGTTAGGAGTATAAAATTTAAGTATATATAGACAGCTAATTAAGTAAAGTACGAAGAGGGATGGTGTTGACATTAATAATTGTTCAATTGTAAAACCATTGTCCTTGTTGAAGCTTATAAAACGAGACAACAAATCGACCAGGTTACACAACACACACGTCTTAAGAAAACGAGAGAGAAAGGTAAATTTAAGATCGATCAATGGAGAAAAAGTTTTTGTACGGTTTGGTTGTAATGCTCATATACTTGGTGGGTAGTGGCTTTAGTCAAGGTATAAATAACTATCTGACATGGTGTCGCTGTGAACTTGAGCATGAACCAATTGATGAGTTCGTTCAGTTCACATAGTGACATAAGGTGATGGAGATACACAACTACTACAGTATTCTCTACCGAATTGATGACCTTATGGCGAGGTTTAAACGCCATTGATGACTCTACAATGAGTATGAAACCGTGAAGATGCTTTGAAGATGGTCCAATCTTATATGTGGAGGGTGTTAGGAGATCTCAAAGATTACGAGATCGAGTTAAATGGAAAGTTAACATTTGTATAATATTTTTTTATTGTCAAATAAATAGATTTACTATTATTGAATATGTAAAAAACTTGTTAGACAAGATATGACATTGTATAAATATAAGCCTAAAGGCTAATGAATAAAATGAGAAAAACTATTTCACTATTAAGGTTTCCTTCAAATCTATCACTATCTCGTACATTAATATATATATATATATATATCAGAGTTAAATTACTACTCCTAACAGAATTCCTAACAGAATTTTTTATCTCTTTGTTTGATGATCCATCATTGATTATATTCGATGTGTGTAAGTAGGGGAAGTGAAATGGTTGAGTAACGACGAAGTTGAATGGCAAATTCTTCTGACCACTACTCAAGTTCCTATAGTGGTTACGGTAACGTCCTCGTTGTGCGGTGAACCATGCGCTACCATGGACAGTAGCCTGGTTGACGCGGCTGAATTCTATCGTAACCAAAATGCATTACGTAAAGCCGATGTTTTGAAGAATTCATTCTTTGCGAGACTTTACAATATAGCCAAAGTCGATCATCATAGTCTTCAAAAGTGGAAAAGAGATAAGTCGTTTACAAGATGATTTATCTTGGGGTGCAATTGCTGACATGATCGACTCTTCAGTCTTCGCCATGCCTCCCTCCGATTCCTCCCCAGCACCCTCTCCCATTCAATAGTGTCCGTCTCATTTATGTATTTTGTGTGTTTGCTTCTTTCGTCATCAAACCGTTGCATATGTTGTTGTATTATGATTGTACGTTGATGTGTTAACATGATAAGTCAATGATTAAATTTATACATGACATCACAAATAAAGATTACTAGGTAATAGCCGGCACTATGTGCGGGATAAATCTATTTAAAGAAAATTATTAGAAGTAAAATTATTATTTTAGAACCAATATTTGTTTGTGTCAAACATAACATGTAACTAAAGTTTTTTATTTATTTATTCAAAGCTGCGTTTTTCGTGTAAAAAATATGTTTCACCCGTGAAATCTTTAAATGTGTAAGAGAAAATATTGATAATATGTTATTATTTATTGCAGCATGTATTTTGTGTGGTTTAAAAATCAAACTCATATCTCTTATGGTTTATTTTGTAATCATAACAATTTTGCATGTTTCTTATGTAACCATAACAACATATATTAAATTACTCGGTAGTTTAATTAATTAATTTTATTATATGTTAGTAACAATCAGATCTAAACTAAATTTTCTGAAGATAATCTAATTTATTGATTTAATATTTGTGATTAGGCTATTTAAATCTTTTGAGTTAGTCGGTTTGTTAATATTTTCTATAAATAACAGATTATTACCAAAAAAACTATTATTAAAAAATTAATGAAATTTCAAAATCAACGTATTCGTGTAAGAATACATTTCACCCGAGAGTTATGTGAACTTGGTAAAGAAAATATTTATAAAATATTACAATTTATGGAAATATATATTTTTGTGTTCTTTAAAAATCAAAGTTTTTCTATTTATGGTTAATCGAGTAATTATAACAATTTTTCATAATCTAATAATCACTCATTTTAAATATATTATGATTTTTTTTGGGTACTGAGTTTATCTATAATGATAAGGGTTATTGTCTCATTCCTTTTTAATAGCATAGATTAATGTGCAATTAAAACATATATTCCTATTCGGTTATCAATATTTCCATTTTTAATGAATAATCACACTAAATGTTGAGAGTAATTAGTTTACATACTTAGATATATATAAATAATCACACATCATGATATCCCATAATTTGTTGTCATTTTTATTTTATTTATGAATAAATCTATATTTATTGGGAATTAAGTTTCCTTTAATGAGTTGGAGATAATTCAGGGGTAATATATATATATATATATATATTTATAATCAATTGTAATAACTAGTGAAAGCTTGGGAATTAAGTTTCCTTTTATGACATTTTTTATAATTTTTTTGGTAGAAATAACATTTTTATATGATTTTGTTAATACGTTATATGTTTAATAAGTTATATGTTCTTTATTTTTATTAACTTTATATGTTTTTACAACGTTGTTAGAATATTTTACTTATATTGATTTTAAAAAATCAATATTTTATATTGATTTCTTAAAAATAATATAACTTTAACTTGTATATTTGTAAGTAAATTTTAGGGTTATTGTAGGAATGATAAGGGGTAATATATATAAGGGTTATTTTAGGGGTAATGAGTTGGAGATAATTCAGGGGTAATATATATATATATATATATATATATATATATATATATATATTTTAGAGTTATTTTAGGGTTTTTTTAGGGTTATTGTAAGTAAATTATGTTTCCTTTAATGAGTTGGAGATAATTCAGGGGTAATATATATATATATATATATATATATCTATATATATATATATATATATATTTTATATTGATTTCTTAAAAATAATATAACTTTGACTTGTATATTTGTAAGTAAATTTTAGTGAAATTTTGACTTAAAATAGTATATAATTATTTAATTAGTTTTAATATGTGATATATAAATTTGTGTGAGAATTGATGACATATATAATTAATAATAATTATTCCGTTATTTAAGGGTTTTTTTGCTGAATATGTCTCGAGCTCTCTGGCGGCAACATATCAGCTTTTTCAAAAGACTGTTTCTCTATTAATATATAAGGGATTTATGACCAGAGAATTAAGGGTATAAAAATTCATCTAAATTATGTTCTCCGTCATAGGCTTATATGATTGGACTTTGTTATCACAACTATAGATATATATATATATACTGAAGACGGATAATCCTCATCCAGAGACTAAGAGGCTACGGGATATGTTGAATCTAGAATTCACACAATGAATTTGTTTGAGTGGGGAAGAAATTCATTTAAGATCTCTCTCTAAAAACTGGATTAAAGCTAGAAAATAAAGAGGGGTTATGATCTCTTGAGGAAGAAGTTAGGGTTTTTCTCAAGAACAATGAAGAATTAGGGCTTTTGTATTAATTGCTGGATCCTTTACAAGGAGAGGATATCTCTCTATTTATATGAATGCATTGATTACAAGATAAGTCTATTTTCCTTAAATCTCTGATCTTCAAATATGGTAAATTTCCTATTCTGATGATCAGGTCGGGCTTAGGGGGCGGTCTCGGAGGTCGTTCAAGTGACTTCGCCGGGCTTCTGCTTATAGGTCCGTTTAGCTAGCCCAAAAGGGGGGGGAGGGGGTCCCCGGTTTAGTTGATGTACAAAATTACTCGGTTTACCTTCGGTTTAGGTTAGTATGTCGTGGGTGCTAAATCCCGCACCAACAGGATCCGCTGATGATATGGACAGAGAGTAGAAAGATAAGATACTTTGAATAGTACAAGTGTACAACCCATAATTGTGCTTAACTAAAACCGAAATGGCAAGTCATATGTATGATTTTTAGGATTTTTTACCATGATATATATGAATTACAAAGAAAAAGAACTACAAAGACATGAGAAGAAAAAGAATTACAAAGACATGAGAGTTTCAAATGTGATTGGGGTAAAATTGAAGCCTACGCAGAGGTTTGTCTCCAAGTCCATTGCTTTTTCTAAAATATTTATCTCATATTCCTCTATATTTGACTTTTCGGAACATCTTTCTCATTGGATCCATATCTATAACATGAAAAGATTCTAGCACCGCCCATTTGGTACATAAATCAGTTCACCATCATTAGCGATACTTATTAGTTTGAAAAGGTTTTCCGAACCCTTATCATAGTGAGAAAGATAATAGCTTGATAATATAAAAAACCATTGATGCATCTGCATTTTCCATTCGAAGGTAAACACAATGTAGTGTGCATGCCGTATGGTAAATCTTAGGAGGATGAGTGTCGTTTTTTTAACATTGGAACGAATCAGATCAATAATATAATTAATCATGGAGAACGGTCAAAACCAACTACAAGCATAGCCCTTGCTCTCTGGCAAACGCACACTTACATATAGACCATGCAGACGATGCATCTATGATGGAGACTCAGAGAACAATTTCAAGCTAGTAGGTATCACTAATGATGGTGAATTGATTTTACGTACCAAAATCTTTGATGTTATATTGATCCAATGAGAAAGACACTTTTAGAAGAGTCAAACACGTTGTGTTCCTAAAAAATAAAGAAGGTATAAAATACGCCTAAATGTTTCTATGTGCATTCATGTTTTGTAAATTATATAGATCAAAAAATTAAATAACCTTATTAATCGGGAAAAAAAGGATATATATATATATATATATATATGAGAAAATTATTAGTTCTGCTATACATAGTACCAAAGATTTTCTCCAATGTCATTTCTCCTAAAACCTTTTCCCGTCTTCCACAAGCCTACATCTAAAATACTATTATATCCTTATTTCTTTTAACCTAAAACTAATTCATTTATTTTAGCTTTCTTTTCTCAGAGTTGAAACGCAAACTTTTTTTTTTTCAGATCTCTTTTTTTTTGTCAAGTCCTAGATCTCTTATTCTAGCTCAAGACTTCTCCTCTTCTTCCATCTCAGTTGCCATACACAGCGGTGTTGCGATCCTCCATACTCATCTTCTTCCTTCTCAGTGGCTCTCTATGGTGGTGCTATGAACCTCTATACTCATCTTCTTCCATCTCAGTCGCTCTGTACGGCGGTGTTGCGAACCTCCCTAGTGTTCTATAATATTCACCTCACTTGGTTGAGGATGACAGCTTGCATTGGTAAATAACTTGTTTATCCGCTGGTTGGTTGTACGATTCTTTTTGTGCCTCACCTGTAGAGGTGGACCAAGTTAAAGTTATTGACGGACAAATATTGTCAACCAAGCAGATCTGGTCCACTAAGGAGACGGAAGGACATAATGTTGTCCACTAACCTGTTCGGACGTTTAATCTGGTCCACCGGAGGCACAATAAGATTGGTTTGCGGCAGAAAGCCTGCAGGGTGGAGAAAATGGTTTCATGTTACTGATGGACAAGTATCATCAACCAAGCGGTATGGTCCATTATGACAGCGAATGACATAATTGGGATAGACAAATGTTGTCAACCAAGCGGATATTGTCTACTAAAAAACGAAGAACATAAATGTGGTGGACAAAACTTTTCGGACAGTAAATCTGGTCCACTAGAGGCATAATAAGATCGGTACATGCGTAATCAGACCTAGTGATGGACAAGTAGAGTCAAACCAAGCAGATTTGGTCAACTTTAGAGGTCAAAGGACAAATTGGAGATGGACTAAACATGATTGAGCGTTGGATCTGGTCCACCATAAGTTCAACATATGTGACTTTTTGTGCCGCAAAATTCACCACTCCTCCAATTTTTTTCCTTAAATCATCTCTTTCTTTAGTTCAAGGGTACATTAGTCTTTTCATTCTCTGCTTACTCCACAAAACTGGCATTTTTGATGAGAGAACAAAAAACTGGCATTTGGGAGAAATTTTTGAATGAAAATGGCATTATTAATAAAAATTCCTATATATATATATATATATATATAATCATAAAATTTTAAAAAATCGCGAAGACTTCAACTAGATTGCAAAGACTAAATACATAATTAAAAGATTTAAAACAAATAAAATCAAAAGTTGCATATATAAAAAATAAGAAGAAATTAACCCAAGACAAAGAATCACAGAGACATGAGGGTTTCAATGTGATTGGGTGAATATTGGACTCCACGGAAAGCTTTGTCATCTCCAAGTCCATTGCGTCGTCTAAAGTCTTTATCTGCAACTCCTTTGTATTTGACTCTTCTAAACGTCACCCTCACTGGATCGATATATACAACATCAAAAGACTCAAACACCGTGTTCGGTACGTAAATCAGTTCACCATCATTAGTGGTACCTATAAGCTTGAAGTTGTTCTCCGCACCACGATCATAGTGAGAAATAGGTAAAAAGCTATGACTCGACCATTCACTCTTCTCTGCATCCTCTAAAACCCACATAAGAAGACTATTCTTGATCTGATAGGAATAACAACCAAGATAAGCTAACTTCCCTTTATAAGATACCATCATCGTAGGCGCAACCCCACCTCCCCATGGTAATGTTATCTTATGAAACTTTTCAGAGTTTACATCAAAGCTCATTATAAACTTATTAGGACCAATCTCAGCTCGATAGTATAAAACACCGTTGATGCATCTGCATGGTCCGTAATTG
Organism: Camelina sativa; assembly: GCF_000633955.1. Classification (NCBI taxonomy): domain Eukaryota; kingdom Viridiplantae; phylum Streptophyta; class Magnoliopsida; order Brassicales; family Brassicaceae; genus Camelina; species Camelina sativa. The sequence goes on along the minus strand of NC_025698.1, from coordinate 24,135,236 downwards.
TCTTTGCGGTTCCCACGACAAGGGCGATGTTTGTAGTTGTTTTTGACTGTTCTCCATGATTTTTCAACTGATTCCACTGTTAAACCCTACACTCATCAGATAATTTATCAGACTGCATGGACACAAGTTTGAGTTTACCTTCGACTGGATCGTACCCTAAAAAGGTTGTCAAAGTCTCCCAACTCGTGTCCGGTTTGGGTAAAGGCAAAAACTTTCTCATAGTAGGGTTCCAAAGTATAGGTTTTGTCCCTCTCTGAAAGCAGATCAAACCGTGGACGGACTCGGTTTTGATGGTGAAGCAAACACTTTTTGGATAGGTTGTATAGTAACTATCAAGAATCTGAGAAGAGGAATACGAATAAGACTCTTTGGGAATCCGATTCTGTTGAGGGATCGTGACAACGAAGAACCTGTTATCTTCTTTGAAGAAGAACAAAAGATTAGGTCGAGTCTCGAACGAGTTGGTGAAAATTGAAATACGGAGCGGTGGTGATTGATGACCAAAGCTTCGAAACAGAACGAAACCTCACGACGGACTTCGCTGGCAGCCGTAAGAATATCTCTGAGGTTACATCGACAGGTGTGAACGACGGCGATGAAGTTTTACGTCTTTTTCTCTGCGTATTTTCGTTCGTCTCTTCTTCTCTTTGCTCCATCTTTTTGATCGAAACCCTAATTCGTTACTTCTTCTTTCTTCTCTGTTATAAAGTATCTGATCTGATCTCTCACGACTTGTTTTGCTTCCCTTCAGATATATTTAGTTAGGGATGTATTAATGTAGGATTTACAATATGGATAGAATAGGTATTGTAATAGGAATGAAATTATTATAACTATTTTTCAAATAATATATTAAGGAAATCTTATTATATAAAGGTTTTAACTACGAAACTATCTCATGCGTATCTGTCAATTTGTTTTTGTTTTTGAGATTAGTTTTTTTAGTTAGTTAAGGAAAATAAAGTTTAAGATTCCTATTTTTCAATAGAATTCCGTTCCTGAAACTAATTATGGATGGATAGTAAACAAATTTGCCTGAGTTATTGATATCAAAAGATTTGGCTGAGTTCTTTAAACAGGAAAAGGTCAGAGATAAACCGGCGCCGTTTTGGATAATCTACTAAACAGATCAGTGTTAGTTGTAGTAGCGAAGACTTTGTTAGCTCTCCAGCATTGGCTCTTGTTTAACGGTGAAATAATCCCCTGCGTTCTCGTCTACCACATCACTGCTCAAATGCAAATGACCAACAAAACATTCATCAGACCAGTTTAGTCATTAAACACATTTATCCAAATTTGAAGATTGTGTGTCTATTAAAAAAACCTGTCTGGCGCTTCGGATTTGGGAATCAATGTGATCTTCTTTGACGTGAAATGTTTGAGAAAATGTGGTAGTTTTCTTTCTTGGCATAACTCGAACAGATGGTTCAAAAACTCATTGAATTGCTTTGGTTCCTGCTCATATATGTAAAGAAGACTACATGAAAAACAGAACTTGAAAAAGGTTTTGAGAGCAAATAAACAAGTTGGGATAGAGAAAAGAGATGTGACCTGCTCCAAGACGCAGCCTTTACGAAGAGCGAGCACACATTCCAATGCTTTGTCACCCTCATCAGTACAATTTTCGACGAGCTTCACTATTCGGTTTTTCATTTGTGTGATTGCTTTAGTGGCCCAATCATGGTTATCTCTGCGGGATATCATGGCTTCAAAATCTTGAATTGGGTTTGTATCTCCGACTATATCAATTTTGTTCTCATTGGCATCATAAGTAATCATGCGATTGTCTTCATCATCTGAACCCGATGGTTTATCCCGTAACAATCTCTTAGAAGCCTTCTTCAACTGCATTGAAAGTCATGTCAAAGAATTAAGAATGAGATAATTCAGGCTCCCTTCTGAAAGCTGATGATTCAGGAAAAAACATACCTTCGGATTCTCCTTGACTTCAAAACTTCCACGAAAGGCATCCATTATGGATTTATTGTTGGAAGAGAGTTCAGGATCCTGCTCCATAATTCTCTTGAATGTTTCATCCATTGGAGGTAAAGCAGCATCCGTGAATTTTGATTTCAGCTCAAGGTATTCATAAAACCGCTGATAAAATATTTCATCGATATGAGTTGAAAAGATTAACCTGCAACAATTATGCATAGTCAAAAGCATAACAAAACTGGAATTACCTGCAAAACCGGGTTAGGAGTAAGATCAGGCAGTAGTACTTCCTCTTTAGCAGAAGGTGCAAGGTCAAGCATCTTAACCAAATTATCTGCTACTGCTTGCTGTTGTTCATCTGGCTTCCATGATGCCGGAAGTTTGTTGAAAGAAGGAAATGGAAACTCGCGGACATCTTCGGCGAAAGGTAGCACATTGAAGTAAAATGAATCAGGCTGCAAAAAAGGTAAAATGATCATTAAAATAATCAGCTTCAAATAGAAGTATTCCTCTGAGCAGTGAAAACTATCAAACTTACGGTGTCTTCTCTTTCAGAAACATTTGGAGTCAGGACGCCAACAACCACATTGCCTTGTCCATTTCTCCAGACACAACGTACAATTGCTACCTTGTTTGTTTCCTTCATTTCTCTTGCAATGGCTGAGACCGCAAGAACAGATTTTTCTTTGTTCGGGTCAGGAACAACTATATTCACGTCTTTCATATAATAATGTCTTCATTGACATGCAGATCAAAACATTAAAACAACTTTCTCTTAAACTTTGAACAATTAAGAGTTTACAAGTAAACATAGATATATGTGTTTATGCTTACCGCAGTATGTTTGATGCCTCAGTAAATCCCAAAAGCTTCATGCCTTTGTCAGTTTTGAACTTGAGTGTTTCTATCTCATCTGGTGATATAGGAATAACTTGAGGTCCATAGCGAAAGCCCTTGACCCTTTCTTCTGGAGCAATAACCTGAGTAGATTCTGCAGTAACTTTGTAATCATAATCAATTTTCACTTCATGTTTCGCAAACTTGTCAGTTGGAGGCGCTTTGTCAGAATACAATTGTAGAGTGGGAAGTCTCTCTTCAGCCACTTTCTTATAAACCCACACCTAAAAATTCAGATTTTTATTCTCAGAGATATTTATGAACAGTTATATAAACTTGAATGAACTTAAGTATTGAATAACACCAAAGAACAGCAAGTTGGATGATATCTATAAACACTACACAACAAGCAAAAGAAACAACAACAAAAAAACTTACCTTAATCTTCATTGTTGGGTTAATTTCAAGGTCGCCCCTGAACAAAGTAACTGGAGCAACCCTTCGGGTCTTTAAGGAACCTAGCAGTGAGAGTGGACTCTCAACATTCACTGTTTTTGCAATGGCGTTGCTGGAGAACAAATTCAACAAATGATCATTCTCCTCAATCACTTTCTCATGAGCATCACCAATTAAATTGGACCTCATGACAATGCTTTCCATCTTTATACCCTCTGCAGCCATTTTCGTAGCGATAGTGCTGACTTGATCATCTTTCGTCCCTTCAAATGGATCTTTGGTAGGACAAGCAGCATTCGTGATGAGACACATCCGTTTTTTCCCCTTTTGCCCACCACTATACATCTTTATAAGCATATCCATCCCAACAATCACAGCATCAAGAACTGAAGCCAGTCAAAGAACCAATGAAACTAAACAAAACAAAAATGGCAAAAACAGCAAATTTAGCAGTAAACTAGCAAGCAGGATACAGTCGCCAGCTACGGTTCCTCGAGGTAGCTGCTTTACATGCTCAGCCACGACTTCATCAACAACTCTTATATTCCTTAAAACCGTAACATGCTCATATCCACCTATTTCCCTAGCAAGCTCGTTTCCAGTTTCTGCAGAGGTCACATGAAACACATTATTTTCGAAGTACAACGAATAGGCGATAAAGAGCCACATCAACCATTCTGCTACTAAAGAGGATAGATAACTAATCCACTACTCAAAATCAAACTGCATGCCTCAGGAAAGAAAAGAGTATCGATAATACAACTTGTGGATAAAAAGATTGAACCAGTAAGAAGAAGAAGAAACAGAGAAAGACCTTCAGTTCCAAATACAACAATTCCAACTTCATCATACTTGTTGTAAATCAACTGCAACCAAAACCAAATATGAAAAATCCAAAAGAAGAAGGCTGAAACTGAGAAGAGAAGAAGAAAGATATCCAATACCTTCTTCTGTAGTAGCAAAGAACATGCCTTTTCAACATCAGGGAGAACACTATGCATCGCTGGACCAACATCGATCAACAAAACTAACCCTTCCTGCTTCGAAGAACACATGGAATCAGTATAATTCCCGAATAAGAATATTCAAATCAAACCCAAGAGATCACTTCAAGAGCAGTTCATAGAATGAATAAACGAGATATCAACAGTAAACAAGAAGAACACTAGGCTAATGTTTAAATGGTAATTATCACTACAAGATGCATAAAACGAAATCAAACTCAAGTAAACTAGCAATACCAGAAAAAGTATGCAGGAATGGAGAAAAAAACATGCATGGAACTAAGCGGGAAAAAAAGAAACATCAATGGAAACAAACAGATAACATGAAATTATTCATGAATTGATTTCTGAAGACACCTTAGTCAAAATCACGAAGTTTGAAATGTAAGGAAGTAAAAAAAAACGAGCAAATTTTACCCGATTTCGAGCCATTGACTACACAACTTGTACTGGAAGACGAAAGTGAAGACGAAGGTCGAAGAAGAAGGAGACGAAAGAAAGATGATTTGGAGAAGACGAAGGATCTCTCTCGTTCTTTTTCACTGACTGATTCTTAAAATGATATAGGCCCATTGGGCTTAAATATACAAGACGTCCATAAAACCTAATTTTATTTTACATTTAATTTTTGTTTTTGGTTTTTTTTAGAAAAACTTGATGACAAATGATTTATGAGAAATAGAAGAATAATGTATTATATAGTTAATTTATTTGTATATACCACAATAAAATTAAAGATATATTTTGTTCATTTGTTGTGTCATTTTAGGAAAATTTACGGCTGACCGATAAATAACTAAAGTATGAATAATTAAAAAAAAAAAGAGATACTCATGTAAATGATATTTACATGTGAATAGTTTACCCATGAAATAAATGAGATGAAAAAAAATAGAGATGAACAGTTTTTATCTTGTTCTTCTCATGTAAAGTGGAAGAAAACTTTTTTTTTCTTTTTCTCCTCATTATTCATCTCATATGAGATGAAAGCAAAGGAAAGAGATGAATAATCAAATTTTCATTTTTTAATCAGTCTTTTTCTCCAAAAGTGGCTACCATTCACAGTTACTATGGATATTTCCGCTGTATTAAAAGAAAACTCCTAGGTATTATCCCTTAAACTATATGTGTAGATCGTAGGAACTTTCTTTCTTGAATCGTTTGATAGAATCTTTTATATTGTTTGGTAGGAGATATATATTTCACCATTTTCTTATAGTCAAATAATGCAGTCCTTTGAAGTATAGTTATCTTGAGGAAAAAGGTATAGCTGAAGATGTATAGTCGAAATAACTTCCTATCACGTGTGTGCTATGGGAGACGATATCACCAAACCCAAAGTCATCATCTTACCATCCCACCTTGTCCCCACATCATCAAGAAAAGAAAACCATGAGGATCCCTTCACCATCAGCTCCGATATGTAGACTTGCTTCGACGTAGGTTCAGGTTCAGGCGTTCAGCAAAAGGGCTTACAAAAGTTACCATTCCGTTTGAATAATGGTCAGTGGAAATTAAACTTTATAACGCAAAGAAAAAAGTTTTAATTTCAAGATCTCGATCGTATCGTACATCGTGCATAATCATTATGCCATAATGGTCGTAATTAAGTGGCTTGGTTACATAATAATAGCGGATGCAGTTGCAAAAGAATGTTTTCATCTCAAGTGAGAATGCTTTTTTATTCGAGTTTACCTTAAATAACTATCTTAATGTTGGACATATCTAGCTTTCATCTAAGTCACCTTATGTGCATTTTGAATTTTTCTGTTCATTATTAAAAATTGATTTGAAGGTTAAAAAAGAAAAGGAAAGATGGAAACAAAAAGGAAAGAAGAATATATCAAGAAATTATCAGAAAATTATTCCACAAACACCATGTCATTCAATTAAGTTTGTCTTCTTTAATATTAGTATGTACCACACTGTTCAGATTAAATGAGCAAAGTTACGCCCAAGATTAAAAGATTCAACCTCGCGCCACCACACACGCATGGTTGTTGCTTCTTACACCAATAATAATTGTAAATATTTGTATATAGCTGTCAAATTCAGACTTTTCTTCAAATATGCAAAACATACATAAACAGTTGGATTGTTTTGTTTGTCAACTTTCAAATTATAAAAAGACAAACATGTAGATTATATTACAATTTATTTATTTTTCTTACAATTTCTAAAATTTAAAGATAAGAAACATGAAACAAAAAAACCATTATATAGAGAAAATAATAAGTATAACAATGATTTTTTTTTAAAAAATTAAGCTTTAAAACATGATAATCTTATACTTATATGTCCCGTTTAGATTTTTAGGAATTTCCAAACCTACGAATTTTTATATAATTTAGAAAAAAAGAAGAAGAAGAAGATAAGAATAAAGATCACAAAGAATATATAAGAATTTATTGCATTTTGGACCTCTATTATTATCATTAATACTATTTTATTTTGTTTGTCCCATATGGAAGTTGGGATTTAAAATAAATAAAAAAGTTAAAGAATTCTTTTTACTTTTCTAAAATAAATATTTAAAAGAGTTTTTTTTTTTGTTTTTTATTTATTTATTTTATAATATACTATTATTTTACTAATACATTTAATATAGGAAGGCATGGGGGGTCAAATGCAAATAAACACCCAACACAGAAACCAAACCCTAATTTCTCTTTTTGTATTTGTTATTTTTCCCCTGTCTTCTTCTTCTTTATTCTTTTAGGCGAATTTCTCAATTGCGTTCAAGCAAAGCACCTCTTCTTCTTACCTCCCAAATTTCGTGGATTTTATATTTATTCTTCTTCGATTCTTCTCTTTCTTGTACCTTTCGGTGTGTAGAATTCTCAATCGGATCTGCTCGACATTTGATTTATATAAGTCATCATGATTCTGAGTCAAACGATGGTTGCTGAAGCTGAGATCAGGGTTCTTGACGTTAAGTGCCATATCTCCGCTCCCAAAGATCAGAATAATTATCAGATCGACGAAGTTCGAGTTTCTGACTCTGTTCGTGCTGAGATTTCCGGTTCTGCTGAAACGCCTCGATTTGGATCGGTATGTCTTTTTTTTTTTTTAGGGTTCTTCATCTGAATCTCTTAATTGGGTTTCCAATTTTTTTGGAAATTATCCATTAAATTGCAAGTGGGATCAGATTATTGTTGATTCTTCATCCTCAAAATTGAGTCTTTTTTGGTGGGTTAGATTTAGGTTTTTTGTTTGTTTCCTCTGTAAGCATATCGATGTTGAATCTGGCTTGCTCTGTTCACGAAGAATCATGTAGACAATGCAAGTTAGTTTGGTGTTTTTTAAGGGAAAAAGTTATGCCTTTTGTTATATTGCGAAGACTGTTAGGTATAGGTGTTCATAGATTAGTTTTAATATTGATGAAGGAACGACTTTAATGCGCTTTTAAAATGTTGATCTTGCTCTGTTCTGGTTGTTCTGTTTATCTTTTTTTTTTTGCAAAGTTTACTGTTTTATCTGATCTATGAACGGTTATGTTAAACTAATGTACTTTTGTTGTAACAGGGCATGAGTTGTGTGACTACTACTATTGAAGATTCAACTAGTGAGTTTATCCCAGCTATACGATCTGGGAGCTTTGCTGACATTCGAAGCCGAGAAACCATGGAGGATGAACACGTTTGCATTGACGACTTGTCAGCTCATCTTGGATCCTTCAACTTCTCGTTACCAAGTGCTTTTTATGGTGTGTTTGATGGCCATGGTGGGCCTGAGGCAGCAGTTTACATGAAGGAGAACTTGACAAGATTGTTTTTTCAAGATGCTGCGTTTCCGGAGATGCCCTCCATTGTGGACGCTTTTTTCTTAGAAGAGCTGGAGAATTCTCACCGAAAGGCTTTTGCTTTGGCTGATCTTGCCATGGCTGATGAAAGCATTGTCAGTGGTTCTTGTGGGACAACTGCTTTGACCGCTCTCATAATTGGACGACATCTTTTGGTTGCTAATGCTGGAGATTGCCGCGCAGTGTTATGTAGAAGAGGAGTTGCTGTTGATATGTCTTTCGATCACAGATCAACATATGAGCCAGAACGAAAGCGGATTGAGGATTTAGGAGGATACTTTGAGGACGGATACCTCAACGGGGTCCTTGCTGTCACCCGTGCCATTGGGGATTGGGAGCTGAAGAATCCTTTCACTAAGTCCTC
>NC_025698.1:24076668-24125781 GCF_000633955.1 Camelina sativa | reverse complement strand
AGATTTAGGTTTTTTGTTTGTTTCCTCTGTAAGCATATCGATGTTGAATCTGGCTTGCTCTGTTCACGAAGAATCATGTAGACAATGCAAGTTAGTTTGGTGTTTTTTAAGGGAAAAAGTTATGCCTTTTGTTATATTGCGAAGACTGTTAGGTATAGGTGTTCATAGATTAGTTTTAATATTGATGAAGGAACGACTTTAATGCGCTTTTAAAATGTTGATCTTGCTCTGTTCTGGTTGTTCTGTTTATCTTTTTTTTTTTGCAAAGTTTACTGTTTTATCTGATCTATGAACGGTTATGTTAAACTAATGTACTTTTGTTGTAACAGGGCATGAGTTGTGTGACTACTACTATTGAAGATTCAACCAGTGAGTTTATCCCAGCTATACGATCTGGGAGCTTTGCTGACATTCGAAGCCGAGAAACCATGGAGGATGAACACGTTTGCATTGACGACTTGTCAGCTCAACTTGGATCCTTCAACTTCTCGTTACCAAGTGCTTTTTATGGTGTGTTTGATGGCCATGGTGGGCCTGAGGCAGCAGTTTACATGAAGGAGAACTTGACAAGATTGTTTTTTCAAGATGCTGCGTTTCCGGAGATGCCCTCCATTGTGGACGCTTTTTTCTTAGAAGAACTGGAGAATTCTCACCGAAAGGCTTTTGCTTTGGCTGATATTGCCATGGCTGATGAAAGCATTGTCAGTGGTTCTTGTGGGACAACTGCTTTGACTGCTCTCATAATCGGACGACATCTTTTGGTTGCTAATGCTGGAGATTGCCGTGCAGTGCTTTGTAGGAGAGGAGTTGCTGTTGATATGTCTTTCGATCACAGATCAACATATGAGCCAGAACGAAAGCGGATTGAGGATTTAGGAGGATACTTTGAGGACGGATACCTCAACGGGGTCCTTGCTGTCACCCGTGCCATTGGGGATTGGGAGCTGAAGAATCCTTTCACTAAGTCCTCTTCACCACTGATTTCAGACCCAGAGATTCAACAGATCATTCTAACAGAGGACGACGAGTTCTTGATTTTGGCATGTGATGGTATATGGGATGTGTTGTCAAGCCAGAATGCAGTGAGTAATGTAAGGCAAGGATTGAGGAGGCATGGTGACCCGAGACAATGTGCTATGGAACTTGGAAAAGAAGCAGCGAGGCTCAACTCGTCAGATAATATGACGGTGGTAGTCATCTGCTTATCCTCGATCCCATCTTCACCTAAACAACCGCAGAGGAGAAGATTGAGATTCTGTGTTTCTGATGAAGCCCGGTCTCGGTTACAAGCAATGCTTGGAGGAGAGTGAAAGCAGTGTTTATGGCAGTATATACAGGGAGCGGTGTTACTGATCTAATGATTATTTCTCTAATTTGAGATTCAATTGGATAAAGATAAAATAAGAGACTTAGAGAGTGATAGAGAGTTAAGGACATGTCTGTAATGTGGTTACTCATTTTTGATTGATCTGTGTTTTTTGGTTGTTTCAGAGAGAGAGAGGGAGATAGAGAGAAAAAGCAGCCTGAAGTTTTGGTAGGATTATTGAAAACTGATTATGAGGATTTGATTTTTGTTTTTTTTTGAGGATTAGTGATTTGTACCCATTATTGATTGTTTTAAGGATTTTTAATTGAAGTATCTGAATCTAGATTTTTGTCTGAGAGAGCATGATGTTGGTTTAAGACTCTCTCTATCTCTCTCCAATATCTGTGGAAGTCGGGAGTTTTTGTGGACTGTGAAAGGTTTTGGAGTTTTATCTCAAAAGCATCAATCCTAACCTTATGCCCACTCATTGCTTCGCATCATCTCTATCTTTATCTCTTATCTTCTTCTCCTCCAAAATTCGTCATGTCCATATATTTCTTATACAATATCAATAAAAAAGGAAGGTACTTAACTTTTCAATGAAAACATAAGTTCTAAAATTACATTTTTATTGGGAATTTTTTGTTTATAAATTACATGAATAGTGTGAAACCAGAGCTTATATAATCTACCAAATACTACTGATTCTACCGTCATAGTATCATTGTTATGGTCGACAATCATATAGCATAAGTGATGTGTAGTTTAATGAATATAAAAAGATTGACAAAAAAAATATATAATAACCATTCAAATTGTGGATTTAAATAACACTTGGTAATAAATTCCAAATTTGGAGATTATTGAGATTTTTGTAATTCAAGTGTCCATATACTTCTTTTAACAAATCAAAGTATCTATATACTTTCTTAAAAATGTATAAAATTTGGTCAATTATGGAAATATTAATATTTGTGATCAGAAGAAAAAAAGACAAGGGTTTTTTAATTAGCCTCTCTTACTTTACATTTGCCGGCTTTGTTCATCTCTAAAAGGAGCCAAGTCTCTCTTTCCCTCTCTCTCTCTCGAACAACAATGGCGATGGCAAATTTAGCCAGGAGAAAGGCGTATTTTCTGACCAGAAACTTATCCAACTCTCCCACTGACGCTCTCAAACTCTCCTTCTCCCTCTCCCGTGGCTTCGCCTCATCAGGATCTGATGAGAACGACGTCGTCATCATCGGCGGCGGTCCCGGCGGTTACGTAGCGGCGATCAAAGCGGCTCAGCTTGGTCTCAAAACCACTTGTATCGAGAAACGCGGCGCACTCGGTGGTACTTGTCTCAACGTCGGCTGCATTCCTTCCAAGGTCTCAATTTCAATTAATCATCTCCTCTCCTTTCTTCAATTTTGCTGATCATCATTTTAGATTTAATCAATCTGGAGAATGATTCTCATTTTCTTAGGCACAATTACTCCATAAGTATGTATTCGTCTTCTTGAATCCATGGAAATAAAATAGAAGTTTCTGTGATACGCTTATTTGTGTTCTGAGATACTGATTCAAGTTATGATGATGATGTTATTAGCTTAGTTAATCCATTTTTTTTGTTTGTGTTGTTTTTGATGTGTCAGGCTCTTCTTCACTCTTCACATATGTACCATGAGGCAAAGCATGTTTTCGCTAAACATGGTGTCAAGGTCTCTTCAGTTGAGGTAGATCTTCCTGCTATGTTAGCTCAGAAAGATAATGCGGTTAAGAATCTCACTCGTGGTATTGAGGGTTTGTTCAAGAAGAACAAGGTAACTTATGTTAAGGGATATGGTAAGTTTCTTTCCCCTAATGAAGTCTCTGTGGAGACAATCGATGGAGGTAACACTGTTGTGAAAGGCAAACACATCATTGTTGCTACTGGCTCAGATGTTAAGTCTTTGCCTGGTATTACGATTGATGAAAAGAAGATTGTTTCGTCGACTGGTGCGTTGTCTCTATCGGAAATCCCCAAGAAACTGATTGTGATTGGTGCGGGATATATTGGGCTCGAGATGGGTTCTGTTTGGGGTAGGCTTGGATCAGAGGTCACGGTAGTTGAGTTTGCTGGAGATATCGTACCTTCGATGGATGGCGAAATCCGTAAGCAGTTTCAACGTTCACTCGAGAAGCAAAAGATGAAGTTCATGCTAAAGACTAAAGTTGTTTCCGTGGATTCCTCCTCTGATGGTGTGAAGCTTACTGTGGAACCTGCAGAAGGAGGAGACCAGACCATTCTGGAAGCCGATGTGGTCCTTGTCTCAGCAGGAAGAACACCGTTCACATCTGGACTTGATCTGGAGAAAATCGGAGTGGAAACTGACAAAGCCGGGAGGATTCTGGTGAATGAGAGGTTCGTGAGCAATGTCCCAGGAGTGTATGCTATTGGAGATGTGATTCCAGGACCAATGCTTGCTCACAAAGCCGAAGAAGACGGTGTTGCATGTGTAGAGTTCATAGCAGGGAAACACGGCCATGTGGATTATGACAAGGTTCCTGGTGTTGTCTACACGCATCCTGAGGTTGCTTCAGTTGGTAAAACCGAAGAACAGCTGAAGAAAGATGGTGTGACTTACCGGGTTGGAAAATTCCCATTCATGGCCAATAGCAGAGCGAAGGCTATTGATAATGCAGAAGGCTTGGTTAAGATTTTGGCTGACAAGGAGACGGATAAGATCCTGGGGGTTCACATTATGGCACCAAACGCTGGGGAACTCATTCATGAGGCGGTTCTTGCGATTAACTACGATGCATCGAGTGAAGACATCGCTAGAGTCTGTCACGCTCATCCCACTATGAGTGAGGCTCTTAAGGAAGCTGCCATGGCCACCTATGACAAGCCCATTCACATTTAAAGGGAAGAAGGTATGTCACGCTTTTGGTCTGGTTTGGTTTTATTCGATTTTGGTTTAGATTTTTGATTTGCGGTTTTGATTTCTTATGTATCACATCCCACACACTAGGACGACGACCTCAAAGGAGTGAGCCACCTATAACAAGCCAAATCGTATCTTAACCGGGTTGGATTTTGTTTCGGTTTTCTGTGGTTTAGCCTTGAATTTGTCCTTTATATTCCTCTTGGATATGGAATGAGTTGCAAAAGAAGATGATACTATACTGTTTTTATTCGTTAATGTTCTTCATATGTTTCTGATTCGGGTTAAGCCTGTTCCTTAGTAATATTCAACATTTACTCTTAACACATTTTAGTGCTTTTATTTTCTGGTTAACGCTAAACATAAATTTTGATTACTCTGTTTTCATTAGTAGTTTACCTACCTTAACTAAGGGGCATTATACATTCACTAAGAGACCAAACTTTATCAGATTAGCTCCATGGTTACTTAAGCACAGATACAACTGATGATATAGTCTTGTCTTTTTAAATCATGGAGATAGATAAATACCATAAGTTTTACTATATTTGCAATTCTTCTAACAATGGTAAAAGCTTTCTTCATCGTTCATATCAACATCTATTCTTGATTCTGTTTTGACTAATGCGTTGTACGCAAATTACTCCATATAAATAAAATATTTCGATTGCTTTGAATATTGTTTTGTATCAAAAACTTGAAAGAAAAACAAGAAGAAGAGAAAACAAGAATGGCTGCGAATCTAAGGAACAATGCGTTCTTGTCTTCTCTCATGTTGCTTCTCTTGATCGGTTCCTCGTACGCAATCACAAGTTCAGAAATGAGCGGAATATGTGACAAAACCTTAAACCCATCTTTCTGTCTTAAATTCCTCAATCCGAAATTCGCCTCGCCTAATCTTGAAGCCTTGGCAAAAACCACACTTGATTCTACACAATCAAGAGCAAAACAAACATTGAAAAGACTCCAATCTATTATCGATGGAGGAGTCGACCCTCGATCCAAGTTAGCTTACAGGTCATGCGTAGATGAATACGAGAGCGCGATTGGAAACCTCGAGGAAGCTTATGAGCATTTGGCTTCAGGAGATGGCATGGGGATGAACATGAAAGTTTCTGCTGCATTGGATGGAGCTGATTCATGTTTAGATGATGTGAAGAGATTGAGATCAGTAGATGCTTCTGTTGTGAATAACAGTAAAGCAATTAAGAATATTTGTGGTATTGCTCTTGTTATCTCTAACATGTTACCACGTCGAACATAATTGGAAATCATCATCATGTGTTTGCTTTAATTAAATTGTATTGTTTGCAAGAGGACAAACTATGTTATTATTAAAACCGTCAATATATAAATTCATAAGTTACAATGAACATGAACCTTTAATTAATTTGATAATGTCATTCGAAAATATTTGAAAACTTATTCTTTAATTCACCTTATTCAATGATGGAAGTTTGCAGAGACATAATAACGAATATAATATCCATTTAATTAAGTAAAGAAAAAAAGGATAATAGTTTTTAATTCTCTTGCGCCCTTGACTAAGAAAACATTTCTACAATAATCTCTTTACTTCTAGATACCTTTCTACCTTTATAATAAAAGACAATTTCAATTTTACCCTTAAATATTATATTTATTATTTATTCATTTCATTAATTTTAAATTTAAATAATTATTTTTTAAAAAAATTTATAGTCAATCATTACTCACCTTCATTTTGGTCCTACCAATATTAGCCAAATCGTAAAAAAACTCGTACAACTAAATATAGCTGATACAACTAATGTATTTTAATAGCTTTTGAAAAAAACTAATAATACATAAAACAACATATTTATACTAAAATCATTCATAAATAGTAATAATAAATTAAGAGTGTGAGCAAAACAATAGTGGAACACTTGTATCTGTTAATTTATATTTTTGGTTTGCTAATAAACTTAGTTGTAACAATTGCAAACGACTGAAAGTCGTACAATTGCTATTGCAGCGGTGATAGAACTACTAGTCTGCACAAACTAACCAGATCTAAGATCAAAGGAGATTTATAGGAAAATCAAGGCGTTTATCTTAATCGCTAAATCCTACATTCTTCAACCTAATCATTCCTCAATCAAAAAACGTAAAACCTAATCGAAGAGAAACCTAATAAGAGACAAACATGAGAAGAATATTTGTGGTATTGCTCTTGTTATCTCTAACATGTTACCACGTCGAACATAATTGAAATCATCATCATCATGTGTTTGCTTTAATTAAATTGTATTGTTTGCTAGAGGACAAACTATGTTATTATTAAAACCGTCAATATATAATTTCATAAGTTACATTGAACATGTACCTTTAATTAATTTGATAATATCTTTAACCCCATGCCATTGAAAAATATTTGAAAAGCTTATTCTTTAATTCACCTTATTCAATGATGGATAGTAGTTTTTACATTTTCTTTAGTATTGTATGAATCGGTTATAAAGTCTTTCATTTTTCAGTGTAGCTTTTCTGATGAGAATCGGAAACCAAAATTGGAGAAAGTAGCCAGTACTAGATAAGGAGAAGCTTTAATTAAATGAAATATAACCACAGAACATACGTAACCAAGTCTTATCATACATAACAGAATTTAAATGAAAAAAAATATATATATATGTTAACGCATTTGTTTAGATGTCATAATTCTATATTCCTCTTAAATATTGGTGTTTACAGAGCTTTTTTTTTACCTTTACAAAAAAGAATAGACAAAAAAGAAGAGGTAAAAATCATGTTTTGAAAAAATAGAACAATGTCAAGAGGATACTTAAACATGCTATTATTGGTAGAAGTAGAACAATGAAACGCATAATAACAAAGTAAAAAATAGGGAATTTAGCTAAGAGTACCATATTTGCTAACAAATTTTTCAATTTTACCACATATTAAAACTCATTTTCTCTCCTACTACAAATGCTACTTAAAATGATAATAATGTCTTTGAAGTTGTAAGCTGTTGTCGATCAGTTATGTCAATATATATATTTGCTCTTTTGGCAACATAGATGTGCATTAATTATTTCCACTAGACACACAAGTTAGACCTATAATAGACACTTTGTAGATTAAATTAAATTTAATTTAATTTATCTGAAGGCTACATAGAGTTTGCAAATTATATTTCTATATGTTTTTTTGATTTAGAGATCTGGTGGGCAGAATAGCATAAGTCTGTAGACAAAATTAGTCATGCGGACATGTTTTGTCCCATAAACAAGTTTTTTCCCATAAACAAATTTTGTCCCATATACAAGTTAAGAAGTACAAATTTGTCTATTAACTTAAAGTACATGTCCATTTGTCAAGTATGTTGTCTACAAATTTTTTGTGAATCATGAAGTACTTGACATGATTAATAGTGGACAAGTGAAGGTTTTGGACAAGTTTAAAACTGGTCTTTCGCGTAAATAAATTATTGTCTTTCTAAAATAACTTGTCCATCACAAGATTAATAATGGACAACCTGGTGTGTTTAATTTGTCCACCAAATTAATAGCTCCAACGGTGACACTAATGAATACCATGGGAAAAAACAGAAGTGAGCTTCTGAAAAAATCAACGAAAAGAAAAAAGAGAAACAAAGAGATATTTTTTAGAAAGAAAAGTTGGAAACATTAGACACAAAAAGAAGTTTTTTTTTGTGTTTCGATTTTGTGAATTTGGAGAGATGTGGAGATAATTAATGGAAGAAGAAAGAGTTGAAAAAAAAATGAGATATTAGTTGGAGATGTAGAGAAAATTAATGGAAGAAAGTTGAAAAAACAAGACAGCAAAACAAGATGAAAAAACTTTATTTTTGTTTTGATAAAAAGAAAGAAATGATGAGGGTTATTTTAATATTTTTCTGTTGTGATTATGGTATTTCATAAAAAGAGTTATCAAATGTGGTAGAACTAATGAGTTTAGTTTTTAAACATGGTAGAATTGTTAGAAAACTCTAATATATATATATATATATATATATATATATATATATATTAAACTAAACCATCCATATCCATCATACACTAGGAATTTCTTAAAATATAAAAATAATAAAATTTGTATAGATTTGTGCCTACCCTTAACATTCTTCAACATCACTGGGCCAACAACACCCGGGCATACATCAAACAAAAGAAAATCAAGCGGTTTAAAAAAATACATATAGGTTATTAATCCGTCTACTAAAAAAACCCAACGGATGGGTATCATACTATCATTCATCCCTAACAGTAAATAACTAAATATCCAATGAACAATGAATCTACCTCCAACACCACACGCCTAAATCGTCGTTCTCATGCTATGCTAGTAGTAATCCGTAATATTACTCCTAATAGTTCAGCCAATGGGACCGAGGTTTTAATTTACATAATTTGGTATTAATCCATCGATTATTTTTCTGTGTTGGAGGAAGAGCTCAGTGAACATTCCACTCAAAGGTATTCTAGTTTCAGTTTTAGGTTTCGATTTTAAGGTTTTGAAGATCTGAGGTTTGCTGTTTTTTTTTTTTTTTAATTCTGTTTGTGTGATCAATAGCTTCCTATCTACCTAGTCTTGGTAGAGGAGAAGAGAAGCGGAAGGCAATGTATGCAAATTGTTGATTTGTTTGGTTTTGTTATGTGATTTAATTTGTGGCCATATTATGAATGAATTTGAACTGTTGTGAGGATTTGTGAAGCTTGAATCTTGCGACTTACCGTGGAACAGGATTATGTATACACATTTTTCGATAACTTTAGCACTTGTCAACTAGGATTGTGGGATACCGCAGATCAAATATTGGGGATCTTCTTACATAGTAGTAGCAGCTATGGCTTTGTTTATGAAACTTTGGGTTTTGTTGTAACCAAGGCAGGAGGATTATAACAGACTGAGACCTTCGAGTTACTGTGGTGCTGATGTTTTCATCTTAGCATTCTCTCTTATCAGTAAGGCTAGTTATGAGAATGTGTCCAAGAAAGTGCGTCTTGAAATGAAGTTTACTAAACGTTTTGTAAAAATACTAAAGATGTTATCTCGTTGTGATGTTTGCTGCTTTATCTTCTGTTTGCAGTGGATCCTAGAGCTGAAGCACTCTGTCCCTGGTGTCCCAATAGTTCTTCTTTGTACCAAACTAGGTAACTTCCTCTTTTGGTTTTCCTCATTGCTTCAGCTTCCTTTGTGTCGTGTTCGAGACAATACACACTCATGGTTTTTTTTTTGTTTTCCTTATTGCTTCAGCTTCTCATGATAGTTGTGAAACTATTGGACAATACCTTACAATAACATTCCTTGCCTCTGTTTTGATTTGTTCACATCTAACATATTCAATATCCATACTACCTTTTAGCTCTTTTGATCTTGTGGAAGTAAGGGCTGGTTTTTGGAGCATCTCCTTTGGCTAATGAATATTCTCTGGTATATATATATGCACAGAAAGAAGGCAGATAGCGTGGGACATGGAGCGGGAAGAAAGCTGACTCTGATTTCTACAGAAAAAATTGTAACCACGATGACAAGGTGGGAAGGAATTGCTTGTGGCAAAGAAACCGATCAACTTATTACATCCTCTTCTCGTCTACCTCTACTCTTTCTAATCACAATTGTATTTATTAGTTCATAAAAAAGAGTGCTAAAAGTCTAACCTACTCGAGCCACTACATTGTATTCCTATGTGAGATCATCAGATTTGAGGGGGGGGGGGGGGNNNNGGGGGGAAGAAAATATAGTTTGGATCTGTATATCCATCGGAGATTCTTAAGATTCGAGATGTCCACATTTTCAGTCTTTCAAACAAAAATATAAAATCAATTATCTCCAGTTGTCCGAATTTTTAGAACAAGTTACATTTATAATGAAGTCTATGCAATATATTATATATTAACTCAGAGACCAGAAGTAAATGGCACACCGGGTGGAATCCAGGAGTTGCCAGCAAGGAAAGTACCAACGATAAACCTTGAAGCCTCTGAAGCAGAATGAAGGATCCAAAACCCAGGCCATGTGACTCGACCTGATGTTGAAACACCTGGACCCTTGTTCTGAAACTCCGCATAGAACAAAGTGCTGACATCGGTAGTCTGATTCCACTCAAACCAGCCACGTGGATCAATAAGACTGTCGAGATATGTCTTCATGAAAACCGTCGTCGAGTATTTGTCCCATGGTCGACCCAAATACGTTTGGGTGGATCCCAAAACTAGTAGAAGATCCGTAGCAGCAGTGACACGTGAATTGTGGATGATGATTCCCGAGGTTTGATTTGGGTTGGATTTATTTTGAGCAGTGACTGTATTGGTGCCAGTAGGAGTACGCCGTACGAAGATATTGCAATTCTGAAAATGACGGCTGCGTTTCCAAAGATGAAATCGACGGTCCCGTAAACGTCACAGTCGCGGTAAAATTGGAAGTTGGAGTGAACGTAGAGTGTGTCTTGGAAGCCCTCAAAACTGCATTGGTAGAAGACGGATTGATCTGAAATGAATAGTAAAGCAACCGTTTGTGCCTTGTTTGCACCCGCCGTGTTTCGAAATGTGATATCCCGCGCGAAAAACTTTTTTCCCACCGCCGGTGTATACATCAGAAAAAGAACTATTATATATTAATTATGAGTTTGCGTATAATTTTTATAATGTCATCAACAAGAATCTTGATTGATAATTTATGCTATTATTGTAACCCAACTTTAAGAATTTTTAAACCTATATAAAATAATATTACCATATAAATAATAAATACTCTTTAAGAATCAAACCCTAAACCCTAAAAAGAGATTTTATAAGAAGAAAATAGAAAGGAGAAAAAAAAGAAGAGGATTTTAGATTACAGAACGTGGCGGATTGCATAGTTCTCCAGCCGCCAACATAGTTGCGGTTCCCAGTGATGATTGTGCGGTTCTTACTGGCCCCTGTCATCATCACATACCCTTTGTTAGAAGGGATGATCAGATACTCCGCATAAACTCCCTCCTTTATTGATATCTGGAAATATCTGATATCTCCATTGTTGTTTTCAGGAGCGACTGCGATTGCATCACTAATCCTACTGAAGTTGCCTTTTCCGTCTTTGCTCACAGTTACGGTAGCGAATATCTTTTGAGAAACTACAGATTCAGATAAAATGGCAAAAAAGATGAGGTATTAGCTCAAGCTGGTACCTGAGACAACAACCAACAGTAAGGATTACAGATTTAGTTAAATTATTTGTTTATGTAAAGGTGAGTATCTATAATCTTTTTTTCTTTTAGGATTAATAATTGACAGTATAATTTATTTAATTATTGTATTATAGTAATTAATTGTATAATTTTTTTTATTTTTTATTTCTTATAGAATTAGTAATTTAAAAATAGAACTAGTATAATTTTTTATATACATATATGAACTATTTTTTATATTTATTTAATTGTTAAATTTTTTATTTTTTTTTATAATTTACAAATATGTTAAAACAAAGTTTTTGTGTAACAAATGACAAAATCTTTAATTGTTAAATTGACACATGTCGCGATCACATGAGTTACTAACTTTGAAAACTAAAATTTATATAATAACATAATATTGAATACGCTATCAAATCATTCACTGATTGGAAAACTTAAGAAAATTACAATAATTTCTTATTTTGATTATCTTATTTTTTTTACATTATGTTAATCACTAATTTTAATACATTAAACCTTTTCATACCTTAATCACTTTTCTGTATAAATTTCTTTTTTACTATATATGATTATAATAAATAATATTTACAATTAAATTGCAAATATTTTCCTTATTAATTGCACATATTTTCCTATTGTAATCCTTTTATTTTTAGGATTTTTTAATTTTCATTAACTTTTTCACAAATATCAAAATATTATCGATATACTTAACACATGTCGCGATTATATAAATTACTAACTTTAAAAACTAAGTATAAGATAGATATATTAACTATACGGTGAAGGATACTTTGAATTGATTGGAGAATATGAAACTGGACGAATTATAAATATTTGGTGTAGTAAACAAATACGAGAATTGTATGGTCTTCTATAATAAGCGACAAAAATAGTTTAAATGGTTTTGTGCCCGTCTAGTATACTACATGTGGTTTGTGACACAGACAATGAATCCAGTCTAAGAAACTATATCGTTTATATAATTTAATTTCCTTTTATTTTTTTTCCTTTAAATAATTTACAACGGTCCAACAAAATGTATGAGCTTGAGGCCTGGTAATTCTGTGCGCCGGCTTTAACTTAAACTTATATTTAATATTCCCTTGACTGTTATCATCTAACTATAATTATTTCTTTTAATTTATAAACTTAACGCTTTTTTCTCCTTCCTCTTTCTCAATGGCCAAGTCTTTATCTTCTTAAACATTCTATAAATTCGTCTAAGGTAACTCTCTCTCTTTCTCTCTTTCTCTCTTTCTTATGGGTCAAAAAAAGATGAGATTTTTTGGTTGAGAGCGAATCAAGTGGTTCATATTCTTCTTTTCGTACTTCTAGTTCAGAAGATGATTACATGAGGAAGAAGAAAAATGCATCGAGTAGGGCCTCGTTAAAGATTTGGATATCTCTAAACCCCATTCCTTCATGGTCTTTAGACAAACATAACCTTTCCTAACTCTACTAGTAGATTTTCCTAGCATGTTCTCCTCAACTCCACCAATAAGCAGCTATGGCACTTTCTATATTTTCACAAGTTTTTTTGGCAGCATAACGCAGGACATTACAAAAACTGGCATGGACAAGGCAACCGACTTTAAGAGCACTTCTTTGCCTCCTTGAGATAAACACCAAGAATACCAACCTGATAACTTTCCTTTCAGCCGATCCTTCAAATAATTCATCATAACAATCTTTGATCCACTAAAACACTATGGCAGCCTGATCAGAGGTCAATTAGAACTCAATGTGTACTCCACCACGATCTAGTAATATAGTTGTACACTTCAGGATCAAATCCACAGAGACCAAGCGATGCACTATGAAATTATATAGACCGAATATAGCTAAGACAAAGAGAAAGTTTGTGTTTCAAGTAACCGATTAAAACAGAAAATAAATAAGGGTTTTGGAATTAAAGAAAGATATTGGGCGTAAAGAATCAGTTGGGGGATACAACCACAAATTTAGATGATAGATTGGGAAAGCATTATACACCATTCTTGAACTCAAATCACAATTATACAGCTAACCTACTTTCGCAGTGTTAGCTAACTATGCTAAAAATTATTAGACCCTGAACTTCCGTTTGAATCTAGCTAAACAAGCAAGCATTAAAGTTCCAGTTTGATTTATTTACAAGGTGCCTCAACTTCAACTTCTGTTGGCTAAGGTCCACCTTGCTCACCTATGTTCCTTTCAAGCAACTCAACAACACTTTTGGTGCCACGATGGAAAAAACCTAAGATCTTAATCTAGGTGATCAGTCTAGCTTAAGCATTATGAACAACAATAGATGAAGAAAAATAAGATCAATCCCAAATCTAACAACCTAAGTTTAGAGAATCTTTTTGAAACCCGAAGCCCAATAGTAAACTACACAAACATGGAAGTAAAAGAACTGCAAATCAAAGATGAAGAAAACATAATTGAATTGCAAAGGGAAATAAAAGGGTTCAGAATACTTCTCCAAACGATTAGAGATCTTTTCCCAAGCTTACAAGTACTCAAAAGCTGCCGAGAATAAAAATTATCTTTCTAGAGGTCGAGCCTCGTGCTTAAATAGTAAAATAAAACCCTAAAAGTTGGTTTAAAACATAAAAGAAAAAGTTGCTTCGGGTACGGGATTGGTCGATCCCGAATGAGGATCAGCCAATCCTGGATGATTTTCTCTGTTTGCTCCATCTGCTTGCTAATCCGATCAGTCTTCACCAAAATTGCTTCAGATGCTTGTTTTCATCCCCAAAACACTCAGTTTCCTTCCAAAGTAGTCTAGAACTTGTACAGACTCATAAAAGACTAAAAAGTCTCTCAAAGCACACTTTGACTCAACAAAAGACTCAAAACAAACCTTAAAACTATGGTTAAAACCTATAAAATACAGACACATCAATTCCCCCGGACTTGAATCTTTGCTTGTCCTCAAGCAAGAACAAACAAAAACTCCGGAACAGAGAAAATGTTTGAAAGTGGAAACTCACATATTCTTGGGAACCTCTTCTTTGCACTCTTCATCAAATCAAATTAAGAACTACTTTTTGTACTCTGCTCATGATTAGGATCAACACTCCCTACTCTGAACTCCACAACCTTAAAGAACCTTCAGCATCCCCATTGGTGTCTCCTTACATCAGATTAGTGAAAATGTGTGGTCTCGCCGAGAGAATATCAATCACTGAACTTATTGACTCCTTCAACCTTTTAATGCCCAAGACTTCCTTCACATGCTCCGTTTCCTCTCTCTTTTCTCACTTCCAAAGGATTGATTTCTCCCTAATTTTCTAGGGTATCATTGTATTTTATTTATCAATCCTTTGCTCTTTTCTTGTGGACAGGTTTCCATGAATTCCTGCACAGGTTTACGCATAACCCTCGGTTCACTTCTTTTATTACCTATATCCTCTTCTTCTTCTTTCTTTTTTTTTTTTTTTTTTTNTTTTTTTTTTTTTTTTTTTTTATTCAGTATTAAAGGGAAGAGAGAGGGGAAGCATAATTTGTGAGGTGATGCATGTCTTGTATTACTTAAGGGAGGAGTCTTGTTCGGTGTATACCAAGTCCCAAGGCAAGAAGTTAAATCCGGTTAAGTCCTTTCAAAGCTAGAGACAACGTCGGATCAGCTTAATGTTCTCTTCGGTGAGGGTCTTTTGGGGCGTGTTGAGACTGCTCATGTTCATTCCAAGCTTCATTCAAAAATCAAAAGTACTAAAGCAATCACAAAAGTGTTAGTTCAAAGCAAAAGATCCCTAGAAATGATCATAGTTTCCCAACATTTTTTTTGTTTTTTTTAGACTCGATAAAGTGACTCAAAGAAAAAGGAAATCAAAGAAAACATCCAAAGAAAACGACATTAGTAACTTGGAGACACCCCTCCCCCGGACTTACTTCACACCGTCCCAGTGTGAAAGCGAAGCGAAGAAAAAGGGACTTCCGACAAATAAAAGGGAAAAACCAAAAGAAATCCTAGAAAAGAGAGAAAAAGTAACCCGTGGTGAATCAACAGTCTAGCGGGAAGGTGAGGAAGTCGCAGAATGATCAGAGTGGAGACACTCAGTAGCGTGTTATCGGCATCACTGGCAGCCATAGGATCCGACGGTGGTGGTGCAAAACTAGATGGTGCAAATCCCTGAAGCCAAGTAGCCTGTCAAATGAGCAGCATATTATTCTTCCTCTGAGTGTCGTAGACCCACCTCTCAAATTCAGACTGAGGTTCCCGGATAGGCGGTGTAGCAACAAACTGGCTCACATCAAAGGTCGGAAATGACGGAAGTGAACGAGATGGTTGCGGTGTGTCAGAGACGCTGTCTGGCTGTGTGCTGCGTGTGGGTCTGCGGGAAACGTATTCGCACTCCTCCATCCAAGCAACCTCGTCAACGTCACAAAGAGCTAAAGTAGGGGGCTCAAAGGTGATGTTCACCTTTTTGCGAAGTGAAGTGCAAGAAGGCATAGGGATACGCATGTAGCGAAAGTTGCCAGCTTTGTACTGAAATTTGTAGACGAAGTTTTGACGCACAAGAATCTCACTAGTGAACATATATTTGAGGTCAAGGAACTTCTTCTTCTGGACAGAAGTGGAAGATGGCGAAGCAATTCCACAATACTCGATGATAGGAGTTACCAAGCTACCGATGAGTATCCTCTTATTCTTGGCCTTGGACATGTTCTTCCGTACCTGCTCAAACTCCTTGGAAAGCAAGAATCCAAAGTTAACGTCGTGAGTTTGGTTGTAGACCGGGGAAGTAGGAGCATTCAAGAACCGACGAAGACCGTGAAAGAACATCCACAACTCTGGTAGCTGCAATGTGCTAGTCTCAGCCATAGCATAGATGGTGTTGCTCAAGAACTTAGCTGTGATTTGAAGGACTGGGTTGCGGATGCGAGATTGCTTGGCACCACGGGAGACATAGTTCCCAGCTCCTATCAGTTTCCAAACATCTGTCCTACTGTCAAGCTTCTCCATCTTGCATTGCTTGTGTCAAGGGAAACAAAAAATGTCACAAAGGTCAAACATGGAGATGGTGTAATGCTTCTTGAGCAGAAAGAAACTGATCGAACAATACTCAGCTAATGTGTCAGGACCGTCAGACAAATCCACCTTCACAGTTGCCAGAAACTCTCGGAAAGCTTCTCATGTAAATCCCATGCCTACCAAATCCCATGTTCTTTACCAACTCATCAAAATCGGCAAGCATAGCCATCCTCTCAAAAAGCCCTCGATCAGCAAACCGAGTCGGCTCCATCTTACACTGACCCAACAAGTCAAACCACTTAGCATCCTCATCGTTCCAAACTTGGGTTGGTGGCTCATCGGTAGGAGTTGCAGGCTCCTTAACACTGCGCCGTCGTTTAGGCATTATCTGCAAAGGAGAATTCCAATATGTGAGAAAGTGAAACCAAGTGAAAATTCTCTGAATCATCTCACCAAAAGTACAAGCCTAGATCTAAATTCAAGCCACAACAGCCTAAATCTAGTTCCAAAACTGTCTTAGGATTGGTCACCCATCGATTCGCAGTCCAATTTGAAACAAAAATTGAAAGAATTATGGAAAGCCAAAACTGAACCTGGTATCCGCAGAAAATCGAACACCAAAATGGAAAAGTGAAGAGCTTACCTTGTTCGATAACCGCTATAACTATGGGGGTTTGAAAAAGGGTGAAAATCCGAGTGTGGCTATCCCAAAACTCAAGCAAAACAACGAAAAATTGAGGGGGAGAGGGGAGTTCGAAATCGGGGTCGGCGAAAGGGAAGGAGGAAGAAGAAGAAGTTAGGTTTAAAAGACTGGAATTGGGCACGAAACCGGGTCAACCCGGTTCGATTTAAGTCCATTAACCGGAATAAACCGATTTATTTCCCTATTTTCTTTCCTTATTTTCTTTCTCTTAGATTTACTTACCTGGAGCGAGGATCGGTTGATCCGTAAACAGATTGACCGATCCTGAAATGGCTGGGGAACATGCTTTTAAATGAATTCGCATCATCTGCGTTTGGAACCTGTTCTTGAAAATACTTAACACTAGACGTGATTCACAATAATAAATCCTAAAAACAAAATCAAAATCCTAAGAAAAATATAAATTAAAGGGTAAGCCAGCACAAACCCTATGGGTTGCCTCCCATTAGCGCTTCTTTAAATTTGCGAGCCTGACTGTTCTTGCTGCTTAAGCAGCTTGGGGTTCCAACAGATGGATGGTTGATTCCTCAGTTGGATCTTGATCAACAAGATATGGCTTAAGGCGTTGACCATTAACTGTAAACTCCTTACCCTATTGGTTCCAAATAACAATGGCACCATAGGGCATAACTTCCTTGATTCGGAAAGGTCCAGACCAACGCAATCATAGCTTGCCAGGAAAAATCTTCAATCGTGAGTTAAAGAGCAGTACCAGGTCATTAGCAGCAAAAGTCTTAGGAACAATTTTCTTATCATGCATTGCTTAGTTCGTTCCTTGTAAATTTTGGCGCTCTCATATGCATCCATGCGGATCTCATCAAGTTCATTCAGCTGAATCAAGCGTCGTTCGGCCGCAGTCTTAACATTGAAGTTCATCTGCTTCGTCGTCCAAAGTGAGTGGTACTCAAACTCGACGAGTAGATGGCACGACTTACCATAGACCAACTTGAATGGTGTGGTTCCAATATGTGTCTTATAAACGGTCCGGTAAGCCCATAGCGCATTATTGAGTTTTGTAGACCAATACTTCCTTTTTGAGTTTACTGTCTTTTCCAAAATGCTTTTAATTTCACGGTTTGAGATCTCAACCTGCCCACTAGTTTGAGGGTGATATGGTGTGGCGACCTTGTGTGTTACCCCATGCTTCTTCAGGAGATTCTCGAAGAGTTTGTTGATAAAGTGAGTTCCACCATCGCTTATTACCACCCGAGGAACACCAAAACGTGGAAAAATCATATGCTTGAACATCTTAAGGACCACATTGGAATCATTGGTGGGGCTTGCCATTGCTTCGACCCATTTGGAAACGTAGTCTACTGCCACAAGTATATAGAGGTTGCCATAAGAAGGTGGAAAGGGTCCAATGAAGTTGATTCCCCAACAGTCAAATACTTCAATTTCCAAGATGAAATTCTGCGGCATCTCATTCCTTTTGCTTATGTTCCCACATCGCTGGCAAGCATCACATCGGGAAAATCGTGTGCATCACGGAAGAGAGTAGGCCACCAGAGACCAGCCTGAAGTACCTTGGTTGCAGTTTTGAACGTGGCGGAGTGGCCTGCCTAGTTGGATCCATGACAGTAAAAAAGAATCCC
The DNA here is from genome assembly GCF_000633955.1 of Camelina sativa. NCBI lineage: Eukaryota > Viridiplantae > Streptophyta > Magnoliopsida > Brassicales > Brassicaceae > Camelina > Camelina sativa. The sequence continues at coordinate 24,107,143 of NC_025698.1, read as the reverse complement.
TGGAATTTCTGATTCTGGGACACGTGTTCTGTAAAGACCATTGGCACAATGTTTGTAAAGGTATGGTTCATCCCAGAAGTAGCGTTGCACATCCCGTAAAAACATCTTCTTAGCATATCCAATAAAATTCGGAGGCTCCTCTGCACCACACAAATAGTTTGCGATGTCAGCATACCATGGGGAGTCATCACCTATTTGTTAGAGGACCTTAGCGTCAGATTCGTCCTTGAAACATTCCTCAAATGCTGTAACTTCATACACATTCTCCTCAGGAAGCCGATCATCGATGGGGATCTCTTCATCGATCTTCAATCTAGAAAGGTGATTTGCCACTCCATTATCTACTCCTTTCTTATCCTTTATCTCAAGATGGAATTCTTGCAGGAGTAGAATCCAACGGAACATCCTCGGTTGAGCATCCGTTTTTGTCTAGTAAAAGGCGCAGTGCAGCGTGATCAGTGTGGACAACCACTTTAGAACCCACCAGGTAGGATCGAAATTTCTCAAACGCAAAAACTATGGCGAGCAGCTCTTTCTCTGTCGTGGCATATTTGGTCTGTGCTCCATCGAGTGTCCTACTGGAATAGTAAATAACATGCAAATTACCATCCTTGCGCTGTCCCAAAACTGCTCCAACAGCAAAATCACTTGCGTCGCACATAATTTCAAAAGGTAGATTCCAATCAGGTGGTTGAACTACTGGAGCTAAAATCAGTGCCTGCTTAATTGTGAGGAAAGCCTCTAAGCACTCTGCATTAAACTCAAAGGAGATATCTTCGCATAACAGTTAGGTGAGTGGCCTGGCTATTTTGGAGAAATCCTTTATGAACCGTCGATAGAATCCAACATGACCGAGGAAGCTACGTATATCTTTCACTGTTTTAGGTGGTTGCAGACTGGACATCACCTCAATCTTGACCTTGTCAACTTCTATCCCCTTCTCAGAAATTCGATGACCAAGGACAATCCCATCGGTGACCATAAAATGGCATTTTTCCCAATTCAGAACAAGGTGTTTGTCCACACAACGTTGAAGAACCTTGCACAGATTAGACAAACACAAAGAGAAAGATGAATCATAGACCGAGAAATCATCCATAAATACCTCCATGATATCCTCTATCAAGTCAGAAAAGATGGACATCATGCAGCGCTGGAAGGTAGCTAGGGCATTGCACAACCCAAATGGCATTCACCGATAAGCGAATGTGCCATAAGGGCATGTGAAAGTCGTCTTTTCCTGATCATCTGGGTGGACTGGAATTTGAAAGAAACCAGAGTAGCCATCCAGAAAGCAGTAATAAGGATGATTGGCTAGGTGCTCAAGCATTTGGTCAATGAATGGATGGGGAAGTGAACCTTTCTGGTGGCCGCATTGAGCTTGCGGTAGTCGATGCCCATTCGATGTCCTGTGACTGTTCTGGTGGGGATCAACTCATTCTTTTCATTCACAACTACTGTCACCCCTCCTTTCTTTGGCACCACATGGACCAGACTCACCCAAATGTTGTCAGATATTGGGAAAGTAACTCCAGCTCCCAACAGTTTAAGGATCTCTTTTTTCACCACTTCCTTGAGGGTTGGATTTAGCCTTCGTTGATGTTCTACAGAAGATTTTGAGGGATCTTCAAGGTCGATGCGGCGAGAGCATAACTCCGGTGAAATACCTGAAATGTCATCTAAGGAATAGCCCAAAACCTTCCTATATTTTCTCAACTCGCAGAGCAAGAATGCGGTCTCAACATTATTCAGGTTAGAATTAATAATAACAGGATATGTGGAGTTTGGTTCAAGACAGGCATACATGAGTCCTTCTGGAAGTGGTTTCAAGTCCAATTTTGGAGCTTTGAGTTCGCTCCAGTCCTCTTGGTGCTCTTTGGTCTCAGAGCAGGATTCGGGATCGACTGATCCGCTGCGTTTATCGACTGATACGCTGCATTTATCGATATTTGCCGCAGAAAGAGCCGGATCGGTCAGTCCAGTTTGCAAATTGACAAAAAGGACTTCACATTCCAAATTTTCCGTTGCATCGAGTGTTTCTGCCATTTTCATGGTCTCTTCAGACAAGTATAATAGCTCTGGTTCCTTTTTAGTCAAGGTGACGGCCATGTGATCATTCGAACACACCTCTTCATATATCTCATCTACTATCTCTTCTATCATGTCAATTCGGAAGGTTTGACCATCAATGGTGGGTTTCTTAGCTACTCTCTCCAGATTGAATCTTAAGACCAGATCATCCATGTGCAAATCAATTTTTCCCTCTCGGACGTTTATCATTGCACCTACAGTGTCTAAGAAAGGTCTTCCAAGCAAAATGGGTTCTTGAGATTCTTCGTCAAGTTTTAAAACAATGAAGTCAGTAGGTATGTAGCAATTCCAAATTTGCACTAGTAGGTTTCCAATAACCCTTATGGGCCAAGGTGACTTGGGTCGGCTTGAAGGTGTATAGTCCAAGTCGTGTTGCAACGCTGAGTGGCATCAGGCTTACGCTTGCTCCCAAATCACAGAGGCAATTCTTGAACTTGAGATCTCCTATCGTGCAAGGTAGCGTAAACGGTCCTGAATCTCCACACTTTTCTAGCATTCAATTTTGAAGCATTGAACTACATTATTGTGTGAGGTACATGACTCCCTTCTCCAACTCAGCCTATCAGTGAGGATCTCCTTCATATACTTCTTTAGAGATGGAACCATCCGGACTGCCTCAATGAAAGAGAGCCTGACCTGAAGTTCTCCTACTACTGATTTCAGCTTTTCGTATTCTCGCTCTTGTAACTTTGACTTACGACGTGTAGGAAAAGGAAGTTTGGGTACATATGGTTTAAGATTGCAGGGTTGCTCTTCTTCAGCAGTTTCTGTCCCAGAGATGGCACCGCCATCCGTTACTTCGTTGTGAACTCTATCGAAGTTGCTTTTCTGTTCTAGTATCTTAGACAGGCCAATCTTGCTATGAGATTGATTAATCCCGCCTTTTTGCTGCGGTTCTTTCAGCTCTTTGCCGCTTCGAAGGGTAACGACATTTAAAAATTCCTTAGGATAAGCTTCGTTCTTCCCTGGGAGAGTTCTTGGGGGTGCTTTAACTCTTGCTGCAGATTGCGCCACCTTTTCTGTTCTAGTATCGTGGACTGGCCAGTCTTGCTATGAGATTGATTAATCCTTTCTTTCTGCTGCGGTTCTTTCAGCTCTTTGCCGCTTCGAAGGGTAACGATATTTAAAAATTCATTAGGATTAGCTTCGTTCTTCCCTGGGAGAGTTCCTGGGGGTGCTTTAACTCTTGCTGCAGATTGCGCCACTTGGTTCTCTAAAACTCACACGTGAGTATTTAACGTTTCTATTCTCCCATTCAACTCCGAAACATGCTATCGATCTTGAAATTCACCTTGGTCGCATTTTTCTTCTGATTTTCCATCAATGCATGCATTTTCTGTTCCAATTTGCTTTCTTGTGGTGCTGCGGGTTGCGGTGGAGGTGCTTGATAACCCTGTGAGAAATTGTTAACTTGAGGTTTTTGCTGAAAATTTAATCCTCTAAAGCATGTTCCCTTGTTCTGAAAACCTTGTCCGAAGCTGCTCTGCTGAGGTCGCGGCGGATAGACCTAATCTTGAGGATTTTCAACATTGTTGCTTTTGTAGGAAAGGTTAGGATGATTCCTAAAATTCTGGTTGAAACCCCGATTTTGAAAGTTTCATTGCCCTCCTATGTAGTTCATCTCCTCCATACCCTCAAGGCATGTCTCGGCTCCAAAATTAGCATATCCCCTGGCTTGTTCCTCGCACAAGTTAACGTTTTCGTGGTCACTCTTCAGCAAGAGATTCACTTTGGCAGTGAGGTCCTTAATAGCATCAGTCTCGACAGCATTTACCTGTACTGTACGATCGTATTCTGTACCATGATTGCTATTGCTTGATGCAAGATTTTCTATCAAGAGATTTGGCTCATTTGCGGTGTTAGTGGAAAAATCCCCTCTGCTAGTTGTGTCTAATGCCATCCGGTACTTATGCTCGATACCCACATAAAAGATGTTCATCAGGTTCTCTTGGCTGTAATTGTGGTGAGAACAGTCTCTCAAATATTCTTTGAACCTCTCCCATTCTTTGCAAAAAGTCTCCATGCCTCCTTGAGAGAATGAAGTGATTTTGCTTCGCAACTTGGTTGAACGAGATTTTGTGTAGAAGTGATTCAGGAAAGCTGCTCTACATTGTGCCCAAGTGTTGAGCGATCCAGGATCCAAAAGGTTCAGCCATCTCAGCGCCTTATCCGCCAAAGAAAACTGGAATAATGTTAGCATGATGTAGTCGTAGGGGACAACATTGGACCTTGTCGTACTGGTCAATCTCTCAAAAGCTTCGATATGATCTAAGGGACTCTCCGACGGCAGCCCGTTGATCACACGATTCTGAACCATATTGATTAGACTATGTTTTATCTCATAGTCTTGCCTCGCAGGAGCTGGTGGCTGAATCGTTGATCGATTTGCAAACAGCATGTTGTGAGCATCCTCGTCCCTCAAGGTGGTTTGCCTTGCTGGCGGATTTGGTTCAGCTTGCTCTTGATGGCCATGCCTCTGCTGTTGTTGGACGATACCCAATTGAGGGTCGGGTTGGAGAACCCCCTGTTAATCCTCTTTGCGGTGTGATCATACCAAAAGAGTCTGAACAAAATAGGTAACACTTGATACGCAGATCATTACCCAGTTCACCCATTTTTGATGAAACCCCAAAGCTAGCATGAGACTTCTCAAATAACTCCACTCAACTCTTTCATATGCTTTCGACATATCAGATTTTACGGCCATAAACTCTGCAGACATAGTCGGGTGCACTTTCAAGCTGTGAACTAATTCGTTGGCCACATAAATATTATCAGTGATGAGCCTTTCTGCTACAAATGTGGATTGTGTGTCAGACAGTTTATCTGAGAGAAATGGCTTTAGTTTTGACCAAAATCATTGAAATGATCTTGTAAAGCACTGAGCACTCACAAACTAATGGGTTTGAGGTTAACCATCTCAGTTGGATGAGAAGTCTTGGGTATCAGACAAATGTGAGTATAGTTCCATTCAGCGGGCATCACACCATCTTCAAAGAATTTATGAACTTCCTTAATTACTTAAGGACCAATTGTTTGCCAATATAGCTAACAAAAAAGCGCCACATGCCATCTACCCCCGGGGGTTTCACCGGGTTTATAGAATAAACTGCCTCTTTGACTTCTTGAGCACTCACCTTTTCGATCAGCCTTTCATTTATAACCCCAGTTACTCTCGTTCCCATCCCATCAAATCATTCTTGGAAACTAACAGGATTAAAGAAAGTGAATAGAGTTGGAAATAAGCTGTTGCGAACTCACCCTTAGCAGCCTCTGACACTTGAAAGTTCCCACTGATATCCTTCAACTTTTCTATTCTCTTTGTCTATTCTCTTTTACTGAGCCATGGAAAAATCTCGTGTTTTTATTTACACATCAGAGCCATTTATGTATGCTCTTGTTTCAAGTAGGCTTCCTCTTCTAGATATGCTTTTGCCAAATATCTCTTTAACATATGCACCTTTTGAAGTCCCATCCAAATCTTTGATTGCTCTTTTTCCAAATCCGCTTCTAAGAGAGTAATTTTATCCTTAGAATTCAAGGAGTTTTTCTTTTTCCATCCAATTAAACCTTTTCTACACTTTCTCAATCTTGTCGCCACTGAAACACAAGCTCCACCTCTATGTTTATTCCAAGATCTGAGAATCGTCACCTTAACAACCTCTTTATACAGAAACCTTGTATCAAATAAGAATTGCCCTCTATAAGCGTCTTGTGAGGCCAACAACTTTATCAATAGTGGTCTGTGATCTGACTCCCTCATATCTAAAAAGGCATGATTAGCTACAGGAAACTGTTTTATAAACTCTTGATTCCCAATACATCTATCTAGTCTACACTGAATTCAATGATCTCCTCTCCTTCCAGCCCAAGTAAATATATTGCATGTACTTGGTAGTTCAGCCATATCACACACACTTAACATGTCCATGAAGGGTTTAAACTCATTATCACATCTTCTTGGCCCACCTTTCTTTTCCCCATTGTGCAAAAGATCATTAAAATCACCAAACATGCACCATCTATCTTTCATACCTACTCCGATCTTGATAATCTTTCCCATCCGTAGGCTCTTTTTCCTATCCAGATCACCATAAACGCAAGAAACAAAGAAACTGAATGCTTCAAACTGTACTTGAGCATCCAATAGATTCTTATCTACAAACGGAACATCCACCTTTACACTACTCTTCCAGAATAGCGCCAAACCTTCGCACTTACCAACCGGTTCTACTGTATAAACACAATCATATCCTAACCAACATTGCAAATCCACCAAAACGTCTCTTTTATGCATAGTTTCCATTAAGAACAACATCTCTGGGAAATTCTTTTTAAAGGTTAGGCAGTCCCCCCTTTGTGACCATCTTTTGAGGATTAAGTTTTGGCTGTTTCGCAGTGCTTGTTCTTTCATCATCTGCTTTTCTTTTAACCATAGATCCTATCTTACCACTCTCTCTAATCTCCATATCCCAACCATCCATACTTGGTTTAGCCATGACCTGCTTTCTGACATTTTTCATCGGCCTTTTCCTACTCTTCGCCTTTGGTTGAGCTTTGGTAGTAGCATTGACGGAGGAATCAGCCCCAAAAGGACCGATTCCATAAACCAATGGATTATACACAGCAATCCAGGATGATTCAGCATTATTGAGACCGACTCTATAAACCGTTGGATTGTTAAGAAAGGGTTGAGCTAGGGCTAAAAAAAATCCAGGCACCTCCATAGCATTCCATGTCCCTTTTTCTATCAACCATGATTTGTCTCCTTCCCCTCTACTACTGCCAGCATCTGTCATTACTTTCCCCGCTCTTTCTCTCATCTCTCTTTCAGTGAGTTCATAGTTGGAAACCTTTCACTTTCATTTGTTGACATCTTGATGGAAAATGGGTAGAGGCTCCAACATAAGGACTGATTTTTGTGCAAAGAGATCCTTTTCCACATCCGTGACTGAAGATTTATCCTTGTCAATCCGAAGAAGTTTTTCTTCTTCTGACGATACTCTAAGATATTGTATTATCCCTTCCAAAACTATTGGTGAAATTTAGGTCTTCTAGATGTAGGATCTAACCCAACTTGGTCTTCTTTTAGCACCCCATACAAGGGATCATACATTTTTAACACTGCTTCTTTTCCTATTTTGTCAAAGGGGTACATGCATTCCTAGCATCTTCCTCGGCCTTTTTCTTCATCATCATAATAGGGCACGACTCTCTCTCGTGTGTCATCCTTTGACATTCAAAACATGTTTTTTGAACTCTTTCATAATCGAAATTCATTGAAATTGATCCCCCATTTTGTAGGTTGACAATCTTTGATCTTCTTAAAGGTCTCGAGACATCGAATAAAACCTTAACCCTAATAATATCCTGTAGATGGGGTTTCTCAGGATCAAAGGCTACTTCTATGACCTGCCCAATCACCTCTCCCAGGGTGTGAGAGCTTTTTTGGTATAGAAGTTTCTCGGCAGGTACCACATTTGGATCCACATGAGCGTTAGTTGAAGATATTTATCTGGAGGGTTCTCATACCATCAATCCACTACTATCGTCCATTCATTGATGGTATGCACTCCTTTCTCTAGCACCTCTAATAAATCATGTTCAAAAGTGAAAAGAACTGAAATCTTTCTTTTGATAAAGCCACTCCTCTCGTTCTTCCAACCTTTTGCCACTTTCGAGGCATATTACTGATAAGCTGATACATCGGCTAACAAGCGGGATTCTGTGTTCTTCCCACTAAACTCAAAACATTTTGTTCGCAGGACAAGAATTCTGGTAAATCATGCATCTCGAAAGGTATGTCATCCTTCTCCATGGACATAGCTATTAGAGCTCTATCCATGACTGACGTCATGGCTTTTTTCGACTGATTATTTCTAGATCTGAGATCTATTGTTCTCGTCTCACCTATCAACTTTTTCTTCTTTATATTTTGATACTCTACACAGAATAATCAGCGAAAAAGAACCTTTGTATAATCTAGCGACCACTTGAAATCCTGAAAATCAAGAATACTCAAGAAAACTCTACTACCCTTCTTGCAAGTTCTTCAGAAAAAATACAAAAGAGACATATATGGGATGAAAATATCTAATAGAAGAGTATTTTACTCCGGTCAAATCTCTATTGTAACTCTAATGAAAGCTACTAGTTTAGAAAAAGGGAATTAAGCAAAAAAAAAGTTTTAAGTATTAAACGTTAATACTTAATACTATCAATTATTTTTATAAATGTTTTTAAATAATGGTCTCAGGGAGCATGAGGAATATTGTAAGTATTGGGATTAATCTAGTTCTTGTATTCCTTATGACAAATTGGAATAGTTCCGCTAAGACAAGTATATCCACTTGAATACCAAACTTGCCAACCATAATCTTCATTTTTTTTGGGGTACCATATCAGTTGATTTATCCTACATATATGATTATATAAACAGACATATTAGTTGGTGCACAAAAGAATAAAAAAAGCAGACATATTAGTTATATTAGTGAGGTTATTTGTTTTTTTGTGTGTCATTCGGAAAAATGGTAAGAAAATAAAAAGACCTGAAACTTGTGGTTATGTAGCGAAGGATGACGAATAGATCGATGGTTGTTCATTTGATGAATTTATAGATCAAATAATAATTGTGTCTCTATTGAAACTCTGTTAAATGACTTCTTAAGATAATTATTTAATCTATAGATCGAATACAAATGAAATAAAAGTAATAATCAATTATATAACTCGATTGCTAGTAATGTTTTTAAAATCAATAAGGATATCATCCGTGTTACGTCGCAAGATTTATTTATTTTTTTTTTTTTTTTACTATTTTATTGTGTTTTTTATGTTGTTTGTAATTTTTTTTAATTTGTTTTTGAACTTGTTGGTATGCAGACTATTTTTAATAATTAATTATATTTTAAGATAATAAGATTGAACATTTAAAAGTCTTGTAAAAATTGGAATTTAGTATTCTGATTTTACTCAAATTTTATTGTATACTTTATGCATTTTAATATTTATAAGGTAACCACTTGAATAATCCTCTTAGCAAAAACACAAGATTATGAATTTTTTTTCTTGTATCTTCTTTTAGTAAAAAATTATTTTACTTTAAGAAAACAACAAAAGACTTATTTTATTATTCTACACAATGTTTTAAGTCTGATCCATAAAAAAACTAAAATATCAGTCAACTAAGTTCCGTCGCAAATTACTTATTTTTACTTTTATTGTTAATATTGTAAATAACTGAACTAATATACATTTATCATTATAAAGATTTAATCTTAGCTTAATTTTACCTTATAAATATATAAATATATATATATATATATTATGTTGGTTTGAGTTATTTGTTTTGTATAGAGATTTTTGAAAAAAAAAATGATATTCTTTCCGTAAAAATCATATTGACAACGTAATAACTGGAAAAATGATTATATAAACAACCAAATAAGTTTAAAGACAAAATATATTATAACAAAAATGATTATGTTGTTCAAAGAAAATACCCTATCTCTCTTAAAAAATTACTTTTTACTTGAAATTTAACAGGATCCAGATTATGCTCAACAATTTTTTTAATTACCATATCTTTAGAAAACTTTTCTCATAGCTATAACTTTACTTAATGAACAGTAAATCGCACTCCAAAATTTGCATATGTTCTAGACAGCAAATAGAAGTTACCTTGATTAATACAACACACTTCTTTGTTTGGTCTTTGACAAATCATGAGGTCCATTAACACTTTTCATTAACAAAACACTTTAAGCCCAACTTCTGTTTAGTCCATATAAGGAAAAAAAACTGACATGTATTAATTGTTTTAATTTGATAGATTACTAATTTTTTTGAGGTGTAACACCAACTTTAATATGTCAGAATAAGAAAGCAAAACATTCTAATTTTATTGTATTGATAACATTATTGGTATATATACATTTATGGGAGTCAAAAATAAAATATGAATAAAATAATCGTCTAATGTTTAATCTCAAAATTTTGATTAGTTTCTTTTGTTGAATTGTGGTTGAGAAAAATGTAAAAAACAAACCTCAATAACTATATTAGAAAACAAAATCAACTTCGCTTTTGATGAAATAATTATCCAATTTTTATTAATTTTTAGATTTAATCACTAACGTTTGTAAATTTTATCAAATTAATCACATCGTTACATTATCTAACAGAAAATATACCGAAAGCACTTAAACGACGAGATTTTTTGTTTGAAAAATTCCAAATACTATCTTCTCGTAATAATTTATATATTATAATATGCTGATTTCAAATGTTGGCTATTATTTATAATATATGCAGAAAAATAAAGCAAAAAAAAACAAAACAAAAAAAAAATCTATAAAACCCACCCTAAAAACTCGATCACATTATGCCCCTTCAGAGAACTCTCACCCTCAACAACCATCAAAATATTTATCAGATCATTCTCTCCTCTCAAGTTTCTAAAAATTATCAAAGCATGAATATATGTAGAACAGAATCCTCAAACTGTGAAACCCTAAAGCGGAAAGAAGAAGTGAAAAAATTCGAGAAGAAGATTGAAATAGAAACAAGGAGAGGTCCATGGACTGTGGAAGAAGACATGAAGCTCATCAGTTACATTTCTCTTCATGGTGAAGGAAAATGGAACTTCCTCTCTCATTCGGCTGGTAATTTCTTAAGCATTTTGATTACTAGAATATGATACAATTAAGATGTAATTCTTTCTTCGTTCCATATCAATAAAATCATCGTAACTAATCGTCATATGTTCATAACAAATTGTCTCAATTGGTATCTCAAGCGTAGCTTCCCCGATAGATATTAGATTGTGTATATTAGTTTAAAATGGTTAAACTTTGCTATCGAACGACTCTTCATATGCTCTTCAAACAAGTACGTAGAAGTAGTCATTTTTTGTTCTTAAACATTTTACACTAAATCTATCCTTTTTTTTTATCAGAAAGTCATTTCGGATTTTATGAGTACACAATATCATCTAAAGCTTAATAGAGTTAATAATCTGATAACTAATTGAAATGAAAGGAGTAGATATAAAAAGTATTTTTCGTCTTATCGATGTTAATTCCTAATTTGTATCACATATTAATTACTTAATATGTAAATACATAAAAAGTCTTATGATTTTTTCGTAAATATGATAATACTTTTCTTATGGCTGTGACTTCTCCATGTCGGCAAAATATAATTTCCTCTGTAGAATTGGTAAAGTAACAAAGAACAAGTTGACATCTTCATAGTTCATTATTATCATTAGAAGTGTACTTTCGTATGAAACAGATTGGTCGGTCCAAATTTATTTATTTTTCCTTTGGAGTTCTTTTCAGTACTAGCCTTTTTGAGTGTGGAACTCAAACACCTTTCACGACCATCCAATACGATAAAGCCTCTCATTTAATTGTTATCTTTATTGAATTGAGAAATTGTAATAGTGACAATATAAAATTGACTAATACAAGTACGTACTATTTCACGTTTTATATATTTATTAGAATAGTTTACTATGGAGACATGCAGGACTGAACAGAACGGGAAAGAGTTGCCGACTGCGGTGGCTGAATTATCTCCGTCCGGATATCCGCCGTGGAGACATATCTTTCCAAGAACAATTCATTATACTTGAACTCCACTCTCGTTGGGGAAATCGGTATGAAACCATTATTTATATCGACATAGTTATAGTTAATACATCTTTTCATATTAAAAGAGGAGAGATGAGAAAGCAAATTTAAAACGTCTCTATGAAATACGCAATTTAATATTCAATTATTAGAGAATTGAAAAATCAAATTAATGCGTCTTTGACATTTCTTGGTTGAATTCTGATAGTATACTAAATTTGTATCATATTTGAAATTAAGATAAAAATATCAGACTCTTTTATCACGAAAAGGATTATATAAAATTAAATATGTATATTGAGTTATAATTATTATTTCTAAATAAATTTGGAGCATGGTGAATTATCTAATAACGATGAATTGATTGAGATTTCAGTAATTTGATATTCGTATATCTTTCCTTTTTCTTGAAGGTGGTCAAAGATTGCCCAACATCTACCGGGAAGAACTGATAACGAGATAAAGAATTATTGGAGAACACGTGTTCAAAAACATGCAAAACTTCTGAAATGTGATGTGAACAGCAAGCAATTCAAAGACATCATCAAACATTACTGGATGCCTCGTCTCGTCGAGAGGATCGCATCCACTCAAAATGTCGAATCTGTCCCTAACCAATACTCGCCTGAGAACTCGAGTGCGACCACTGCCGCCACGTCATATACGTCGTCTGAGTCCGTGAGATCGAGTTTCTACGGTGGTGATCAGATGGAATCTGGAACGAAGTTAGATTCAAATGGTGGTGATTGGTTCAACGATGGAGATGCGTTAGAGACATTGTGGAGTTTTGACGAACTCAACAACTGGCTCTTAGAGTAGCATTTCATGTGATGGATTGATTAAAGTTAATTATAAGACATAAATAGTTTTGTGATTATACGACATAGTTTGAAAAGTTTCGTCGTCTCAAAGAGCATTTAAGCTTCTTTTTGATTGCATACATTTCGAATACTAAGACCGAATAATTTCGTAGCGCAATATATAACTCTTTTAGAAATTTCAAGTTTGTAGGGCATTATATCTTCTTGCTGTTTGGCTAACCAATACGGCAATACTATATAGACTATAGTTTATTTCATTAATCAAACTTAATATTAACTTAGTTCGTACGTATAATCATTAATGGAATTTGAGCTGGGAACTTCTAATATTTTAAACTAAAAGAAAAGGACGTACGTGAATGATGTCTCTATTTCCTAATCATGATTAGAATATTTTTAATTATTATATATATAGTAGCATAATCCAACTCATGTAACACTTTGTCAAGATTATATACGTCCAGAAGGGATGAACCCAATTAAATTAGTCTAGTTGATTTTTAAAATAAATTTATTTCTCAGTGTATTTTTCCACTACGTCGAGTAAGGAATGTAGGATCACAGATTCACCAGAACCCTAGCTAGTTTTCAAATCAAAATATTATTTGATTCAATTGTTAGAATATAATCATACGGACAAACGCCCTACAGTCGAAACAATAAAATAATCAAAATATTGTCTTTTACAGAGTGGGAATAAAATGAATTGCCATGGCATTACAATTTTGTAAAACTGGAATACTACTGACCTTTCACACACGAATATATTGCCTTCTTGGGTTATAAAATCATTTGGTTTTGGCTTTGATAAATCATACGTTTATTGTTGGTTGTTTGAGAACAAATGAAAATAGTTATATATATATAGATGATAATAAATTAATAATGATAATTTAGTAGTTGTATGAGAAAATATATGAAAAGACGCGTGTGAACGTTAAACACGAACGAGTTGTTCCATTTGAAGTGGCAATGGCGGCTGTAATGGGAATCCAAAAGAAGGTGGCGCATGACAAGCAAGTCCACAAGTGGTCCTAAATTCGACACATGTGTGCTCCATATGTCACGTGTCCGATGTCCGGACCAATTTCTAGAATTTTGTTTAGAGTGGCTCCCAATCTCATATCTTCGATTTCGATTATTGGTTCCCTAACATTTATCTAGTTTTTGTTTGGATACATTGACTGAAGTGAAATTAGATTAGTTTGGATTATTGTTTTTTCTATATTTTAGACTCAAATTTCGAATGAGAGTGGAAATGATTAGATAATTTAAGTAGAACGAACATGAATATAATTAAGCTTATAATTTAAGTAGAACGGAAATGATTAGATAATTTTTCTTCCATAGATCTCTTGTTAACACGAAAAAAGCAGTATTTAAAAAAAAAATATGTAAGATATGGGATATGCAAGCGGTCATATCTTTTTGTTTACATTATATTGGAAGACGAGGTGATTAAAATTATTCTTGCTCTCCATAGAGTGGACAAGTGTTATCAACATATATAATGCTTACTCTTATGAAGATTTTTAGCTAATGAAAGTGCATTATATAAAAGATTCACCATACATGCTTTATTATATTTAGAAAAAGTGTCCCAATTCCAAATAGATTGACAGAGAGATGTGTTAGTGAATTATATATTCACTTTAAAATGATTTAATTACGCAAAAGATTATATCTTGATTTTAATTAATAAAATACCTTCATTATTCTTATAATTCAATGTAATGGAGTCATCTATTCCTACAAGAGAAGGTTTGAGCATGCTTGTTAGAGATGCATCTTCTTGATGGAAAAGGAGCCCTATTTTGGAAGCATCCCAATTAGTTGTTTGTGAGATGAATCATTTAACTTTTAAATAAAGAGTAATTAACGTGTTCTTCTTTTTATTACAAAGATAACCATTTTCTTATGTCATAATTATATGTGTCCTTTCTATTTTCTTATGTTCTTCTAGAGAGATTCCTTAGGGATAGTTAAAACAGTAGTACAGTATATGTTTATTGGATTCAATTAAATTATTGTAGATAGATAAAGCGACAACATTAAACATAAATAAAGTGATCACTCCATTATGGAGAACAATTTGATTTTGTATTCATAGTATAAACTTTTCTTCATCATAATCCCTCTTTTAGAGACATAATTGCATTATGGGGACCAAATATTGCATAATTAGCCTCAGAACATTAATAAATTAGTAACTATATAGCAGTGTTCAAGAAAGCGCTAGGCGGTATCTGGACGGTGATCCAAAGCTTAGCGTCTATAACGTTTAGTCGGAATTTAAACATTTTTAAGCGGTTTACACGTTTACAATATAAAACATTATATATATGTTATTATATAAGGTCGAATAAATAAATCATAAACTAAACTTAGAACAAATACATTTATTTAATTTAGATTAATAATATATAAACATTTATAAATATGTATATGAATATAATACTTAAAATTTTAAATATATACAGTTAAAAATAAAATATATATATTAAAATAATATTATATGATTTGAGGTGGTGTAAATGATTGTTTAGATGTTTACAGAGCGCCTAATGTCTAAACAACCGTCTAGACCGCTTTCTTAGACACTCCTATATAGTAGTACAAAATTAAAGTAACAACAACGAAAGTCTTTGCTTAGGAACTTGTCCTAATATAAAGTAGAACAGGTCACCAAAAGGGAACCCTACATGCACGAGTTAATGGGGTTTTAAACAAATGAATCAATTTATCTAATCTATAAAAGGCTAAAAAGGTTGAATTATATATTTAAAACTTTATAAAAAACTAAAAAAGTTAGACAAATGTCCAAAGCTTTATGTAAAATAAGAGTAGAGTCTATGCAAAGCAACTTCGAGAAGAAAAACCATTCGTGAGCATTGGTATTTTGAATTAGTCATCGGCATTCAGTTAAATCGGGTTATTCGGGTCGAGTTGTTCGGTTTAAAAAATATGTGGTTTTTTTAAAACTCATCAAATGGATCCGAAACGAAATTCGATTTAAGTCGGTTTGAAAGTCGGTTTTAAGGAATTAAATCTATTCTGAGAAAAAACAGATTTTTTATTTCGGTTAATTTAAACCGACATAAATCAAAATAGAAATTATGGGCTCAAATAACTTACATTTACAAACAAATAATGGACCTAATTAACATTTGGGCTTCTTTACTAACTCGATCCCGTCAAAAATTTAGGGTTTTTGACAAACAGAGACGACGGCTGTAACGAGGACCGACGATGGTTTTCGGCATTGCCTCTACTTTTGATAGATCTGATGGGGCCTTAACGTTAACGTTATAGAACTTGCCAACTTTCTCAATTACGTGGGCACCAAAAACCTCCAAATTCTATGACGGCTCTATTCTCGCTATTGTTGCTCTCTTCGAAGCCATCAGAGCTGTTAACATAACAAATCCCAAAACATTAAACCTACTTACAAGCATCAAAATTTGAAGATAATTAGTTATTAACGATAAAGAGGAAGAACTTACTAGTTACAGATCTGAAAAATGCAATTAGGAAATCTAAGTAGGAAGAACTTAGGACACCATCTCAATGAGAGAGATAATAAGAAGAAGATAAGAAATAAGAAGATGAAGAAAAATCTACGAAAAGGAGAAAATGGGCAAAGGAGAAAGAGAGGAGAGCTTCCTCTCATGAGAGAAGAAGAAACTAGAGAAAAAGAGTTTTAGGGTTTTTGCATTTTTATATGATGTCTACTTAAACCGAAAAAAACGATTGGTTTTGTTGTGCCAAACCGAAGAAACCGAAGACCGAAATCAATTTATAACTTAGCCGATCGGTTTAAAACAGTAAATCGATTAGCAACCAAAAACCAAATTTGTCAGTTTGTTCGGTTCAGTTTAAACGGTTTCTACCAATTTTCCACGACTAGTATTTTCACAAATTATTTTTGTTTTTATAAAATTAAATTAAGGCACGCTTACACAAGTCCCAACAATGTATATGAATATGCAATAAAATTAGATATATATATATATATATATATTTGTTATAAAACTTTTATATAATATATCTATATAAAATAATATTATTAGATTACAAAAATAGTAATAAAAAGAGACGAGAGAGTGAAGTAGCTTGCTTCTTCTTGTTGTGTTGTGTTATTTTACAATGACCAAAACAAACACATATATATATAGGTGACAATTACTTGAAGAGAAAGTAAAAGATTAAGAGATACATATCACTAATAGATATGCATCACTAGTAGATAAGTGTACACGTAAAATAGATAATCATTATTCAGTTTTTAACAATTCCTCTTTTTAACAATTCCTCTTGATTATTCATGATTACGTACTATTTCACTAAAAACTTTAGTATAGAAATCTATTGGCATAATAAAAACTATGACAAAGAAAAAAGAGTACAATAACATAATCTTCCTTTAGAGTATAATCTTTTTTTTATAGGTCTCGTAAATGATGTCTTCCAATATTATGAATATTTTTTTCTGAATGTTGAAGTCAGAAGTACCTTTGTAAATAGGTCTGTTGCGTTGTCGTTTGAGCAGATATGTTGGATATCAACTTACTTCTTTTTCTCGAGCTATTAAGTGTAAGAGAAAAATCTTGGAGGTATATGTTTAGTTTT
Source organism: Camelina sativa (assembly GCF_000633955.1). NCBI lineage: Eukaryota > Viridiplantae > Streptophyta > Magnoliopsida > Brassicales > Brassicaceae > Camelina > Camelina sativa. Next base: position 24,089,964 of record NC_025698.1, on the reverse strand, counting down.
GTCGCTCTCGATATAACCTTCTTTGATTTGGGCGACACATGCAGCATTGTCTTTGAATAATGTTATTGGCTCTTTATTGATGACTATTCCACTCGATTCTTGTACGTGGTTAGTCATTGATTTGAGCCATACACATTCTCTGGATGTTTCATGAAATGCAATTATTTCTGTTTAATTTGAGCAAGTGGCGACCAATGTCTATTTTTGTGAGCGCCACGAGATTGCAGTTCCTCCAACTATGAAAACATAACATGCATCTGCAAATCCAACATCCATAAAGTACATTTCACATTCATATATATATATATATATATATATATGTTGTCACAACATCCATAAAGTATATTTCTAAATTGTTAGAAGTCGTTAACCTCATTAAGTATCTGAATTTAATTGTATCCATGACCAGAGAATATGTTTTCTCAAAATGAATTCCAGACATTTGAGAATAACTTTGTGCAACAAGTCGGGCTTTAAATCAAAATTATATCATGTGATTTCATCTTTCTCATTTCTTTTTCGCACCAAAACCCACTTGCATTGAAGAAGCTTTACATCTTTAGATGTAGTAACAAGAGGTCCAAAAAAATACTTTTATTGAGGGAGACCAACTCAATTTGAATAGCATTTTTTTCATTTCTCCCAAACAGATCTATGCTGGCACTCCGATATGGACCTTGGATTTGGATTGTATTTTTCATGATCGATCTCTTTAGATACAAAAAAAATATATATATATATTTCAATGTCATCATTGATTTCATCTCTGTCCCATAATATTCTATCTTGTGTATAGTTTATAAAAATCTCATATTTTTTTGTATCATCTAGAGGACTTTTCTCTTTATTTGGTTCTTCTTGAACCTTTTCATTTTCATTTCCAATTTTTTTACCAGGATTTTTTTTAGGGCCTATTGGCCTCCCTGTTTCAGTTGAACCTTAGGTTAATTGGCTTTGCTTCTTTCGAATTCCACTCTAGGAATTTCAAATCTTGATGGTGTATTTGCAGTGGAGATATATGACTTTGTCATTTTTTTGTATCTATGAACGCATGTGGTAACTAATTTGCCACATTTTGTAAATGTACAATTTTCTGAACTTCCAGCTCATGTTGATTTGTAGGGAGTTCAAGATATATCAAAGATGGTGTACATCATGTAATATATTTTAGAACTTGTTTAATACCTCCCCCCTAAAGCTGAAAATTCATCTTCACTAATCATCCAAATGTGCCATAAACATATCACCAGCTTGCAGTTCAAGATACCAAATTATACTCGATGATGCATAACCAACGTATATACCCAATCTCCATTCAGGTCCCATTTTTGTTCTTTGCGGTGGAGCTATAAGAATAAACCGCACAACCAAAATACATAGATGAGGTAGGTTTGGCTCTTGGCCAGATGTTAATTGTAAAGGAGAATATTTATTATATGTGCTTGGTCATATCTGAACAAATGCCGCAACATGCAATATTGCATAACCATACATAAATTTGGAGATTTGTTCTCAATATTAATGGTCTAGCAGTGAATTGCAACTGTTTAATCAAAGATTCAATCATGTCATTTTGTGTATAAGCATTAGGAACGGGATGCTCAATATCAATTTTTATTGACATGCAATAGTCATTAAAAACTTGTGAAGTGAATTCACCATCGTTATCCAGTCTGACTTCCTTTATGGCATAATCAGGAAATTGAGCTTTCAACCTGATTATTTAGGCAATGAATTTTACGAAGATCGTATTTTGTGTTGTCAATAGACATGCATGTGAATATCTATTAGATGCGTCAATTCTTACCCTAAAATAATGAAACGTCTCACATGAAGGGTGGATAGGTCCACATATATCACCATGTATTCTCTCTAAGAACATTGGTGATTCATTCCTAACATTGGGTGGCGAAAGCCGAGTTATGAGTTTTTCTTGTAAACATGCTTTACATAAAAGCTCACCAGATTGAAAAATATTTTGGTTTTTTAGTGGATGACCATTTGAATTTTGCACAACTTTTCGCATCATGACTGAACCAGGATGTCGATATCTTTCATGCCAAATCTTAAATGCACTAGTAAACTCTAAGCTTACTATAACATAAGATGCAATCATATTTATTTATGTGCAATATAATCCAGAGGATAACATAGACAATTCTTTCAATATATATTTCCTCTCAGATGTGATGCAAAGATATTCATTGTCATTTTTATTCAGAGTCTCTATATGATATCAATTTCTATGGATATCTCTGAAACCTATAAAGTTTCTATGATACTTAAGAGAATATAATGCATCAATTTCAAATTTTGTTTCTCTTGGCATTGAGAAATTGGCTTTGCCAAAGCCTGCAGTGATCTTTACATTGCCACATATAGTGCGTACGCTTCAAGCGGAGTCCTTTATTTTAAAACAGGAGAAAAAAAATTATTTCTAAGTATTAAGTGGGTTGTAGCACTGTCTGCTAGACACATATCTCCACCCTCTATCTCAAAATTTGACATTTTCTGAAATAAAGCATTTATTAAGATATGCATTATTAAAATAACACCAAATCTTACAAAGGTTTATTATATATAACAAGAAAACCATTATTCAAAAAGACTTTTATGAAAAACATAAAGTACTCATAAAACTAATACAAGCATATCATGTCATATTGATTTTATTCGCATGATTTCTTGTTTTCATGATCAACGAGAAAATCTGTGATATCAATATGGGATTCATCATTTAGGCCATGGAAGGAAGGTCCAGCAGCTTTATCAGAGATGAGGTTGGCTTTAACATCCTTTTTTTTTTACTTTTGAGATACTTGATATAGATCGTGGTCAAATGTGTTAGTATACAACAGATTTGGAACTAATGACCTTTCATGCTGCATCTTTAACATGTACTCTCATATTGTTTCCTCAAAACGCTACCAACATCATTTACCTAAAGACTTTTGTCGGTTTTTCTTGCATTGAAGTTATTATAAGAGAGAACCCTTCATTTTCCTCGTCCACGACAGCGACCATGGCCTGACCGAGTCTGTGTCATCGTCCTTGCCAATTATTATGGCTGGATGTAGCAACATTCACTTTTGAAAGTGGAGCTGATCCAGTTGGACGAGTTTGATGATTTATCATCACGAGTTCATTATTTTGTTCAGCAACAAGAAGAACTTTAATTAATTCAGAATATCGACTATATCTTCTCTCTCGATATTGTTGCTGCAGGATTACATTTGTAGGATGAAAAGTTTAAAATGTTTTCTCGATCATATCATATCGAAAAAATTATCTTTGCAGATAATCATCCTAGAACTGATTCAGAACATAGGGGAATTGTATTCACGTACAGTTTTGTAATCATGGAACCGCAGATTTAGCTATTCATGTTTAGCTTTTGGTAGGATCAAATATTTTTGGTGATAAAACCTATCTTTGAGAGAGCTCTAGAGGTCTACGGGATTTTCACTTGTGATGTATTCATTTTTTAAACTATCGATGAGATGATGACACAAAAACGTCATGGTTTTCGCTTTTTCCTCTTTAAACTCTTTTTTTTTATGGATCAAAGGTTTTAAGAAACCCATTTCCTTTTAGATTCATTTTTATATCTAATGCTCATGTCAAATAATTATTTTCTGAGATATCAAAAGCAGCTATTTTAAACTTTGCCATGTTTAATATAATAACTCGAATTGATAAAAGATTGGGAACAGCTCTGGTTGATAATGTGTTATAAAACTATTATATAATATATATTTATATAAGATAATATTATTAGATTATGAAAATACTAAAGAGAGGAGACGAGAGAGTGAAGTAGATTTATTACTTCTTCTTGTTATGTTATTATTACAATTAGAATAGTACCAGCGCTACGCTGCGGGTTGTTTTTTGTATTTTTCTGTTATATATATTTTTATATTTATTTTTTTGTATGTTTGTAATTTTAAGTCCGTGTTAGCTCATACAATCTATAGAACTGTTTTTTTTTTTCTGGATTCCTGCAATTACTTTACCAGGAAGAAACTTACATAACTTCTTGAATATGGTTTCGATTGAATCTCCGTCAGCGGTTGTAGATTCTTGACAGCAAGACTTTTCCAAAGACACATTATTTGTGATCTGAGTCCTTCTGGCTTGACGAGAATCTGTCTCATAGAACATGAACTCGGATGTGCATCTTTTTGCTTATTTCTCTTCCTTATTCTTTTTTTTTTGCTTCTCTCCTCCACTACTGGTACTAGTAAGTAAATAGAAGCCAAAATTTGATTAGTTAACACCATTAAAAATTTTAAAAATTTTAAGACAACAAAAATCATGTCATAGATAGAGGTCACATTTCTACAACTTTTGCTTCTCCTGACAAACCAAATCGAATTAAGTCTAATGTAAAACAAGTCACTCTCTAAATAGTTAACAAAAATTTACTATGTTTTTTTTTTAATCATTCACCGGTATTTGGTTTATTTATCTTCATCATCATCTTTATTCTCTCTGGTGTTGGGCCGCCTCAACTCATTTCTTTTAATGAAACGTTTTGGTTGACTATATCTATCCTCTTTTCTCGAGAAATACAATAACACAAATACTTGTTCATGACTGTTCTTTATTCAGCAACTCTCATGGCCTCTTCTCGAGTTTTTCTTGAGTCAATGTGGATTTTACCCAGCAGGCGCCTGGAATCCATGGACACTCAGGGAGATTTCAAAGAAGAAAACATACATTCTTATGTTATTTATTGTGGAAGTTAGTAGGCCAAGTTGAGGAACCCATACCTTTGAATTGTTATTTCACTTTTTACTGAGGATTGATCCCATACTTGTGGAGTTCACACTTCCACTACTAAAATCAGATCCAATAAAAAACCATAATTTTCTCACTTCCAATTTACAAGACCTACAAATTGAGCTACAAAACCCTACTCTTGCAAAACCCCAATTCGAAACGAAACACAAAAACAACATAACCAAGGAAGATGAGGAATAAATCTGAATAATAAACAAAAAAAATTTGATGAAGAAAGTAAAGTAGATAAACAAATAAACAATTAACCTTGAAGAACTTGAGAGATGAAATGGAAGATATGTTCATGAATCTAGAAGTCATTGTAAGAGATAAAGAAACCCAAAGAAGTAAAACTCATATTCGTCTTCGTCTTCGTCTTCGTCAGCGACTTTAGAGCAGATGGGAGAAAGAAGAAGAAGATATCGCATTTTTTTTTTTTGGGGTTTGGGATGTTTACACAAACAAAACTCTAAACTTAATTTTCTTCCTTTGTGAGTTGGATAAAAAAATCGTTAAAAGTGTTTCTGCCTTGCTTCTGTTTGTTTTGGTAATTTCCTAGGATTGATCGTGTATTCGGGTTTACGAGTAGATGTTTTCAATTGAAGTCGGTAAGTTCTCAATACTTAGTTGTTTCGTTACATTAGTTTTTGAGATTTGTAATCTTTGTAAGTTGTCTGAGATTGTTTAATGTTTTGTGGCTACACAACTTCACGTGGCAGGAATCTTTTAGTTATAGGGTAAGTGAGAAAAGTGCCATGATTGAATTCAAGAAACAGAAGAAGATGGTAAATTTAATGTGGAGACCTATCTCCACTCAATCCTCTTCAATTATTGCAGGGTAGCATCTTTTACTTAGGCTGTTTAATTGTTTGGTTTTGTTCAGATTTAAAAACATTCCATCTTACATTGCATTCTCATGATGAGACAGAAACTGGAAATGATGTCCGAGAATGAGCTCAGTGTAGCAAATCAAGTGATGTTTCTGAAGAAATTATTGACGGAGGAAGGTATTGGTGTATGGGCCGACAGTCCATGTTGGGCTTTCTCTATGTCGGTTATTATAAACCCTAATATTGTTGTGAACCCTAAGACCTAGTGTTATATAAACCTTTATATCATTGATTAAGGAGACAACACAATAATAAATACTTTTCCCCAAAACCCTTCTTCTAGTTCCTACAGAAGGAGTGAGAGAGCCTCAGTTGTATCCGCTGGAAAGCATTCAGTTTCTCTTAAGGTCCTTTTTTTTTATATGTTACTTGAAGTTTCTTGTAGCCTCTTGTTTCAATTACTTTAACTGACTTTTGTGATTGGTTTTAGGTTGGGGCTTCTTTGATTAAGTTCATTAGAGGAAAAGAGTAAGATTTCTAGTCTCGGCGTATCAAGAGCAGCGTCGGACGTCAGATTCGCTATATATTCAAACAAATGTGTCACATTCATTTAGTATTTAGACCCATTAAATGTTACAAATAACGAAAATATTTAGATTTATTTTAACTACGCCTCTACGAACCGTAGGCAATAGCAGATCCAACACCAGCGAAAACAAAGAGCAAAGTGGAGATAATCTCAGCGAGGTACGCTCTTAGAGAAGCCAAGCTGAAGGAATTATGCAATTCCAGCCATTGTTGCAGAAGAAAGAAGAAAATGCTATAAGCTTTTTTTGGTTAGTGAAGGAGATGATAAGACATGTTGCATGCCCTTCTCTTTATATAGGAGACTCTTCATATATTCATGCATAATTTAAATTATAAAACTACTATCCTTAATGAGTTTACACCTATATACATTTTTGTATGTTTTAAACATATATCACGTACTAGAAGTCATCTCATGCTACGCACGGGTTTAGCTTATATTTTTGTTCAATTTTAGTAATTTGGAGATTATTAGTTTTTATTTGTTTACTCAATAATAGTTATTTTGTGTTTTTAAAAATATATTGATCATATTAATTTTTTTTTGGGTTCATTTGTTTGATGTTACTTGAGTTTTCCTTTATATATAGTATTAGAGTATTTCAACACATGGATAAATTTTTGATTACATAGTAGAGTGTTTATGGTTTTTTCTCCCTTTAGATTTTCAACACATATTAGAGCATGTGCAATGGTGAGTGACTCATTGAGTTTCTCATCATATAATATTATTTTATTAATGTAGAGAAACTTAAGAACTTCTTTCTAATATGAAAATTTGTTAGAAATACCTTTTTTGAGAGACCTTTTTGAAAATTTTCATTTTTCCCATCTTTTACACAAATTACAATATGTTAAATTAATTTTAAGAATTTTTTTTAGGTCTGGGTTCTGTATTTTACATTTAGGATATAATTTTGATGGGTATGGTTTAGTATTTGGAGTTTAAAATTTAGAATTTAGTCATTTTATACCTAGAAAATAGGTATTTTTGAAAATGAACAACATGAAAGGGTATTATTAAAAAGTGACATAGAAAAATGGGTATTTTTAAAATGCGCTATTTGATATTAAGATTCCTAAAAATATATGATACAAATATACAATTAGCATATACTACTCAAAACTATAGAAGTCAAATTAATCAGATATAGTATAGAAAAATGCAATTCATATCGTACTATGAGATAAAAAGACATCACAAGCTTAACAACATGGTTTTTTAAGTATATGATAGTAATATACAATTTTCCTTTTTTTATAATAGTTTAAAATACATTTTTTTTTTTAAGATGAAAACTAATAAGAAACTAAATTTACAGTGGAGAGATTTATATGTAGCGTCCAATAAAAAGAAGTTTTAGCCTGCTTTACCACATGAATGCCCAAAAAAAAAAGATATTCTAAAATATAAGAAAGGAATAAAACCTAATATGTTCAACATATTAAAATTAAATCATGATAGTTCATTTTTTTCATGATGTAGTAATATTAACACAATTTTCATTTAAAAAAAAGTAATATTAACATAACCAACAAACTCGACAACCCGAAGTAAAAATAAAACATGGTTCAAGACCCAACCCATAGGCCAAGCAAGTGAAGCCAAGTATTAAGGTATCAAATTTTTTGGGGCATATTCTAGGCCAAAAGTTTTAGGTCTTTTATGTAGGAAAAAATTAAAAAATAAATAAATTATAAGTTCAGTTATTATTAGATTTTTTTTTATAAGTTCGAAAAAATTTAGAAGTTCAAGTTTTATATAAAAACAGTATATTATTCATGAAGATATGCCCAATTTACGAATGAAAATTTATTAGGTTTATGTAATGACCAATGTCATCTTTTGAATCGTTGGTGAATGAGCATTAGATTAATGTTAATTAAACTTATTGTTACTGAGATTTAAAGTAAAAATTAATTTAGGAAAAAAAATTGAAACTCTAATTAAAAAATTTCCATATTCGAGAAGTTGTAAAACAATAATGAGTTATTAGGCAAGATGATATTTATTTTCGTATAAATTTTTAAATGAACATGAAAACATTGACAAGACAAAGAAAATATGAGCAAACAAAACAAACTACAATATGGAAATAATGAAAATAATTTTTTATAATACTATTTTTATAATTTCATTTACAATAATAAAAAGAGGTTTTTAAAAAACATTGGTGTACGACATCCAAAATTTTCGGACCGGCCCATGGAGAGTAGGAAATACATACATAAACACTCTAATGAGTAGATAAATTTGTCAAACATTTTCATATAATTTTATTTTTTTGTAGTATTAATGTGAACAACAAACATGATAACCTGCAAAAAAAAATAAAAATTATTCAAGAATACCTATTAAAATTTGGAAAGATATATAAAAATAATATAATTGTTCATAGAAATCTAATGACTGAAATTAACAAAAAGAATAAGAATTCATTCCGTTTTCCATAAAATTAGAATTCACTAATTAATCTCCTTACACAAATTTTCAGCCATTATTCTGTCATTAGGTTCCTATTAAGTGAGTAACTAAACTATCATTATTATTTAATTTCAGTCATTAGGTTCCTATGAAATGAGTAACAATAAACTTATTGTTAATGTTCATCTTTTCAAAATAAACTATCATGAGTTTTTTCTAAGGATGAAACCACAAACTGATAAATGTGGCTTTAGATCAGAAGGGACAGACAAATGTTCTTATTGAAGAAGGAAAAATTGAAATGTTGAGAGTATTTCTTTTGTTTTATGGGCCAGTGGTTACTTAGGTCCAAAGTACAAATGAATTTAGTTAATTAGGTCTAAACAAAAAAATAAGACAAGTGTTAGATAGATAAGGCGCCAAATGTCATCTTCTTAGCAAAACTTGAGGAAAACCTTCTCATCTTATATAAGATTTACAAATTAATTTAGCTGTAGATGACATTCAAAAATCATTAAGGAGGTTGCTGATATTGTTATGCAAAAAGTAGTAAGCGTTTTAACGTCACTTCCTCTTCTTTAATTAAAAGTACATTTGCTTTCTCTTTTCTTCGTATTATACATTTTTGCTTAGATATATTAATGTTTTAATTTGATAAATTAGTGTTTTTTTTATGTATCAATACCAGATTCAATATTCATGCTGATGTTTTAACACAAGAAGAGAAACGTTCTATTTTTATTGTATTGATGAGCAAAATAAACACATATATATAGGTGACAATTATTTGAATAGGAAGTAAAAAATTAAAAGATATGTATCACTAATAGATATGCATCACTAGTAGATAAGTGTAATTTTTAACATCATAATCTTTTGAAAATATCAATAATGATTATGTAATAAAAATATATTTAATCGTTGAACATATATAAAATGTAGATATATCAAATGTCTCGTAGCTACACAATAAAATTCTCACAAACTATGTAGATACTACACTATTAACTATTTGATTGTACAATTGAGTTTTTTCTTAAAAGATTGTCCAAAATCAGTAGGCCGAAAATGCCAGTTTATAAACGGTACCAATATCAGCCCAATTAAATGTTGACATGTCAGTAAATACAATAAATATATATTAAAAATGTAAAAGAATTTCGGAAAAAAAAATAGCGACGATTAAGAGAAAACAAAAAAGAAAAAAAATAATAAGTCATTTTAATTTAAAGAAAAAAAGAATAATAAAAAAAACTCCTAAACCCACGTTCATACTCCACGATTTACGATTCGATTCAAATCAATGTCCTAATTTGTGAAACCGTTGTCTTCCACTAAATACGTGATTTAAAACATGCCACAATCTCAAACTGTTTCATCTCCTATTTAACTCTCAATTATCTCTCTCTCTCACTCTTCCTTTCCATCGTTTCTTTTTCTTATAATTTTTTTTTTGGTTAATTCCTTTTTTTTAGAATTCTCAATTGCATCGTAATCTTTTTCCGGTTTTTCATAAATTGAATTGTATGATCATGGGAAAAAATGCCTTATATGCTATTTGTGCCGGTGGCAACAGAAGTTTAGGCACAAACGGAAGCAACTTTGTTTCAGGCTTGAAGAAGACATGCAAAACACATGCATTTAAACCCCCACCGTGATGTAAGAATTAGATTATTGTTTCACTTACTGTTTCTCCCAAGATGTACATCTAAATTGATTCAACAAAGGTTTTTAATAGGTTTGAGCAAATGTTTGAAGCTTCTGCAGGGAATTGACGACAAAGATAAGCATAGAGCCTCCAGATTTTTGTAGGCAATTAGGAATTTTTTGGATGAGAGGAGGAAAATGTATCAAAACTACGGAAGATGCCGAAAAGGTTTGTACCTATCATCAATAATAATTTTGGGTTACATATTCTTATGTGAAAATGAAAATGACTAAAGATTCTATTTATTTAATTTTGACATTAGTTTATTCAAATTAATTTTCACTTTCCATCGTGACTCCAGTTCTTTATGAACTTATCATATGTTTTTTGTGTTCAGGACCAAATCATTACGTGGTAGTGAAAGATAGAGCATTGGAACCGGTGGCTAGCAGCAACTCTTTTTTTTAAAGTGTGCTTATTATGTCTAATAACATGACTCACTCAAATGAGACATTTGTGGTAGCATTCTTAATATGTTGTGATCGTGGAGATGTATGAAGCACATTGTCTCTCAATAATGGATGTATGACATATATTTATATTTTTCTCACCTTCCATTTTTTTATTAATAAGGATAATGCTGAAGAAAGATGGAAGAGTGAAAGCTGAACCATGAAACTAAAACCATCATTGTTAAAAAAAAAAAATCGTTTCATCATTTTTTATTGTTTGGATGATTACAAATTTGCATCATCATATTGTTTTTTGTACATAATCTTTGTAAATTTCTTAATTATACTTTAAAAATTATATATGATATTATTACGTAACTGAAACCAATAAAAATTATGTTTTTTAAAAACAAAAACTGTAAAGAATAAAACATTTGACTCAAATCCGTAGTATATATAGAAAACGAAAGATTTTATTAAAAATGGTTTTACTTTAATCAAATATTCCATAAAATTTAAAATTATTTTTATACTATTAAATCTGATCTCATAAGTTTACCCGTGCATAGCACGGGGCTAATACTAGTCTCCATAATAAATCAAAAGGGAAATGATTACACATATTACAAAACTTTCAACTCCTAGTTCTAGATTCTAGTTATACAGATCTAACATGACTACTTTTAGCCAAAACTTTTTCTAGGTAACATACTTAGACGGAACACTAAATAGATACCACTTAAAATAGCATTTTAATCAAACTTAGTTCTAGTCCTTACATGTACGAAACATGTCTAAACGGCTATCTTCAAGTCGAAGCGAATACGCGAGTTTCTTGTACTCTCCCCAAGTAAACGTTTGGTACAACCGTGGTTGATTCATCATAGTAACCAACGCCGGAAGAGGTCCAATCATCGCTTGAAGCGGTGGTCCGGCAAAGTACGTCGTTGAGAGCCGGCTTTCTTCTCCGGAGGTCAATGCTCTATGCCTTAAACTTATAAATCTTCCGTTCGTCATCACCTTAACATTCACACACCAACTAAATAAGTAAATGACTAGAAAGAATATTTAATTATTATGTGACAAAATAAAAACATGCTTGCTGTTTAGTTTAGGTTCCGTTTTCTCATTTGTTGATTTATAAGTAAAATGGTTATGGTTCAAATCCATACAAAATAACCGAAATAATTAATTGTATATAAAGTAATGGTTTTAGTTTTTTCCCATGGCCATAACAATTTCTTTAACCACCACATATAAAAATGATGTAATAAATAAGAAGAAAATGTAATGGAGAAGACTCAAAGAAAAAGAAGACACCGACCTGTAACAAGTCTCCTACATTGACGCAGAAAGCTGAAGGGTCAGGGGAGACAGGAACCCACATGCCATCTGAATTGGACACCTGGAGTCCTCCTACATCGTTAGATCTAAGAACTGTTAATATCTGAGGGTCGGTGTGTTCACCGAAGCCAACTCTGGTCAGTGACACAGATTTATCAGAGAGTGTGGCTCCACCAAAGAATTGATCCGACGGTGGATAATGATTCACCCTTAAAACGGAGTCACTATCGACGGAGCTGATTAACCTACTGAAGGTGTGAGATGGGACACGAAGTCCCTCAGCCGTCAGATCTAAAATCTCACGAGCCAACTGCTTAACTGCTTCTATGTAACAATTCACTGCCGAGCTGTCAAACATAATACGTCACACATCAGCACGAGATTCATTATTTTTTGGTTACTTATAGACATATACGAAATATATCCACGTTACCTTAATATTTCTACTTTCAGAAAGAAGTTTTTTTTTTTTTCAAAGAAAATAATTGAATAGACAAGAATGAACCATTATTGAGTTAAGTACGAATACATATCCTGTTGAAATATAAGTACGACTACGAACATGTTACTTTAATATCGTTACAGATAATTTCAGATATGGTACTGTGTATATTTTATTTTTAACTAATAGTTTGAATATTATATAAATACTTCATGTCATGTATATCATGTTGATTAGCACTTAGTAGATACACAATTCTTATCCATACACTGTTATTGAGACAGGCTAAGACCCAGAGCTAAGACTATTACATTTTTTAGTTTATTAACTCTGTTACTTTTGGTTTCTCCAGACTTCTAGTTCTGGTTTAAAAGCCTCCCAAAATATATGAAATATATACCTAACTAATTAAAATAAATAAAAGTGGACTGTTTGTTTATAGTATCAAAAATCAATGCTGGCATGAGGTAACTGTCCTCTTTCGCATAGATGTAGACCTACAAGGATTTTTTGTTTTGTTTTTTGTTGTGTGTGCACAAGATGTAGACCTACAAGTTAACAGTTAAACTATATCCCTACAATAAATATATATATAAGCACGCATTAAAAATGAATTAACATAATTACATAAACATGCATTTTGCCTACATTTGTTTTATCATAAAAATCATGTGCATTTATCACCTTAATATTTTTCAAAGATTCTTAGATATACTACTATACTAACTTTTGAATGTATCCAGCTATACATGCAATTACATATTGACATGAAAATGCAACTA
>NC_025698.1:24035499-24075473 GCF_000633955.1 Camelina sativa | reverse complement strand
CCGATTTCTTCTCGTGAGCCGGCTTAGCGAAGAAGTTTATAGACTCTTGCTCCATCCTTGAGATGATAGTTTGGTCTACACCGTGGTTGACCACTTTGAAGAAGCCGAGAGTCTCACAGGCTTTGACTATTTGCATCGACACTCGTGATCTCTCCTGCGACATGTCTATTATTGGTATGTTTTGATCTACGGCCACGATTTTCTGGGACCCTTTCACCATTTTTAGAGAGAAAAAGAGATAGAGAGAGAGAGTGTATGAGAGAAGATGATAAGGAAGAGTTTAGTGTATGTATGTGTAGATATATTTATATTCACACATGAGAAAGAGAGAGAGAGAATTTTTTGGCGAACCAAAATTCACGTGTATGTATTAGGCACCAACGGGTTATATATACTACTTTCTCATGGAATCTTATAAATTTATAAGGAATAAGGTCTAAGGTAGATAGTTAAAGGAAAAGAGAAAAATGCTGATGCTTTGTTCCGATACTAAGACTTAAATAAGATTTTGCTTCTTTTTTTTTTTTACTGATCTTTTGAATTTGGTTGTTTTTTTTTTTTTTTCATGTACAAATTATTTCACTACTGCGACTTTTTTTAGCCATTTAGCTACAACTTTACAGAACAAAATTTACCTTTCTTTTGTTGTTAGAGAGGAAACTAATAGAGTAACTGGTTATCTAAACCAATAATTGATTTGTAAATGATCTGGTATGATATAAACCGGATTATTTAGTATAAAATACATTTTGATGTACAATTGTCGAGGTACATTGAATAAAACAGAGGAAGATATTTTCTAATCTCATCGTAACAAACTTTCTCTTCTATCATGGTATCAGAGCGTTGAATCTCAAAATTCAACTGATTCTTCCATTGTTTCCGGCGAATCTAAGCTCAAAACTTCAATGTCTCTGCTCATCTGAGCTCTTTCTCTTCAATTTCTAAGCTAAATCAAAACTCTACGATGGTTACCACTCGAAAATTGGGTCGTCGCACGGTCAGAGCAACTACATCAGCTCGTCGATCGGTTAATCGCGATGATTCCTCTCCTGAAAGGTTACCGCAAGCTCCAGAAACGTTATTGCAAGCTGTTCAAGCAGCTTCTTTAGCTCAAGCACCTCCGTTGATCCCTCGAGGCTTCGTATCTTTGATCGAGTCTCCGGATAGTATTCATTCTCCGTTCTATCTCACAAATAGCGACAATCCTGGTATTTCTATCATCTCTGATGTTTTAGATGGTACAAACTATGATGATTGGAATATAGCAATGAGAACTGCTCTAGATGCGAAGAACAAACTTGCATTTATTGATGGATCTTTGGTTAGACCTTCTGAAACTGATCCGATGTTTAGGATTTGGTCGCGATGTAACAGTTTAGTGAAATCTTGGCTCCTCCACTCTGTAGCGAAGCAGATCTATAAGAGTATCCTTCGTTTTGATGATGCTTCGGAGATTTGGAAAGACTTGATGACACGGTATCATATCACAAACCTACCAAGATCCTATCAATTATCTCAACAGATTTGGTCTCTCCAACAAGGATCCATGGATCTCTCTACATACTATACAACCTTGAAAACTCTATGGAATGAGTTGGATGGAGCTAATTGTATAAAAACTTGCAGAAAGTGTGATTGTTGTAAGGCGACAGAGCAAAAAGAGGATCATGCTAGAGTGATTAAATTCTTGGCAGGCTTGAATGAGTCTTACTCAGTTGTCAGGAGTCAAATAATCATGAAGAAACATGTTCCAACTTTATCAGGGATTTACAATCTGGTTGATCAAGATCACAGTCAGCGGACAATTTCTCCAGTTCAGAATGCAGTTGCCTTTAATGTAACTTCTTCAGATGTAGTGCAGTCTTCTGTTAATGCTACTTACAAAGCTCAAGGACAGAAGGTGATTTGCTCCCACTGTGGTTATACAGGACATACAATTGACAAGTGCTACAGGATACATGGTTATCCACTAAGTTTCAAGCACAAGAATAAGAATCAATCGGATAAATCCACTTCTTCTGATCGAGAAATGGTTCCTAGTAAACCGGTTATTGCTCAACTTGCCTTGACAGATTCCACTTCTAATGATCTTCTTACATGCATGGTTAAGACTCTCACTAAAGATCAGATTCAGGGGGTTATTGACTACTTCAACTCTCAGTGTTCGACTACTCAAAATCAAAATTCTTCGTCCTCAGGTGCAACCATCACCGCATTACCTGGTATGGCTTTTTCTAACTCCACATTGAAATTTGTTGGGATGTTAAGAGCTACTGGTAATATTTTATCCTCTGAGTCATGGATCATTGACAGTGGTGCTACACACCATGTTTGTCATGATAAGACTCTATTCTCAAGCCTCTCAGAAACTCTAAATAATTTAGTAACCTTGCCGACTGGTTTTGGAGTTAAGATCACAGGTGTAGGAACAGTAAAGCTGAATGAGTTTCTGTTATTGAATAATGTCCTATATATTCCAGATTTCAGACTAAATCTTCTCAGTATAAGTCAACTAACAAGAGATCTGGGTTGCAGAGTGACATTTGATGAGACTTCTTGTATCATACAGGATCCTATCAAGGGGTTGATGATTGGAGAGGGTGAACAGATTTCAAATCTCTATGTCTTGGACGTTCGAACCATTTCACAACAGTCTTCTCAACAAAAGGAATATTATGCTAATGTTGTTATTGATTCTGGTTTGTGGCACAATAGACTAGGTCATCCATCTGAACATCGTACTGATTTGGTAACAGATGTACTTGGCTTTACACAAAAGAATAAACGAGATTTTCACTGTTCTATTTGTCCAATGGCCAAACAAAAACGTCTTACATTTCCTTCCAACAATAATGTTTGTGCATCTGCATTTGAACTTCTGCATATTGATATATGGGGACCATTTGCAACACCAACAGTTGAAGGATACAAACATTTTCTGACCATTGTTGATGATCACACCAGAGTCACTTGGGTTTATTTGTTGAGGAGCAAATCAGATGTGTTGCAGATTTTTCCTGACTTTCTGAAGATGATTGAGGTTCAATATGGTGCTGTTGTCAAAGGTGTAAGATCTGACAATGCACCAGAATTAAAGTTTGTAGAGCTATTCAAGAAGAAAGGGATTCTCTCTTACCACTCTTGTCCAGAGACTCCAGAACAGAACTCGGTAGTAGAACGCAAACACCAACATATATTGAATGTCGCAAGGTCACTTATGTTTCAGGCTCAGATTCCTGATGAGTATTGGGGGGATTGCATTCTCACGGCGGTATTTCTTATCAACAGACTACCTACGCCTCTTCTCAAAGAACAGTCTCCTTATGAAGTTTTGAATTCAAAGAAGCCTGATTACAGTGGTTTGCGTGTTTTTGGATGCCTTTGTTACAGTTCTACATCAACAAAAGGAAGAACCAAATTTCAACCGAGAGCAAAAGCCTGTGTGTTCCTTGGCTATCCTGCAGGTTACAAGGGTTATAAACTTCTGGATTTAGAATCAAATTCCATTCACATATCAAGGAATGTGGTTTTCCATGAGGCTATTTTCCCATTTGCTAAAGGTACTACTACTTCTCTTACTGATATTTTTGGAAGCATAGATGAGTCTACAACTAGCATTTCTGATAGTATTGACCCTGTAGTTATGAGTGATGAATCTCCTACAGCGTGTCGTAGTGTAGAACCTGTAGTTTTGAGTGATGAATCTCCTACAGTGAATCCTACACGTGTGGAATCTGTGGTTATGAGTGGTGAATCTCCCACTGATACCAACACTGCTTCAGACTCTGCTCNTTGTCCAATGGCCAAACAAAAACGTCTTACATTTCCTTCCAACAATAATATTTGTGCATTTGCATTTGAACTTCTGCATATTGATATATGGGGACCATTTGCAACACCAACAGTTGAAAGATACAAACATTTTCTAACCATTGTTGATGATCACACCAGAGTCACTTGGGTTTATTTGTTGAGGAGCAAATCAGATGTGTTGCAGATTTTTCCTGACTTTCTGAAGATGATTGAGGTTCAATATGGTGTTGTTGTCAAAGGTGTAAGATCTGACAATGCACCAGAATTAAAGTTTGTAGAGCTATTCAAGAAGAAAGGGATTCTCTCTTACCACTCTTGTCCAGAGACTCCAGAACAGAACTCGGTAGTAGAACGCAAACACCAACATATATTGAATGTCGCAAGGTCACTTATGTTTCAGGCTCAGATTCCTGATGAGTATTGGGGGGATTGCATTCTCACGGCGGTATTTCTTATCAACAGACTACCTACGCCTCTTCTCAAAGAACAGTCTCCTTATGAAGTTTTGAATTCAAAGAAGCCTGATTACAGTGGTTTGCGTGTTTTTGGATGCCTTTGTTACAGTTCTACATCAACAAAAGGAAGAACCAAATTTCAACCGAGAGCAAAAGCCTGTGTGTTCCTTGGCTATCCTGCAGGTTACAAGGGTTATAAACTTCTGGATTTAGAATCAAATTCCATTCACATATCAAGGAATGTGGTTTTCCATGAGGCTATTTTCCCATTTGCTAAAGGTATTACTGCTTCTCTTACTGATATTTTTGGAAGCATAGATGAGTCTACAACTAGCATTTCTGATAGTATTGACCCTGTAGTTATGAGTGATGAATCTCCTACAGCGTGTCGTAGTGTAGAACCTGTAGTTTTGAGTGATGAATCTCCTACAGTGAATCCTACACGTGTGGAATCTGTGGTTATGAGTGGTGAATCTCCCACTGATACCAACACTGCTTCAGACTCTGCTCCTGTAGATTCAGCTCCAAATATCATTAAAAGTCCAACTAAACGTTTGACTAAAGCTCCTTCCTACCTGCAAGATTACTACTGCAACTTGAATGCTTCAGGAGTGGCATATCCCTTATCAGAATATATGAGCTACAATAAGCTTTATGAGCCTTACAGAGCCTACATTTGTTCTGTTACCAAATATGCTGAACCAAGCTCTTTTTCTCAAGCAAAGAAGTCGGATGATTGGCTTAAAGCCATGAATGCAGAATTACAAGCTTTAGAGAGTACAACTACATGGGATGTTGTTTCTCTGCCCACTGATAAGCATTCTATTGGATGCAAATGGGTTTATAAAGTAAAACTTCATGCTGATGGAAGCCTAGAGCGTTATGAAGCTCGACTAGTGGCTAAAGGTTACACGCAACAAGAAGGGATTGATTTTGTTGATACGTTTTCTCCTGTGGCGAAGATGAAAACAGTGAAGACATTATTGGCTGTTACTGCTGCAAAGAAATGGAGTTTACATCAACTGGATATCTCCAATGCGTTTCTAAATGGAGATCTTGATGAGGAAATTTACATGACATTGCCTCCAGGATATACACCAAAGGAGGGTGAGACGTTGCCTCCCAATGCAGTTTGCAGATTGAAGAAGTCTCTTTATGGACTTAAACAGGCCTCAAGACAGTGGTTCTTAAAATTCAGTTCCACATTGAAGTTTTTGGGATTCAAAAAGTCTCATGCTGACCATACATTATTCACAAGAAACGTTAATGGAAGGTATGTTACTGTACTGGTTTATGTAGATGACATAGTCATTGCTAGTAATGATGATGCAGCAGTGAAAACTTTAAAAGAAGACTTGCAGAGAGCTTTTAAGCTTCGAGATCTTGGTCCATTGCAATATTTCCTTGGACTTGAAATTGCGAGATCAGCCTCTGGAATTGCTATATGTCAGCGTAAGTATGCTTTGGACATCTTGGAAGAAACGGGTTTGTTGGCATGTAAGCCGTCTTCTATCCCTATGGATCCTACTGTTAAGTTGGTACAGGATGGAGATGAACCTGCCTTGACTGATCCTGCTTCTTATCGATGTTTGGTGGGAAAATTGATGTATTTGACTATCACTCGACCTGACATCACTTATGCTGTCAACAAACTATGTCAGTTTACATCGGCACCAAAGGATTCTCACATGAAGGCGGCCTATACTGTATTGCATTACATTAAAGGTACTGTTGGAGAAGGTCTTTTCTACTCTGCAGATTCAGACTTTGTTCTTCAGGGATTCACTGATGCTGATTGGGGATCATGCAAGGACACTAGGAGGTCTACTTCTGGCTACTGTGTGTTTCTCGGCTCCTCCTTAATATCCTGGAAATCTAAGAAACAGCAGGTGGCTTCTCACTCATCTGCTGAGTCCGAGTATCATGCTATGCAGTATGCTGTCAGAGAAATTTCTTGGTTGGTGACCTTATTAGCAGAGTTTCAGGTACGTCAATCAAAACCTGTTGCTTTCTACTGTGACTCTACAGCAGCGATACACATTGCGAATAATTCTGTGTTTCACGAGAGAACAAAGCACATTGAGGTGGATTGTCACATTGTTCGTGATAGAATTGAGAGTGGTTTGATCAAGACTTTCCACATCACTACAAATCAACAATTGGCAGATGTGTTTACTAAACCTCTTTACCCAGCTCAATTCTGGTTTTTCATTGGCATGATGGCACTTAAGTCTATATACTTGCCATCTTGAGGGGGAATAATAGAGTAACTGGTTCTCTAAACCAATAACTGATTTGTAAATGATCTGGTATGATATAAACCGGATCATCTAGTATAAAATATATTTTGATGTACAATTGTCGAAGTACATTGAATAAAATAGAAGAAGATATTTTCTAATCTCATCGTAACAAACTTTCTCTTCTATCAGAAACCTTCATCTGTTATTTAGTTGAATCCTTTTTATTTGCATGTGTATGTATATATATATTTATATATTAGACTTATTCAAATACATTTAAAGACTTATCTCATATGTTATGCTCAATATGAACCCCTAAATTTACATCTAACTTAATACTCGAGATCGTATATTAGAACATTCTAGTAAGTAGTAAATATTGTTTTCATCTCACCTAACATGTTAATATTTTGCCCACACCTTTTCATGTAGAATGGATACTATTCTCCAAAATATTCGTCGTAAACCTCTTTCACATATATTAATTTGTATTCCTCGGGATATTCAGTTGATCGAAGACTTCTTGGCTAAAGTAGAACCCACAAATTCCCAATTTGCAAAAAGAAGTTTGACTTCTTTACTATTTCAATATCCATAATACATTTTTATAGTTTTCTTTTCGGAATCATACTTTCCTCTAGTTAAATTATAACAGACGACAACCTATGTCAGATAATATAATAAACGACCGGCCGGCCGATATAATATTATTCCCAACAAAATCCTTGAATGATTTACAACTCAAAAAAGTAGATATTGGCGCCTTGGCGGTAATATCTTATGACAATGTTATATTCGATTATGAATCATTTTATATTCCGTGGGTTTCTTGAAACTGCAAAGATATTGGTGATTCTTTATATAACCAAGATTTTATAAAAGAAAGTCAAATGCAAACTAGATAAAAATAATACGATGGGTTTGAATGTGGTCGGATGAAGTTAATGGAAACCAGTGGTACATTCCTATATATGGATCGATTATGTGGTGTTTTTTTTTTTTTATATTAGACAAATTTATTGACCACCAACTGCTACATTTATATACATTGGGTTCAGCTTTGTAGCCAGACTTTTATAGATAGCTTAGCTTCGTTGACTTGTATTGTATTAATTTCAAAGTATAGTCCATTTATAATTGTTCGGATGGAATGGAAGTAGTGGATTTAAAGATGAGATCGGCATGGAACCTATGTGATCGGTATGAGGTAAATGCATTATTAAAATTAAATATAGAAATGACTAAAAATGGAAGAAAAATAAAATAAAACAACAAGAAAAATATATTAACATTTCTCTGTTACATATATTTTATTTAGTTATCTCCTTTATCAAAAATATATTTTATTTATCGATTGCTATATATTTAATATCCCACTGTCAGAATCCAAGCTTTCACATACCACCCCTAAGGGCCTACATGTTCAAGCTCTTTTTAATGATCGTTTTCTCCAAAATTTATATTTTTCCTCAAGAACAGATACTTTGGTTTTGTTCATATTCTAATGTTAAAGGAAGAAAAAATCAATAATAGAATTGTTTAATTATTATATGGTAGGAAGATATATAGCATTATAGAATTTAGGTTTGTGGAACTTTAAGAAGAACAAAGTATAAACTCACTTTATTAGCTTAAAAAACTGACTCAAAACTTAAGCTCTCAAATTCTCAAAACATTACAATTTTTGTGCCATGACTAGACACTTTTATTTATATGAAACACCAATCCTAATCCTAATAGGGAGCACCTATGTTTAGATAACTCCTAAACATAATAAATCATTATCTCTTGAACTATGATTCGGTTTAGTATTAGGCTTACTTTCAACTTAAGTTATCTTCAAGTTTATGTGAACGAGGATAATATCGAAATAACTGAATAATTGTAAAAAAAATAAATTGGATAAAGATTTTATAAATTAATGATAAAATAACTGAAATATTAGTTAAATTAATCACGTTTTTGAAATTAATTAGATCTTTATTACGTTAGTGGTATATAACGAAATCACTTTTCATTGATAAATATTTTGAATGATAAATAAATATTGGAATGATACAATAAATATTTTCAATTTTATAGTATTATTAAGAATAAATATTGTTTCAAATATATTCCAGTTTAGCTGGTAATTGTATCTTCTATTCATTAAAAACTGCAAAATATCATGTTTGATCTGAACTTTAAAGCTTACCCTTCACTACATTTAGCATATAAACAAATTGTAGTAGATTCTGCAAAAATACGTCCTATAATCCTTTTAATGCACCCAAACATCCTATAATCCTCTGACCATTAAATGCACGAGTTCAAATTCTCTGCAAAAACCCATCCAATTAAACGACCTTTTTTGTTACCATTAAATGTACAAGTTCAAATTCTATGAATGTATGTATATTGAATGTGTTGTAACTTGAATGTCATTGGACTGTGTGTCAGTTGATTCATTATAAACTTTCTGGAACATTTATTCCCATTTTTGCAAAATGTAAGAAATAATTATAATTATTTTGAGGAGGAGCACCTAAGAATCCACATATACTATAAATGAGAAATGCTTATAAATAAAGTATGAAACGTTGAGAGTCTAAATCTGATTCTGCAGGAGAGGTGAAGAGGTTAGATGTTAAAATCACATTACACTTCACTTTCCCTACAATTATTCGATTCACTCTCACGTCAAATCCACATATTATTTGTAGAAAAACATATATATATATATATATATATAACTTTTCATACCAAAAAAAAGAGAGAACATATAGACACGTTACAAGTAGCAGTTGCACATGGAGTTACGTTGCCATATTTTATTTGTAGTAAAAAATGAGATTTTGATTTTGACCAGTCAAGGAAACTGAATAGTTGAGTGTATCATAACTGTAAACAACTACTACATGGTTTTTTAAAAGATGACTGGTAACATGTGTTATTATTGACTTATGTTGAGTTATAGACTTAACTCAAATTTTATTCAAAAATGTTACCAATCACTAACAAAACTAAATTTTTGAAGTTGAGTTTGAATAATCATGTATTATGATTGATGTGCAAGTTTGAGGTATATCTTTTGTAAAATTGTTAACTCAAAAGATTATTCAACATCATTGAAATTTTCATGAGTTAAGACGTGGTAAGTTGAGTTATCTATTTTTTTAATAGGCATAGACCTAAAAATTTATTCTTTTTGTTTTTATTTAATTCATATAGCAATAAAAATAATTTTTACTGTTTTTCTTTTATTTGATAACTTTTTAATTAGTTATTTTATTTCTCCTAAATTATTATTTTTTATTATCATTTGAAATGAAAATAGGCATAGACCTAAAAATGATAAGATTGTAAATATTATGGCATGCATGTAGTTAATTTTTTAATTTGCAATGTAAAAAAGAAATTTAATTAACTTTTTGTATATTAAAATTATTTTATTATTTAAATATTTTATTTATTTTATTTTTTATAATTTTGTGAAATATATTCACTAATATTTTTAATAATTATAATCAAATAATACATACTGTAACATCTACCACAAAAATGTCACCAGTAAATAATTTTGATAAGATTAATAAATCAGATTTTTACAGCGATCTATTACATCAAACTGTTGTTTTTACCACATAACTTTTACTGCAACTTTCATCAAATTTTAATATTTTCTGCAACTCAACTTCAATAAATCATGTTACTGAAATTTACTAAATCATGTTACCAGTCAGAGCCAACAATAGTTCAAATATTTACTGAAATTAAAAAGCGGTTAAATGATTACAAGCAATTGAATGTTAAATTTGTTTTCTTTTTAAAAAAATCTTCCGTTTGTTTGATTGGTACAACTACTTCTAATCAAATATCAAAGCCATTATAATGTATGTAGGGTTTTTCTATACAATAAATTAAACAGGGAGTTGAAATAGTATTTACTTTTGCCACAGTATATAATCAATCAATCATATAGCATAAGTTACAATAATAATAAAAATTAACAATTAAATGGTGATGAATTTTCTCTTTAAAATATACACATTAATATATAAAATATTGCCTACCTACCTAGAAGCGATACATATTAGTAAGATTTAATAATGAAGATATCCACCTTTTTCAAAAAAATATATTAGAATTACGACACAACATGAAACGTTATATAATGAAGCTGATAGAGTCAACCACTAAATGAAATAAAATAAAAAAGAATATCGAGTGTCGAACCAGAAATATCGAGAAGAATACTAATATAGCTATCCAATCTAATTATAAGCACGTTGGTGACTCCTTCCATTTACGTTCTTCACAAAGAAAGATGATGATTGATTAACATTAATAGTAAACCAATCGCACAACCATTTGCATTTTTCTAAGACATCAAGCTAATATTATGTTTCTAAAATCACAACCATTTGAATATTGCAATCATCATTTTAATGTTTGAAACAGATATTATTAAATTTAATTATTAGCAGATATTTAATGTTGAATGATGGGTGATGTGATATCATCATATCCGGCCCGCCCCTCTCATCAAGATGGAGAATAGTGCATCGTACCCCTTATGTTTCTTGGAAGGTCATGGATCTTGGGGTTAGTTGCTTCTAGTTGTTCCTTCATCTGGATCGTCAAGATGTGGTAGAAGAGGAACTGTCGAGGAAGATGCACCATATCCATATGTGTCCCAAATGGAGCCAAAATTGTATATTATACGACCTTTGTTGCAAAGATCGAGTTAAAAAACAATAATTATTGGTGTATATATGGGCCGACAGTCCAATATTGGGCTTTGTTTATGTTGGTGATTATAAACCCTAATATGTTGTAAACCCACCCTAAAAGGTAGTGTTATATAAACCTTTGTATTATTGATTAAGAAAGACAATACAATAATAAAGAGTTTTCCCCTAAACTCTTCTCTAGTTCTATATAGTATCAGAGTAGGTTGTTTCTTGGGTCACTCCATGGATGTTGTTCCCACATATGCCCACGCTTCAGATGGATGGTCATGCCTGAGCGTGAGAGGATGTTAGTGTAAAATATCTCACATCGGAAAGATGTGAAAGAATTAACTAATATATAAAAGGTTAGGGCATCTCCACTCATTGCCAATTGGTTTTGAGTTGGAAGCCCACAGTAAAACCCGAATTTAATATGGTATCAGAGCAGGTTGTTTTTTTGGCCACCTCGTGGATGTTGTTCCCACATATGCATACGTTTCAAATGGTCATGTGTAAAATATCCCACATTGAAAAGATGTGAAAGGATTAACTAATATATAAAGGGTTAGGGTCTCTCCACTCATTGCCAATTGGTTTTGAATTGCAAGCCTACATTAAAGCCCGAATTTAATAATAATAAAAGCGTACGTTAATAGAAAAATCTAGTTTCACCTTTGGATATGAAATAGAAAATGATTGAATTATTACAATTTATCAATAAATCATTTTTTAAATGTGTAAAATTAGATATTCGTTAATCGTGATCTTAGGACTTTGGAAAGTTTACTTCAAAATTTTTAATGTACTTTAGCACATAGTTACCATGTTTTTCTGGAGATACTTGAAGAAGCTTTCGTTCTTCCATTCTTATTCTGCTCCATGAGAAGCACGTTTCTAACCATTTATCTCGTTGGAAAATTTAAGCCTATAGCTATACCCACGAGCTTGTCTCTTTTCAACTTACTCGTCTTGCATGTGTTTTATCTATAAAGTAAAGCTATTGAATTGAACATAAAACAAACTCTACTTACATTTTCAAAGACACAGTGAACTCAGTCGAAGTAGTCAAAACTAGAAGCGTCTCATCTCAAAACTGAAAATACAATACAATGCAACGTCGTCTTTTCATATCAAACATAACTGATGTTTTTTTTTTTTTGGACCACTCTATCATAGTTTTCTCTATTTCTTTTATTCGGTTATAGTGATTTCGAAACATAAATAAATAAAAGTTTACTAGCCCTTGATGATTTGTGCAACTATCTTATATATGTACAAAGTGATAAACAGGTCCATTTCAGCCCACAAAGTGATAAACAATAAAACAAGTTTATGTCAGCATTGATTTTTGATACTATAAACAAACAGTCCACTTTTATAATGAAGCACGCAAAGAAACCCAGATTTTTTATATACGAGAAATTCTTGGCATCAGATAAAGATTGCTTCATTGTTCGAAACACAGGGATAATTATCTAAAATACTGAGAGTTTTATAAGTTTTAGATTGACTTTATTTTATCTGTTAATATGATTTTAACATTCTTTTTTAATCAGGAGTTAAATGCATATTAGATAAGATATATACTTTCTTGTATATCTGATAAATTATAATATAAGATATATTGTATCGTGTATAACAGAGGTGTCATAACTCATACGTTAACCTTGAATTGTTCAACCTAACCCTTATCAAATAAACTCAAAAAGACAGGCTTCTCTGTTTGTTTATCATAGTATAGGAGATGTATCCTACATAAATGATAACTCAAACTTAGTAAGTTCATTGAATCAATTAGAAAAAAAAACGTACGTGTGTGATTAGTTTATAACATTTATCGTTTGGTTATTTAGTAGATACTAAAAAACAAAGAATATTCAATTCAACCTAACACTTCTCAAATAAACTCAAAAAGACAAGAAGACTTTCCGTTCATTTCTCATAAATCCAAAGATGTGTCCTCCTAAGAATAGTAACTGAAATCGTCAAATATCCACGTGGAACTCATCTACTAGTTACAAAGCCACGTGGCATTATCCATGAAATCCTTTCCGGCAAAGAGGGGAGACTTCTTTTGCTCACTCAAGTCCTAAAACCCTATAAATAAATTATATTCAAACCCAAAACAAAATCAGATCATTAAAGAACCAAACCAAAAGAAAGGAACAAAAGCCAAAACACTTTTAGACATGGCAGTCACCAAAGAGAGAAGAAGCTTGTTGGTTTCAATGGTGATGGTGTTGTTCTTCCTCTTCAACGTTCAACTTCTTCAAGTCATGAGTTGTCCCAATGATCAGGGCAATCAGGCGACCAGCTGTACCGATCAGGACAGGAAACTATTGGAGTTTCCGTTGAATTTGGAGTACCTTGAAGCTGAGTTTTTCTTGTTCGGAGCGTTAGGGTTTGGTCTTGATACAGTCGCACCAAACTTAACAATGGGAGGGCCAAGTCCTCTTGGAGCTCAGAAAGCTAATCTTGATCCTTTGACAAGAGATGTTGTTTTGCAGTTTGCTTGGCAAGAGGTTGGCCACTTGAGGTAAAGCGTTTCTTTTTAAGTCATATATATAGTGCTTTATAGTTTATAATTGTGATTATATCATCTGTATAGGAGTTATGGGTTAATTAGTGTTTAAATATTAAAAAACACAATTTGTTTTCATTATAGCTATGTAGTTACACTAGGAATATTTTTTTTTTATTTCTGGCTTGGTGAAGTAATTTTTCTACCCAAGACAAAATGTCTTCAATCATATATTCATTATAACTGAAAACGTGTAGGATATTTGTTACATTTGTACATCGTAAAAATTAAACTCTCAAGAATCCATCCAAAATTAAAATTAAATGATTGGTTCGGTGTATATATTTAATTAGACAATATTTTCTAGCCTTGTACATATCATATGTATAAAATATATATGAAAAAAACGAATGCGTCGTTTCTTATAAATCGCTATATATGGGTATTAATTTACCACTTAACGAGTAAAATGTCATAGCTTTGAGATTCTTTAATTATATTTTTTTTAAAATGTAATTCGCATTAACATGATCTTTATAAAAAAAATGACAGGGCAATCAAGAAAACGGTGAAAGGGTTTGCAAGGCCACAACTTGATTTGAGTAAAAAAGCATTTGCGAAAGTGATGGATAAAGCATTTGGAGTAAAATTTGTGCCACCATTCAATCCTTATGCCAATTCTTATAATTACCTCATTGCTTCGTATTTGGTCCCTTATGTTGGTCTCACTGGATACGTTGGCGCTAACCCTAAACTGCAATGTCCAGCCTCAAGAAAGGTAACATATCCAACATATTCCTTAGATTCGGTATATTGGTCTCTTCTTATAACCACACATTAAGGTTTTATATACTTATATATATGTATATATCTTAAATCTCATATTAAAATAAAAGAGTCTAATTAAGCTTTATTGAAATCATGAATTACTTTTCATCCACGATCAATGGGTTAAGATGATATTTCATTGCATATCATAAATAAAATAAAACACACACTCTTTACGAGTTATATCTAAAACTTCACCTAATTGAAAAGAATGTTAGGAATTAAAAAGAACGTTAGATATATTTCAAAATGTTAAATTGAAAAGAAAAGTAATTTAAAACAAGGTTTACGAGAGAGAGAGAGATGAGTTTGTTCTCTATTGTTTTTTTATATAAAAAAATATTTGCATTATATATGTTACACTTATGCAAACACTATTTTCAGTTAGTAGCAGGACTTTTGGGAGTAGAATCGGGTCAAGACGCAGTGATAAGAACGATGTTATATGCTCGAGCAGCACATGTTGTATATCCTTACGGTATCACGGTTGCGGCTTTCACGGATAAGATCTCGGATTTTAGGAACAAACTGGGAAAAGCGGGAGTGAAAGATGAGGGTTTGGTCGTACCTAAAGCCATGGGTGCTGAAGGACAAGTGGTTGGGAATGTTTTGGTCGGTAATGAGTTGTCTCTTTCGTATGATAGAACACCTGAGGAGATTCTCCGGATTGTGTATGGAAGTGGAAATGAAAGTGTTCCCGGTGGATTTTACCCTAAAGGAGCTGATGGGGAAATTGCTAAGTCATATTTGGTTACTACTGGGAGTACCGAGGTCTAGTTTCAGTTGGAGTTTAATTTTCTTTGTAGTTCTTAGGTTTTTGGTTATATGTAGGAGACTAAACATAATAATCATCGTGTTATTAATAAATGTTGTGAGAGCGAAATTTTCATAATCGAAAAAAGTTCAAAAATGTATGAAAATTATTTTTTTAGTGTTTTTAACCTTCATTAATTATGACAGAATATTAGTACTTTGGCAATACATAATCACCATATGGACACAATCTAGTAACTAATTAAGAGGATTTTATGGAGTTAATGGTTATTTGAAGTGAATTCGTTGAACAATCATATACTCCCTCTGTATCATAATAGATGATTTTCTAGAAAAAAAAATTTGTATCACAAAGATTGATTTTTTGTAATTTTTTACTAATTAATGCTAAGAAATTGTAATTTTCAAAAATCATTAATTAAGAATTTAAGTTTTGATGAATTACTATTAGTAGATAGTTATAAAAATATATTTTATAAATAAAAAATACATTTATAGTTAAACATTCAATGCTTTTCTTAATTTGTGTGAAACTCTTAGAAAATCATCTACTCCTTCTGTCCTATAAAGATTGATGTTTTGAGATATTTTTTTGTCCCACAAAGATTGATGTTTTGTAAACTTCAAGAAGTAATCATTGAAAATATTTAAAATTTTGAATTGTTATTGATTTAAAATTAAATAATATCTCTTTAGTCAAAGAAAAAAATATATTTAAACTCAATAATCATTGTTTTCTTAAAATATGTAAAAGATTCTAAACATCAATCTTTTAGAGATAGAGGGAGTATTGTGATACAGATGGAGTACATAAAAGTAAATTCTGTTCTCTCCTTGTTGGTTGTTTAGCATTAAATTGGTTTCTAAATTAGTTGTCTCTCTTAAATGTATGATTTGCTCGAGATTGCTGTATAAAGAAGTCCTTTTAATTAGTCCACGCTCTTAAATTAGTTTCAAAATTAATTGTCTCTCATAGATGTATGATTTGCTCGACGATTGCTCCATAGAATCTTATTAATTAGTCAACGCTCTTTCTTACAATTGTTCCATAGAATCCTCTTAATTAGTCCACGCCCACTCTTAATTTTATTCCTTAATTGCTCTATAGAGAGACAAGGCAATACTTTTCGATCAGCGTATCACCGTGCGTGCCAGCACCACGAAAGGAATCAATAAAAACTCAATATATTTCAGTGGCTATCGTTCTGATCATCACCGTAACTCATTAAATTCCAAAAACAAAATTTCTCCTCACAATTGTCTCAGAGAAAATACTCCACGATTTACTTCCTAAAACGTCATTGACCCTCTTTATTACAAAAACGTTATTCATTATATTCGAAAATCAGTACTACCAAAATTTATTGACACCCATTTATTAA
This sequence comes from Camelina sativa, assembly GCF_000633955.1. Taxonomy (NCBI): domain Eukaryota; kingdom Viridiplantae; phylum Streptophyta; class Magnoliopsida; order Brassicales; family Brassicaceae; genus Camelina; species Camelina sativa. The sequence goes on along the minus strand of NC_025698.1, from coordinate 24,058,742 downwards.
TTCATATGTTACTGCTATATTCATAAAATTAGTAATCAGCTCTTTCTATATATATGGTCAATGTTTCCATATTTCATTCTAAACACCTTCCAACTCTCCTAACCTCCATTAACTAATATGAATATAATTCAATTGAAGGACCTTCAACTTGGGCGTCTGCTTCAAACTGTGTGTGGTCAGCTTCTCCATAAATGGCACAAAAGTTTTCCATCAAAATTGTAAAATTATCAGCCTTATACTTATTTACATGCTTCCATCATCCTTATTCTTATTACTAACAAAAAATATATATTACAGTCTATCTTAATCTAAGTTTCTATACTCCAACTGTGACAACCCGTCCCGTAGACCCCACTAGCCTACCGTTAGCTTGCCCCCATAGGCCCCAAACTGGCCCTGCAGGGCATCGATCCTAACCTCTTACCGTGGAAAGGAACTCACATCCAAATCCACCAGTAGGTTATTGGCGCGACAGGCGTTCCTCGAACAGTGGTCCCCACCCTTTAACAACCTTCCCACAGGAAAAGCTGTCACCAATTCATCTGCACGGTGAGGAGTTAGGATCGATGCCCTGTAGGGCCAGCTTGGGGCCTATGGGGACAATCTAGCGGTGGCTAGTGGGGTCCACGGGACAGATTTTCATACCAACACCGTGTTTACCGCTTCAAAGATGATCTTCAAGAGGGGATTGTCTACAATATATCTGAATTTCAAGTGGATACTAGCTACCCACAATACAAACTTATAGATCATTTCTACGTTATTAAATTTTTGGATGACACTTGCTGGAACTAATCAACATTTACCTGGTAGTGTTTCCTTAATATTTTTTTTATCATCATGTTTATCTGCTCAGAAATTTATATGCTCATCCCCTTAACATGTAAATATTCACCTACAAGATGTTGTTGGGGAACTAACAAAGATTCAAGAGAGCAGATTAGATGACACATTTTGAGAAGACAAAATTACTTTATATTTGCATCTAGCTGAGTAAGTTTTTGATTCATCTCATCTACCTTTTCCAAGTTTCGCCCCCCCCCCCACCTACTACGTTTCAATTTATCCAAATATATGCAGTGGTAACAATGTTCGCATCATGGTATGGGATGGTTGTGCAGTTGAATTCCGGAAGTTATATGCTTCTATTGTCGGTAAATCAACAATTCTAATAATCACAACTGTCAACCCAAAGTCCTATGGAGGTAAACAATCTAAATTTCCCCAAATATTTACCTCCCCACACTTCGCATTCCCACAATTTGTTTGTTGTTTATTTTTCAGCTGCAAAGTTTAACCTCCCTATCCACATGTTTGCCTAATAATGCAAGCAACCTGTCATTGAGCACAACATATTCAACGCATTTTTACAGAGGAGATGAGTATGAAGCAATCAAAGTTTTTTCAAAAAGGTACATCTTCCACACCTAAAATTACAACATTCTAATTATTTTTCTTTTCTTTGTTTGAGAATATATCCCTCTCAATTTACAGCTCCTTAATTCCCGATAGGGTACCACCTGTTATTAATAGAGCCAAAACTCCTTAAAAAAATGCAACAAGTACCATTACAGAGGCTCGCAAATTTGTCTCCACCTCAACTGAATAGGTCAATTTGATATTCTAATTCTGCTATTTCTATTCCTATACTCATTTCCATGACCCATGAATTCTATTATAAATGTAGTAGAAAGAGTTCAAATGCACATATTTCATTGTCGAGATCGTGGTTGAACGTGGGTGGAAATACATTGCATGTGGCAAGTGTGGGTTAAAGCTTTTCGAATCTGGATCTTCCCTAATTTGCAAACGCTGCTCTGGTGAGCCTATTAGTATTGTCAAGTATCGGGTGGAACTGGTTGTCTCGGGCGGTAAAAACAAAATAATATTCGTCATGCTTGATGAACCCACCACCCAATTGATAAACATTGGAGTTACAGAGTTGGTTGTCTCTCAGGTTTGTCACAAACTAACCTCACCCTTCCCTACAACTCATGTACTATTTTTATAATAAGATTGACGCATTTCTATAGCTTGTAATGAAGGATGGGGTTCATGAAAATATTCATCGAGTTAAATGGGAGGATATTCGAGTTTGAATTAAAAAATTACCCGCTACAACTTCAGTTCAAAGTACGAGACATTTATCGTGTCTTGGATTGTTAGTGAAGTCCAACAACCACCCCACAGACATCAACTGGTTGTAATGAAGCTGATGACCATAACCAAACCTCAGAGTCATCAGAGAAACATTCCACTGACTGCCAACAACCAGCCACTAAAATATCAGATGGGTAGGTATACTATTTGGCTGAGTAGCATATGTACCACATATATAATTCCTTGTATCTCACTAACTCCATTTACCTTATATTGTAGTCTACTACGAGCTGTAATGACATTAGTGGTCATGCCTCACCACCAGAGTCATCAGAGAGACAAAGCAAGAAGGCCCGAACTGGACACACCGAATAATAAAAAACATTAAAAGATTAATGATTTCCAATTTTTTGAAATATTTACATCCACCTCTGTTTTGCGTTTCATCTCTAGTAGTAGTAGTTTCTTTAAGCTTCTATTAAATCTCAGCATTTTCCACTCATCAAATCCAACATTGTCAAACCCAGGATCACCAACAGCCCTGTAAAAGAGGGTATCTCCGTCGTCAAAAGTTTCACAAAATGAGAACTTTCAAAGAAATTAGCATATAACATATATATATATAGTGGCCTACGTTACATGGAAAAACAAGTAGATCAACTGGAATCGTCAGACTCTGATCGTCATTTTCACCGTTTCATTATCGCTCTCTCAAATTATCTTAATTGTCTCAAATTTCTACCAATCTTCTTCGATCCGGTTGATTTACTCTCACAAATTCTTTGTTTGGAAAGTAGTTTCTAGACAAAGAAGAGGATATACATACATATATGCTATGTATAGTATCAGATTAACAAACAAATAAAAAAAAAGGCACAAGAAATAAGTTTTGGATCGTATTAAAGGTGGCCCATAAAATAGTTTGGGTTTAACCGAAATTGGCCTACTCAAAATACTAACCACTTATTCTATTGGGCTTACTCATATCATATAGTTAGGAGCTACAAATACAGTAAAACATCTATAAATTAATAATATTTGGACAATAATATTGTATGGTTTGGACAATTAATTTTTAACATTGAATTGTTTTTAAATGGTATTTAGATATGGTATATATATCATGAGACTTTGTAGCCCAGATATGTTTTTATCTACTTAAAACAAAAGAATAACCAAAGAGAAAATGGGGAAGACAAAAAAAAAAAGTTGCCAAATAGAAAAAACCCTATATCCTGAAAACCATTACAATAGAAAAAGTAATGATACTATATTTTCAAAAGTGATAACCAATTAAATTTATTAATTATGTAAAATCCTAATGCTTTGCAAAACAAAAACACAAATTACATGATCCGTTTTTAAAAAGGGGATCTTTTGATCAACATCCGATTAAGTATAAGATCAAAAATTAAAATAAACGATATGTTAAAAAAAATGATCTAAGTACAATATTTTTGGAAACCATGTTTTTTACTTATTTCAACACTTATACTTCCTCTGTCTCTAATAGTTTGATGTTTAAGATTTTGCACACATATCAAGCCAATGAGTGTATATAATTAATTTATTTTTTATTTTTTCTTTATAATTTTTTATTATTATTTTTGGTCATCTCATGCATATGTGATGATTTATTTTTCTGACATTTTTTCTACTTTTCTACTTTTTCACTTATTTTAGTATTAAAAATATTTAGAACATCAATCTTTTAGAGACAATAAACATTCTCTAAAACATCAATTTATCAGGACAGAGGAAGTAATAATTTTGGTCTAAGAATGAATCATAATACTTGTTATTTAACAATAGTACTTATAATTAATTGGTGTATCATAATACTTGTAAGTTTTTAAATGCTAATATTTAAAATTTAGTCTAATTTAGGATCCAGAAGGTAAAACAATTAAATATGATCTAGCTACAACCAACAACAATTTACGGTGACATTGGTTACATGTTTTTTTTTTTTTCCACTGGATTAATATTGAGTAAGGATTGAAAGGGTTATATGGCTTGGGAAAGCCTCGGCTTTTGAGATGCCGCTATATGTACAATTAGTCAATTACCAAAAGACTACACCCTATTCTAACCCTCTAAGATACATGTTATAGACTTATAGTAGTCATGATCTTTGCAAAAGAACCAAACCAATATACTGGTTAAAAGGACACTCTTGACACAGAGGATTGAACTGGGGCATGTTATAAGATTAAATATCCTACGTTACATGTTATAACCATCTAATTTATAAAATTAAATATAAGATTTATTATATTTTGTGCTGGGGCAAAAGAAAAATCAGCCGAACAGAGACGTAAAATCCCGTAAAAGTCACTCCGAATTTGTCTCATATCATCATCACCAATGGTTTATTTGAATGGATAGATTTAGATTTAGTCTAATCTATCTCCAAGTCTGGTTGGATCACTATTATATTTGTCTCATACTATATTTTTGAAAATAAAAGATGATCATATATTTGATGTTATTTACATTCTTAATTTTGAAAACTATTATAACAGAAAAAGTAAGGACATTTTTATATTTCCAAAAGTGATAACCAAATAAATTTATTAAATATGTAAAATCCTAGTGGTATNAAAAAAAAAAAAAAAAAAAAAAAAAACACAAATTACATAAAGAAGGGGATGTTTACGCCTCTTCACACAGTGTTGTCTTCTCTTCCATTAGTGAAGAGACACGCATAGCTGCTCTCGTCCACTATGTGCCTTCTCTTCCTCTACCTGAACCTGCAACATCTCTATCACAAGCTGAGTTAAGAGCATATACGCGCAAAGCTACTCTTGTTCACAAAATGGTGCATTCCCATCCTGTAATTGAGCATTGCATTTTGCAGAAACCTGCAGTTTCACAGCCACAAACTGAACTGAAAAATCCAATTTTATTTAACACACTTTGTCGATTTGGTTTTCAATGATTTTAAAGGACTTTAGTGAATTCTAGAGGATTCCTCTACTAAAAAAAATAAAGAAATCTAAATCTTAGAGGGGGTATTGAAACAAGATTTGAGAGGATTTTATGAGATTTTGGAAATTTTAGATTTTGTGAGATTTAAGTGAGTTTTTAGATTATTTGGTGAAATTGTTTATTTTTTATTTCTAAAAAAAACAAATTAGCTTGTGATTTGTTGAGATTTTAAGGTGATTCCGAGAGATTTGTAGAACAAAAAAAAGGAAAAGTTGAGTTTATTCACATCATCGGTCACTTTATCAAATACAAAAAACAAAACACTATCTTTGCCATGTAAAAAATTGGTGGAATGGAACAAATCACAGGAATCTCTAGTGATGGTTAATGCTAAGAGACTTTGGTAGACAACTAAACATACAAGCTGAGTTCTTTTTGACATTTTTTTTGAATTTTTAATTTGTGATTCATGAGGGGAGAGATTTACTACACATCTGAAGACTATATTGTATAATGGTAGTAAGCAAAGTCTGAGTAATCAAAAACTTCTCTATATATGAAATTAGCAAAGTTGGACAAACATATTTGCATGTCTACTTCAAATAGAGATAACGGAAGTGTGCATTAATTTAGGACAGCCCTCGTAAAGGTCAACAAAAATACATGCCCCTTCTCTTTTTGCAAGTCTTCTTGGTTTACACAAACACAGTTGTACCTTCCCTTTCCCCAACGAATATAATCATTATACTACTCTTCCTCATATGAATGTATCCAAGATGTATAGGGCTTCAGATATATTCATAATTTGCATAATAATTAAGCTTGAATTCAAGCAACATCGTCTTGAGCTGCAAAGCACAATAGAAAGAGGAGTCATCATGATCAGTTTATACTTTCATTTCACCTGCATATTCAAATGGTCTCTTTTAAAGCATGATCCAATGTATGGTAAAATAGCAATGTCGATAGCATTTTGTGAGACCAATATAATAAACATTACACAACACTAAAGAGATAGAGTTTGTTTAGTTAAACATAAGTGAAGAGTAAAACTTAAGTTGAACGTTTGAAACTCCAACTCAATGTCTGAAATTGTAATAGAACTATCCAAAACAAAGCGTATATATCTGCGTCTAATGTTGAGCTCAAGAAATAATTCTACATAATCAGAAAGGATTAGATTTTCTTGTTAGACCACAACATTTGAATAATCGAATCCGAAACAAACTACAGTTAACGAATTAACATACTTGCGACGATAAGTGGAATGACGGCGACACGACCAAGGGTTAACACGGTAGCCAATGTTGACTGTGACCACTGAAACTGTCATTTCATACTCTCTTATGATACACGGTAGGAAGAGTATTATGTTCTGATTGGAAGATGATTACAGCGAAGAATTGTCGTCACCATCATCAAGTTACATGCAACCACTGAAACTGTTTTGGGAAGAGGAATAGTTGGTCTACCTTGCTCGGACGAAGACGATGAAGAAAAGCTGGAAAGGCGATGGTGGTGACATCTATGAATCGGAAACCTCAGAGCTGTACGGGAGAGTTACGGAAACGATGAACCAATGTTTTTTTTTTCTGAAATCCTTCAAAATTCTACCTCAAAGGGTATGATTTTATTAGTCATATTTTTCAACTGAAAAATAAAAACAAGTCTCCTAGAATCATTCAAAGTAGATGATACTTTGAATAACACTATATTTCAAGTAAGTTTTAGAAATTCTGATTGAATAACAAGAGATTGTGTATTATTTTAAATGATTTTACATGAATGTCAAGTTGAATAACATAAGATTTCTAAAAACTTTTAAAAATCATCAATTGAATATCATATGGTTTTAAGAATACTCTAAAATCTTTTAAAATGTAAAGTTCAATATCCCTTTTAGTTTGCCAAAAAAAAAAAAAAAACTAAATCTTAAGGTTATAGGTGGTTTTAAATCATAACATCTTTCCTAGAATCATCAAAAGCTTATTAAAAATCAAATCACTTTAAATGTTTGACGGAATAAAACCCCTTTAATTTATGTACTTATAATTAAAGAGATCTTTTACAATCCCTTGATGTCATTAAAAATCTAATCCTCAAAATGTATTCAATAATTATGGATTTTAAGATATATTTTCAAATCACCCGTTTAGTAACATTAAATAACATAAGATTTGTTTTTAAAAAAAAGGTATTTTAACACAAATCACTTTGGTGTTTGACTGAAGCGTATACAGCCCCCCTCCCCCTCCCTAAAAATATATTTGTTGAATACAGCTTCTTTTTTAGTCTACTAATCTCAGTCAGTATATAAGATTTGAATATTGACTCTATCTAATCTAGTCTCAGCTAGCACCTAGAAGGCCACGTGGAAAGAGGAGATTTTGTTTGCTATGCCCTCAAAAGTCCTGAAGTCTAAAACTCTATAAATACTTCACCTTCGAACCAAATTAAAACCAAATCAAATCGTAAAGAAAAAAAAGAATAAAAACATAACCAAAATATTTTTAAAATGGCAATCACCAAAGTGAGAAGAAGCTTGTTGGTTTCGATGGTGATGGTGTTCTTCTTCTTCAACGTTCATCATCTTCAAGTTATGAGTTCTCCACATAAGGAGAAAAAGAGCTGTACAAATAAGGATAGGAAATTATTGGAGTTTCCATTGAATTTGGAGTATCTTGAAGCTGAATTTTTCTTGTTCGGAGCATTGGGATTTGGCCTTGATAAAGTTGCACCTAATTTAACGATGGGAGGGCCAAGTCCTCTTGGAGCTCAGAAAGCTAATCTTGGTCCTTTGACAAGAGATATTATATTGCAGTTTGCTTGGCAAGAGGTTGGCCACTTGAGGTACAATGTTTATATTTGTATATATAGTGTAGTTTATGACTGTATAGTGTTGTTTTCATAGATTTATTCTTTAATTTAATTTATCTTGGCAGGGCAATCAAGAAAAGGGTGAAAGGATTTGCCAGACCACAACTTGATTTGAGTAAAGAATCATTTGCTAATGTGATGGATAAAGCATTTGGAAAAAAATTTGTGCCACCATTCAATCCTTATGCCAATTCTTACAATTACCTCATTGCTTCATATTTGGTCCCTTATGTTGGTCTCACCGGCTACGTTGGCGCTAACCCTAAACTGGAATGTCCATCCTCAAGAAAGGTAACAAATCTAGACAAAAAAATCTTTAATTGATTGGTATAATCTCATATTACAACCACAAACGGTTTTTGGAATATATTTAAAAAACCACATTGTAAAGTTGTAGTTTAGGCTTTTATAAAATTGACTAACGTGTTATTACTTATTACATCAGTATGTGTTTAGAGATATTCTATCGATTTTGAGGTAAAAAATTCATAAAATACACATTATTAACTCTTTAATTCCGAGTTCTATTTATTTATTTTTACAACGAAAGTTCTCTTTACGAGTTATGACTAAAATTTCATCTAATTACAAAACATGTTAATATTTCAAATTGTTATATTGAAAAAACAAAGTAAGAGGGGATATTGAAACTGGATTGTAGAAGATTTAAGATATTTTTTTAGAAATCACATGTTATTCAACTTGTGATTTTAAAACCACTTACCAAATCCAGTGTTATTGAATATGAGATTTCTATAAAATCATTCAAAATAATTCACAATCTCTTGTTATTCAATCAATAATTTGTGAATATCATATCAAATCAACTGTTATTCAAAACAAAACAGTTTTTTTAAGAAAAGCTCAAAACATTGATTTTAAGAGATTTTGCAAAGTTTTCTATTTGAAAATTTGATAGATGAAAATCACACCTCTATAGGTGTTATTTTATAGGATTTGTTATTTGTTAACAAAATAATAAGAAAAAAATCACAGGAAAACAATAGTCGTTCCTTTCTATTTTGTTCTTCGCTCTCTTGTTCTCATCTCATATCTCTCTTGTTCTTCGATCTACACAACAACTGGGTTTCAGTGGAAATCAACTTTCAATTTCGGATTGAATCCGATTTCGATTCACATCCATGAATTGTGTATCTTCCATATTTTAATCCAAAATCCTCAATTATTTTGTTTGTTATGACGGAACACGAGCACAAAAAATGATTCAGTTATATTTCAATTCAGCAGACATCGTTTATATACAAATCTCGTTATGCTACCCTTCATCTGGGTTTCATGCCCACAAAAGTCGTGTGAATGGAGTTTAAATCTGGTTTCTTTAGTACTCCTGCAACATTTTTTGACTTTCTCCCTTTTAAATATATGTGATGCCTTTTTATAAGCGTCTTGTTTCTCGAAGAATCCCTTCTAGAGGGCCATGTAACAAATCTTAACAACGTAAAAGCATTTGATAGATACATTTTCTGGGTATCATGATATGTGCAACTCTTTTTTCAAACAAACTTTTTAAATGCTAATTGAATTAGCAGAACTAGAAGATGCAATTACAAATTTTTTCTCATCCTCGTGATAAAAACGACGTGAGATTCTCGAAGGAGCTAGGCAAGTGGTGGGAGCATGAGTAGTGAGTATCTTCGCTGAGCCATTTTTCCTAACGAAGCTCGTCCCAATTTTTTCCGTTTTAACAATCACTGTTATTATTCTTTAAAAATCTCACAAAATCACAAACTGTTTTTCTCTTTTACCAACAAATAAATTAACAATTCCACCAAATATTCTAAAAACTCACCTAAATCTCCCAAAATCCGAAATTTATTAAATTCCATAAAATCTTCTTAAATCCATGTTTCAATACCCCCTCTAATAGAAACACAGTTTACAGTAGAGATAAGTTCATTCTTAATTGATTTTTTTTTTAAACATCATCATGCATGTGTCATATTTCGCAACCTCTATTTCAGTTAGTAGCAGGACTTTTGGGAGTAGAATCAGGCCAGGACGCAGTGATAAGAGCAATGTTATATGCTCGGGCTTCACAAATAGTACATCCTTATAATATCACGGTCGCGGCCTTCACGAATAAGATATCAGAGTTAAGGAACAAATTGGGAAAAGCAGGACTAAAAGATGAGGGATTGATGGTGCCTAAGGCCGATGGCGCAGAAGGAAAAGTGATTGGAAATGTATTGGCGGGTGATGAGTCATCTCTCTCTTACGATAGAACACCTGAGGAGATTCTACGAATTGTGTATGGAAGTGGAAATGAGAGTATTCCCGGTGGATTTTATCCTAAAGGAGCTAATGGAGATATAGCTAAGTTGTATTACTGATGGTAGCTGGAGTTTAATTTCCTTTGGAATTATAGGAGAGATTACAAAATAATAATGGTCGTATTAATGTATCACATGTGTGAATTAAATTTTCAAAATTAAAAAGTTTGAAAAATTCAGTCTGTTTAGTGTTATTATCATTTTTGAACATGTTCAAGTCTCTAATACTTTTCAATAGTACATACACACATCGACAAGCGTCAACTAATGTTTATAGTGATTGCATATTACTTCACGGTTGTGAACTTGATCTGAAATCCAAATTTAAATTAATCAATTATATATAACTAAGGGGGACATATATCCACATAAACAAGGTGTGGTAGGATATTCATTCATATGTGAACATGACTTTTTGTATATCCATGTAATAGTCGGCAACAGCAAAAACCAAATCATGCCACTTCGAGAACTTGTGTATGGTACTATTATCTTACTAACTCTACTTTTGTCATGTAACGTAGACTTCTTGCGTTTCCTACGTTCCAAACACGATAACCATTGCTTTTCACATAGGATTAAGTTTGGTTGAGACGATCTTATTATGAAAAGATTTGAATACCTTGGTAATTTGAACTCTACTCTAAATTAGAGGAGAGATACACAAAATGTAAAAGAAAGCTCTAAAGAACGAGCATTAGAAACTACAGGTAAAAATTGTTGGAGAAACATTCATTGGTTATTGACTCACTAAAAAAGGTACAAAAAAAAAATAGAACAGCAATGCATAAAAAAGAAAAAGAGCCCCTACTTAAAACTTAAAAACTACTCTCGTTGCTCCATAATAAACTTACATAAACCTCAACCAATGATTGAAATCTCACAACACCCAAATTTTTTTTAAAAAGAAAACATAAAAGCTCTCTCTGGTTTCATTGTGTTGTGTCTTATCAGATTCGAATACTACCTCTTTGGAGGTCTCTCATCATCGTCATCACTACTATCATCTTCATCTTCTTCAGGACCTCTCTTCCGCTTTGGAGGAGCAGCCACTGATTTCCCAGCACCACCCGAGTGATCGTTCTCATCGTCATCTCCTTCATCAATATCCTCTTCAACACCATTCTCTTCCGGCTCAAAATCACTTGCATCCTCCTCATCTTCAGCTCTACCAACCGGCCTCACTAAGTACTCTGTTCCAAGATCCGCCTACACAAAATCCCAAATAACAAAACCAAAACATTAACACCATCTCAGTTTCAAACCTTAAAACCAAACTTTACTAAACCAAACAACAGTTTCTATTTCTAATATCAAAAGCAAGAACAACCCTATTCAGATAAGTAGCACAAAGGTATGGACTTTGAAACATGAACATGGAAACCCAAAATCTAACCACACTCTAAGCTGATTTGAGTACAGAGAAAGAAACCAAACAGAGACTTTAACAAAAACCCACGTTTTTATTTAGGGTACGAATGCATAAACCCTAATTTGGGGATAAAACAGAACAATTTCTAATTACAGTAAGATAAAAAAAAATTCCAGGAAAAGTTCAAAGATTCTGTTAAAAGGTGTCTAGGTTAAACAGATCCAGCCTTCAAACAGTGGATTCAAAGCTATTGAAGCACATATATAAAACCCTAGATCTACAATTTTCATCTCAGAGACAAAAACCCTAAATCAAATGAAACAAATCAAATAAAATTGATTAAAAAATCTCAAAAATTGATACCTCATCTTCAGCATCTTCATCCTCATCATCATCATCGTCGTCATCATCATCATCATCATCATCGTCATCTCCGTTTCCATCTTCATCACCTTCCTCATCTTCATCTTCCGCTGATTGTACAGGAGGACCAGCTAAAGACTGCAAGACCTGAATATCATCATCGTCATCGTCTTCCTCTTCCTCCTCCTCATCATCATCATCATCGTCGTCATCATCTCCTTCACTTCCAAATTCTTCACCTTCGTCTTCGTCGCTACCTCCTTCACCACCGGCTTTAACTTGTTCTTCTTCATCACTATCGTCGTCGCTTAGAACTTGAATCTCAGGCTCTTCTTTGTCTTTGAAGTCCTTACCATCAGTCATCTTTCTCCGAAGAAGCGAACTTTACAAGATTTTTCTCGAGAAAATAATTCGATTTTTCCTGGAGAAATTTTAGAGAAGGAGAAGAAAGAGAAAGGGTTAGAGAAGGTTCGACTCATGAGCTTGAAGCAGTACCGTCTTTGAGATTAGATCTGAACCGTTGAATGTTAATTTCACGAGGATTGATGACGTGGATTGTGATCCGACGGTTTAGATGAGAGAACAATGTGGTTTTGATGAGTAAGGGTAAAAAGATGCCTCAAGACCCACAGCGGCGGGCCAAAACCTGAATTAAAATAAAATAATTAATTATTTTCTTTTTTAGGATCACTCACACGTGCGGCTTGTGCGGATAATTAATTCAAAGTTAAAACCACTTTTTATTTTTAATTTTCTCAATCGAATATTCTAGTTTCTAAGTATAATTAAGGCCCAATATCATATAATAGATTTGATAATTTGGATATTGGGTTTGATACAAAATGTAAAAAACTCAAAACTTTGTTTAAAACACATTTTTGTCATCAGCTGATAATTTAGGAATTTACTAGGAAGGATTTCAAAATCGCTCCCCTTTTCTGGGCTTAGTACTCTCTTTTTTTACCAGAGTACGAAATCTCTCATCTTTTGACTTTAGTATGAAATAGAGCTCTGGTCATACTAAAACTTTTTGTTTCTCAGAGATTCAACGACTTTAGTGTCATTTTCTCTCATTTTCACAAAATATCTTCTAGGTTTGGCGGCTTCTGTTTAGACCTCTAAAGTTTCTTGGGGTTTTAATACCTGCTTGGAGGTGTCTGTATCTTTTGCTTTCTCTGTAATTTCAAAATGTCTGCAGCGATGGTTAAAGCCCTGATGGCAATGTCCCTCGACGACGATGACGAACCATTTATTATGCCGAATCTCCCAGAATTCTGCTCTAGCGAAAAGAATGAGCTCAGCCTTATTGGCCGCATCCTCAATCCTAACTCCCAGAAAGTCTCTAATGTAGTCCTAACGATGCCCAGGAAATGGCAAAAGGTCGGAAGGGTTCGTGGCTTGGCCCTCTCCAAAGAGCGCTTCCAGTTTATCTTCTTAAAAGAGTACGATCTTATCGAAATCATGGAAAAAGGTTTCCAAACGTTCAACGAATGGGGTTTGGTTCTCGACAGATGGGTGGAGCAGCCACCTAGTGACTACCTCCAATTCGTAAAGATCTGGATCCAGATTCGTAATATCCCCGTGAACCATTACACTGATAAAGCGATTACTGCCCTAGGTGAGTTGATTGGACAGGTGATTGAAGTGGTTTTTGATCCTGACAAACCCCATAACCAAGATTTTGTCAGGGTTTTGATTAAGTTCGACGTGTCAAGACCGCTGAAGAAATCTAAAGTTATCGGCTTGCTTCATGGTCAATCTACCACCATCTCCTTCCATTACGAAAAAGTGCAAAAGCGATGCTACAACTGCCAACGATTATCCCATGAGGTCGACTTTTGTCCAATCCTGCTTATGAAAAAATAGGAACTGGAGGACAGGAAATTGATGGGCTTAGCAGTTGAAAAACCAAAACCTCCTTTGGTTCTAAAAGAATCGGATCCGCTCTTTGGGATCCTATAGGAAAACCAAGTTGGCATCAACCCCATGACTAGTCGTCCACGAATAGCTCCTGAGATTCTCGAAGGAATGCGACAGTATCTGGTGATCTCTAATGGTGAAGATAGAGCCATTAGAGAAGACAGAGTAAAGAAATCGGTTGCAGAGGCAGAAAAAGATCCTTTCACCAAGAAGTCAGTCTTGCAATTAGAACCTCTTCCTCTTGTCTCACATGATCTAAACAAAAGCAAGGGTTTGGTCTTCGGATACGACACTGAAGACTCCTCCACCAACTCGGAGCGTCTACTTCCAAAAGGTCAAAAACTAATGGATGCGGCCATTCAGGCTGGCAAAGGCAGTGGGAGATAGGACCACCACTCTCCAATGCACCTAGATACCAATATCCCGCCCTTTCTTGATATTTTCCCCTCCTCCCAAGCGAACTCTATGGTCTATAGGATTGGTCTCTCTGAGGCTGGTCCTTCCGGGGATCCCAGGAAACAATCAAAACCAAGGAGGAGAACTTCAAAAGGACACATGAAAAGCATAGGAAAGAACCACAAGATCTCTAGTGGAGAATTTTTACTTAAACCTGGTACTGGTGAAGGTTTTCTGGAGAAAAGGAAAGCAGAGTTTGAACCGGATGGTGTATCCAAGGCTGCAAAGCCAAAAACACTAGAGATGGTCCCAAAGGAGGGACCGTCTAACGCTTAATGAATTTCCTGAGTTGGAATTGCCAAGGTGTGGGGCGGCCTCACGACTTGACAATTTTGCGTCTCAAGGAGTACGGAAAACGTATTTTCCTGAGATCTTGTTCCTGATGGAGACCAAAAATTGTAAAAATGTACTAGTAGATTTGCAAGTGTGGTTTGGTTATGATAATATTTTCACGGTGGAACCTGAAGGTCTGAGCGGAGGGTTAGCTCTATTTTGGAAAAACTCAGTTCAAATTAACTTCAAGTTTGTAAATAAGAATCTTTTGGATATGGAAGTTTTGGTTGGCAATTCCCCATTGTTTATCTCTTGTGTTTATGGGCATCCAGTGGCAGGTTCAAGACAAGAGGTTTGGGAGAGGCTAATGCGGATAGGCTCGCAAAGATCCTCCATTTAGTGTACGATGGGAGATTTTAACGAAATCCTACATAATGGTGAAAAGTTGGGAGGACCAAGAAGACCCAATCAGTCCTTCCAAGGGTTTGCGGATATGTTATCTATTTGTGGAATGTCAGAGTTGGAAAGCAAAGGGAACAACTTTACTTGGGATGCCATGAGAGGAACTACTTGGGTGCAATGTAAATTGGATCGAAGTTTTCGAAACAGAAAATGGTTCAAACATTACCCCGCCTCCAATCAGTCCTTCCTAGAAAAAAGAGGTTCTGACCACAAACCGGTTCTTTTAAGCCTGTTAACCTCAAAAGATTCCTATAGAGGGCATTTTAGGTTTGACAAAAGGTTTTTATTCAAACCTAATGTCAAGGAGGCGATTACCTTAGCTTGAAATTCCTTAGTCAGACCAAGTGAAGGATCGGTCTCTGATAAATTGTGTTCTTGTAGAAAGACGCTGAGTAAGTGGAAAAAGGCAAACTCTGTCAATGCTGCGGATAAGATCACTCACCTTCAAACAGCTTTGGAATCAGAACAATCAGCTCATCCGCCCTCTAGACCTTTAGTCCTTAGTTTGAAAAAAGATTTGATCTTGGCCTACAAGGAAGAAGAGACCTACTGGAACCAGAAATCTATGGAGAAATGGCTTCTTGATGGAGATAGAAACTCAAAATACTACCATGCCTCCGTAAAAGCAAACAGAACAAAGAATGGTATTTCCAAACTCTTTGATGTCAATGGAAATGTCCAGCGTTCAGAAGCCTCCAAGGGTGAAGTTGCTAGCAGTTATTTCAAGAATCTCTTCAAGTCTTCTAACCCGAGCAACTTCCAATCTCTTTTTTTCGATCTCCCACCGCGGGTGTCTTCCTCAATGAATGATGATTTGACTAAACCGGTGAGTAAAGAAGAAGTTAAGGAAGTTGTCTTCTCCATCAAACCTGCAAGTGCTCCAGGTTCGGATGGTATGACAGGTCGGTTCTACCAACACTATTGGGAAGTGGTGGGAGAAGAGGTTACCAAAGAGATTCAAGACTTTTTCACATATGGAACTTTTCCAAAAGAGTGGAACTACACACAGCTGTGCCTCATCCCAAAGATAATGAACCCGGTGCACATGTCGGACCTGCGTCCGATCAGTTTATGCTGAGTCCTGTACAAAATCATCTCCAATATCCTTGTCAACAGGCTGAAACCTTTCTTGAGTGATATTATCTCACCAAATCAGACGGCGTTCGTCCCAGAAAGGCTGATATCAGACAATATATTAGTGGCACATGAACTCGTCCATGCTCTTAGAACCCACCCTCAGGTTTCAAAGAGATTCCTAGCTCTCAAAACCGATATGTCCAAGGCTTTTGATCGTGTGGAGTGGTTTTACATCGAAGATCTTCTGTCGGCACTAGGTTTCAACACTAAGTGGATTGGATGGATCATGGCATGTGTTACTTCTGTAACATTCACAGTACTGTTTAATGATCAAGAGCATGGGATGATAGTTCCTGAAAGAGGTCTCAGTCAAGGGGATCCCCTATCCCCTTTCCTTTTCATCTTGTGTAATGAAGTTTTAACCAACATGCTGAACAAAGCAGAGGCTGAAGGGAAGATCAGTGGTATTCAGTTCTCGGAAGAGGGTCCCTCGGTCCACCACCTTCTTTTTGTCGATGACAGTCTTTTTCTCTACAAGGCTGATGTCACCCAATGCTCTAACCTTAACCTAGATTTAAAAGAGTATGGAGAGGCTACAGGGCAAATCATCAAACTTTCGAAATCCTCCATCACTTCTGGAAATAAAGTAGCCAATGAAAAGAAATTCTGTATAAAGCAAGTCATGGGAATAGACAATGAAGGCGGTGCAGGAACCTACTTAGGCCTCCCTGAGTGCTTTAGTGGCTCTAAAAAAGATATGTTAGCCTATATCCATGACAGACTTAAATCCAGATTATCCGAATCTTATGCCAGAATCCTATCGTAAGGAGGCAAGGAGGTATTGTTAAAAGTTGTTGCATTGGCTATGCCAGTATATGCAATGTCCTGCTTCAAACTCCCAAAGTCAACGTGTACGGCTCTCTCTAGTGCAATGGCTGATTTTTGGTGGCAGGCTTTTGAACACAAAAGGAAGATTCACTGGGTAAGCTGGGAAAAGATGTGTTTATCCAAAGATCAAGGAGGTCTGGGCTTTAGGGATATCGAAAGCTTTAACCAAGCTTTACTAGCCAAACAAGACTGGCATCTTCTCCAAAACCCGGATTGTCTTTTTGCCAGGTTATTCAAGAGCAGATATTTTATTGATACTGATTTTCTAAATGCCGAAGTTGGTGATCGCCCCTCCTTTGCTTGGAGAAGTGTGCTCCATGGATCTGCTCTCCTCCAAAATGGTCTAAAAAAGAAAATTGGCAATGGAAAATCAGTACGAGTCTGGAGAGACCAGTGGATTTATGATGGTGAGTGGAGAGCTCCGTACAGCAAACAAATTCATATGAATATCTCCCTCAAGGTCAGTGATCTCATTAACCCCCACTCTTCTGATTGGGATAGAGAAACCTTGGAAGATCACTTTTACCCCCCCATGTGTTGAGCGTATCTTGGCTACCAACTTGGTATTAAGCGACGATGATTACTGGTGTTGGGAACTCAACAAGTCAAGTGAGTATTCGGTGAAAACGGGATACAGTTTAGCTCACTCTATTAACAAGGCTCAGCTTATTGCAGAAGCAACATGTCTCCCATCTCTGAATCCTCTAAAAGATAAAGTCTGGTCTATCAAAACTGAGCCTAAGATTAAAACTTTTCTCTGGAAAGCTTTATCTGGAGCATTACCAGTCACTGAGAGACTTATCACAAGGGGAATGCAGGTGGACAGAAGATGTCAGTTTTGTGGCTTTGAAGGAGAAGATATCAATCATGTCCTCTTCACCTGTGAAATTGCTCGTCAGATCTGGGCGCTATCTCTGTTCCCTCTCCCTGAACATGGTTTCAATCAACATTTTGTTTATGAAAATATTCAGTTCTTGTTGACCATGGGAGATAACATCAATGTTGACCTCGATATAAGACAAGCTTTTCCTTGGATTTTGTGGACTCTTTGGAAGAATAGAAACAAATTCTCCATAGAAGGTAGACTATTTGTGGCTATGGAAACACTGAGCAAGATTCGGAAAAATGTCCTGGATTGGTTCCTAGCACAACAGGTAGCCACTGAAACTCAAAACTGTCCCTCTCAACTTAGCAGGACAGAAAAAAACGATGGACTACCCCTCCCGCCTCTTGGGACAATTGCAACATAGGGGTATCCTGGGACAAGAAGAAAAGTTCAGTTGGAGGATCCTGGGTTGTTCGTGATGCCTATGGTTCAGTCAAGTTACATAGCCGTAGGGCTTTTGCCAATATCAATTCATGGTCGGAAGCTTATATGATCTGTTTTAAGTGGGCAGTTGAAAGTATGATAATCCACAGGTTTATTCGGATAATTTTTACCTTAGAAGAATCGATTCTAGTCAATGCTATCAACAAACCAAAAGCTTGGCCATCCTTCAGGTTTCAGGTCTTAGAAATGAAGAAAGCCCTGTAACCTCTTTTGTTTTGGAAGATGGTTTCGGAATCTAGAGCAACTAACAGAGGGCCTTTTTTCATTGCTCAAAGTGTCACCAAATCAGATCGTTGTCACTCCTATGTTCAAACAGTTTCCCGTGTTGGCTCAAGAATATCTTTGGCAGTGAGATGGTGTCTCTCTCTAGTTTTAGTTCTAACCTGGGTTTTTTCTTTTAACTATTTTTTGTAGAGCTGTTTTAGCTGTAGCTAATAGCCAAAGGCTTTGTATTGTAAGTCCTTCAATATCAATATATATACCTTTTAGACGGAAAAAAAAAACACATTTTTGTAATTTGGATAGTTTCTTTCGTAAACTTTAAACAATAATAATGGAGAAACTGATTTTGCTGAACTGTAATTGGTTAGTGGGTTATAAGAAACTAAAGAAAGTACTTAGTGTAAAAAATTAAAACTCTAAAACATCAATTTATAAAGAACAAGAAGGTAATATACGGATCACATTCTCTTCTTTTTGTTTTTTTGTTAGGAATGTTGTCGTGTGTGAGAAAGAGAGAAAAGATAAAATCGGTACAAGTACAACTATGAATGCTTGACCTGGAGAGTTGTAGCTTTAACTACTTCAAACACTTGGGCACCACAGTTTAATCAACTGACATAACGACAATAATCTTTACATCTCTTTTTTTAAACTAATAGCTATTATGAAATTTTTAGCCAAAAAGGAAAATTATCCAATGGATGTTTTATGTTATCTAAATTGAGAAGTTAAAAAAATGCCCTTTTCACAAACTATTTTTAAAAAATAATTTTTTTCTACAAAAATTATCAAAAATGTTTCTAAAATTTTGATATCTATTTAAATAGATATGTAACAATATAAAAATCATTAAAAAAATGCACAGTTTACATTTATATATTAATATAATATTATAAATAGTGTATAAATATTTCTTAAAAACTTTATAAATAATTTGTAAAACTTTTTAAAATCTTTGTAAAACCTTATAAAATCTTATAAACCCTTACAAATTCTCTACTTTAAAAAGAGTCTCCATCATAAATTTACAAATTTAGATTATTTTATTTTTGGCAATGACACATTAATTAAATAAAACTCCATGATTAAAATTAAAAAATTAGAAATAATAACAGATATTTTAAAAAATAAATAAATAAAAAACATTTTAAAAAACAAACACACTAGGGTATTCTAAAAAAATCTCTATCTAAATCCATTCCCCACCATCAATGCCTCAGGCCTCAGCTATATTTCATTTAGGGAAAAAATAGTGGACATGAGTTGATTGATACACTCAATTACATTTCCCTCAGCTTATTTTCCACTCATTTATTTAAAGGAAAGGGCTAACATTTGCATCCGTTGATTTAAAAAATAAATAAAACCTTGAACTACAAATATCTCTTTACTTCACCAGACACCAGGAAATGTTAAGTCTGCACTGTGAATTGTGATGTATTTGTATACTATGTTACTTTAACTGTTTCGTTAAATCCAGAAAACAAAAGTTGGCAAACTAAGGAGTACTAGATATCTTTCGATATGGACTAAAAGATGTCCCTTTCAATTCAACGAATTATTTATGTAAAACAGCTTGAATAAGAAAATATATTAAAGTTTTGTAGTTTAAAACTAATCTCAATAATTCATATGCATTAGAAGCCTTGTTTAATATATATATATATATATTATATATATGTATGTGAAGGACTTGGGAGTGAATGTATGTTAATTCATGAACATGTTTTTTTCTAATAGATTCCGATCATTTGCTACTTATAAAGCTATGTAACCGTTTTATTAATTTATGAACACGTTGTTTTTGATAAATTGGGATAACTTGATGCTTTTTTCTAGATATTTGTTACTGAACAGATCAGTTATGGACAAAATGTTTTGTTACAAGTTAAATTGTCCGCTAGTACGTATTCTGAAAAGTCCAAGACACCAAATACATACCCAATTTTTGACAAAGTTAAAATATTAAATCTAGTGAGCATACGTCTGGAAAAATAAACATTTTCCTTTATACAAATTAATCTTCTATCACTCGAAGTTTCTATCGCCGTATATGTACCTATTGCTCTATGTATGGTTCAAAACAATTGTATAAATTAGCAGAAATTGAATGATTGAATAGGTATATTAATATATGAAAAGGACTTCTCGTATTGAACTTATCTTTCGGCGTTTGGCCAAACCCCAAAAGCAAGAAAAATAAAGAAAAATAAATAAAGGAAGAAGATGATGATATGATTATATTAATGGCTCTTAAGAAAAAATTGCTTAGGTCGGTCATATGTTGTCAAATGAAATGTTTAAAATAACTCAAATAATGGTTTGCTTTATATAACTTTAAACTTTTATCTTATTTTCTATAGATGATATTGATAGATGATGTAAATGTAATGTCTCCACTATATATGTAACTACGGCTAAGCAAAAGTTAGCCCCTTGATTAAATTAGATTAAAGCTTTTTCTTGTTTACGATGATGCAGTGTTACACGCTAACGTCGATTGTTGGATCCACATGGCGATGTTTATACATAGTTCGTTGGAAAGTTACAGAAACTTTAATTCTTGGCCCAAACATTGAATAACAAACTACTTATGTCTGTTGTTTTTATCTACTTCTTATGAACCATATAATATTCGTAAAAACTGGTCGTATTAGAAACATACCAAAAAATAAGTCGGTATGTGTTTGGGTTGGTTGGAACCGTTGAAGAGCTTGTAGTATATATCGGGGTTCACATTAGCATAGTTGAGAGACTTGTATAGCTGTGATTGTGATATGTTTTGTCATCATTATGTAACTATTTCTTTATTAATAAGAAAAAGGTTTTTACGTTACTATCTCTACTAGCTAGCTAGTTTGTACGTTTCGTCTTGAAATAATGCTTTGTCAGTTAGAATAGTAGAGACAGAACTAATATCTTCTACAAATATTTGCTATATCACACGAAAATAATAGTATTTTACAAGTTATTTTTTTGGTCTTCAAAAATTGAAGTTATAAAGTTAAATATGGCTTTTTCATAAAACCTTTGTTTATTAAACTATTTTTATTATTATCTGTTTTCTAATTTTTTTTTCATAAAACCTTTGTTTAATTCAAACTTAAAATTAATATAGAAATTCAAATTTTGAAAACCATAAAAAATGTATAGAATTATTGAAATTCAAATCACTACAGGAAATTAAATACGAATAGTTGTAGGCATAAATACCCTTTCCATATCATCATTTGACTAATATTAATTTGGCATATTTACTATTTCATAGTAATATAATTTTCAGTCATAATAATAGACATTATATTAAATGCTTTTACCAATTTTTGTTCTTGGATACTATAGAAACTAAATATTTATTACTTATGTAACCCAAACTAAAGAAATCTATAGTATACTGTATATCCAAAATAAAATTTGATTGGACAATATATTTGTTTGGTGGTATATACTAACATAAAAGTATATTACCTGAAAATATCAGAAGTGATGTATAGCTTTTTATCCTTATTAAGGGAGTTTATGGTAAAGGCACACCACCAATTCAATTATATATATTGGAGCCGTGCACTACACAGACAAATTAATACACGCAGAGACACAAACACACACTTATATAAACAACAAAAGCGAAACCTCCAACTTTTTACATATAAAGATCATCATCCAAGAAGAAGAAGATGAAGCTGATCGTGATGGTGATGACGATGATGATGATAAGTGAAGGAAGTATGATAGATCAGACATGTAAACAGACACCAGACTTCAAACTTTGTGTCTCTCTACTCAACTCCGACCCACGTGGCTCCTCTGCCGACACCTCTGGCCTCGCTCTCATCCTCATCGATAAAATCAAGGTATTTTTCAATTTCTTTTCTTCTATATATATATATATATATATATATATATATATATATTTCCAATTATCTCAGATTATTTTCAAGTCTTATAAGAATCAAATCTTAACTAAAGGTTTTGTGGTTGCTTAAAAATTTGTATTTGATAAAACACAAATTGACGTAAAATTTAATTTTATTCTATTCTATAACTTTGATCTCTTAAAATTTTATCAGTTGTTAGTGTTAAAAAAAAAAGTCCCATAAGTTTCGTTATTCTACGAAAAAAGTAACTATAACTAAGACGTTTTTTTCTATAAGTAGCACAAGGGGTTGTTTTTGATAAATAAGATTTTTTTGATTATTTTTGTTTAGAACACATACCTACGGGTGTTATTTTTTGTGTTTTCATGTCGTAGTAATATTGTTTTCAATTTCAGTATAGTGTATATAAAGCTCGTTTGTCGTTTCTATCCCACCAATTATGTAGCAACATAAAATTATGGGGTTATTTTATAAAAATATTATTTTGTAGGTGCTGGCGACAAAGACCTTAACCGAGATCAACGGTCTATATAAAAAGAGACCGGAACTAAAACAGGCTTTGGACCAATGTAGTCGAAGATACAAAACGATTTTAAACGCTGATGTTCCCGAAGCCATTGAAGCTATCTCTAAAGGAGTCCCTAAATTCGGCGAAGATGGTGTGATGGACGCCGGGGTAGAAGCTTCTGCTTGTGAAGAAGGGTTTCAAGGGAAATCTCCGTTGACTAGTTTAACCAAATCAATGCAAAACATCTCTAGTGTGACTAGAGCCGTTGTGAGAATGTTGCTCTGATTTTATCTTC
>NC_025698.1:24019549-24035456 GCF_000633955.1 Camelina sativa | reverse complement strand
AAAAAAAAAAAAAAAAAAAAAAATATGAGAACTAGCTAAAAGAATGTCCCCGAGTTTGTTGTTGTTTCTAGTTTTCATGTAAATTGTAGTTTGTTTCTCATTTCTACTAGCTTTTCAAATCTGTATTGGCATGTTGTTTATATTTCTGATACATCATGCTGTTGTTTTGTTCATAAGCAACTTCTGATGATGCGGATGTTGCTATAGGAGCACTGCACAGTAAGCTCACTCTTCATATTATGTATTTTCAGATCAGAGGAGTGTAATTAATTTCACACTATCAAGAAGTAAAACGCATACATATTAAACAATATCAGAAACAGAGTTAACTCCAATGATATATATATAACCATATATTCATGTTAAGTTACTTTCACTATGCTACATCAAAGCGATAAAAATATGAGGGGAGAAAAAGGTCAGCTGAACTGGAACATTTATAAAAACGAAATCAAGTCTTTTTATCCTCTCCTTGCTGAAAATTGTTTCTCAATTCATGCAGCTTGCATTATACACGATACGGACATGGTCAATGACGGTATTGGAGAACGTGAACTCTCTTGTTGGGAAATCAGCAAGACCAGAGTATCTGCAAAAACTAACTTACCTGTGTTGGAACCCCCACAAGGCCATTAGACACATCGACACAGTGAGGGCTTACACATTTGGATCTCATTTTTTTGTGGAGGTTGACATCGTTCTTCCTTCTGACATGCCTCTGCAAGTGGCTCACGACATAGGAGAATCGCTGCAAGAGAAGCTCGAGCTGCTAGAGGAGATCGAAAGGGCTTTTGTACATCTTGATTATGAGTACACTCACAAACCTGAGCACGCTAGTAGATCCCACAGTTAGCTGTTTATGTTTTCAAGATGTCTACGTTTCCAAATCTGTTACAACGTAAAATCTCCAGTGTATTGNTCGACACAGTGAGGGCTTACACATTTGGATCTCATTATTTTGTGGAGGTTGACATCGTTCTTCCTTCTGACATGCCTCTGCAAGTGGCTCACGACATTGGAGAATCGCTGCAAGAAAAGCTCGAGCTGCTAGAGGAGATCGAAAGGGCTTTTGTGCATCTTGATTATGAGTACACTCACAAACCCGAGCATGCTAGTAGATCCCACAGTTAGCTGTTTATCTTTTCAAGATGTCTACGTTTCCAAATCTTTTACAAACTTAAAATCTCCAGTGTATTAGTAGACAATTGTGAGATAAAAGGAATGTATCTTTGTAACTATCTACTTGCGTGTTTCATTTCATTTAGCAACAAGATGATTTCCCCTACTCACGCACAGATATGTTAAATACTAGTCTCAAGCAGATGACGTTACTGAAACCATATTCACTACAACTTAAAAAGTCTTAAAACCAAAGTCATATTGGCTCGACTTTGACGTATTAGAAAAAGTTGTTGTAGATTTTGTCCCACATCGGAAAGGTGAGGCGTGTGAGTGCTGTGAAGACTAGTATAAAGTATTGAGGGTGAACGACTGGTGAAAATTGCCTTAAACTAATGAGTAAGGAAAACAAAGGGAACGGTGAGAGCCGGTCGCAGCGCCTAACTAAATCGTGAAAACGTTTAAAAAATGGCGCAAGAATTTATGGAAGGGTAAATAGGCTGGTACGAGTGTTGACGCTGCTTACTTTTGCAGAACTCAACTTGTGCGGGCCTCCCCCATCCCCCATTACTCCCCTAGTTCTTAAACCTTTTTTAAAAAAACACTAAATAATCATCTCATTTATACATTGGTAGTTCTTAATCCAACTAAACCAAAGCCAAAAAAAAAAAAAAATCAAAAATCGTAATCAAGCCCTTTTAGAAATTCCTAACGATCGTTACGTGTCATCGTCTAATTGGGTAGAAAGTTTTGACAAACCAAAACTTGTTTTTTTTCTTTTTTTTTTCTTTCTTTTTTCTGTGTTTCTCGTCTCTCTTTTAGGAAGATCCTGCCGGAAATTGGGTTTTCAGAGCTTAGGTCACGGTGCTAGGAGTGTATCGACGGTAACTGGGAAATCGTTAAATCTGTCTCTGCTATTAATCGGTGAGTTCTTGTTTGTGTTGGATTTGGCTTCAACAATTTGTTAGTGAACTCATAATCTTAGGATGTAATTGTTCTGTTTTATGATGCAAAATCTGATATCTTCTTGTATAATAATTTTCTTTGGATTCACATGTTTAGTTGCCTCTGTTGTTTTGTTTGCAATCTAAAAACAATCTAAATAAACTTGTCATAGGAAATTTAGTTTTTGACAAGGAAATAGATTGGAATTTTTTTTTTTTTTTTATGTTGAGGTTGGTTCAAGGATGCTCCAATCTCTGTTTATGTTTAGTGTTTACTGTCTCTGTTATCAATGCTAACTAGGACTGCTACTTTCGATTAGTTGGTGGGTAATTTTGATGAATCCGGATTTGAAGGCTGGAGTTATTTTGATGCTTGTACCAAATCAGTATGTATACTGAAATCAGAATTACATTGCTCGTCTCCTTCTTTGGTAATCAATCATGTGTTGCCTTAAAGAATCCAATTATGCTAGAATCTGAGACCGTGTTAGGCTCTGTTATGATCATTGTGCTCAAACCTTAGTCTTTATTTACCTAACATGCATACTTAGGTTCTGCCAGTAACTGTTTTCTTCTGAACACGATTCAGATCTCTTAACCAAATTGGCGGCATCATTTGGAGTTTTGTAGATCTCCCTGAGACAAAAATAAAAAAGGGGTAAACTCCTATCACTTGGGTTATTTTGGTTTTGTTCTTTCGTTATATAAAAATTGATACTTTTATGGTTTAATCTAGCTTATCCCTTGGCTAATTGATTCTTTCTCTTCTCTCATATTAGTTGTTCGAAGATTTGCTCAGTTTGAGATAGATTGAGTACGGAGCTTGTTCTGATCGTGTGAGTTGTTCTCTGTCTCATTTGTCATCCCTTTTGATTGCTCTGATTGTTACGAATTTGTTAAATTGAGAGAGTTTCAACTGATTGGATATTTTGCTGTTTCTGTGTAAGTAACCATCTTTTGGAACATTGGGCTTGCTTTTGTTGACATGGTTTAAAACAATTCCTCTGTTTGCATTTTCTTCTGGGTTTTGCTTATACTTTTTTTTTGTGGGTGGGATTGTCTTTGTCTAAAACATCTCTATCTGTTTTTAATCTGACTTTCTATATTTTGATCTAATGGGTTCTGGGATCGCTCTCTTGCCTTTTCAGTGATGCTTTTCCTCTATTTCATAACTGAAAAGTGAATCTGGTGACGCGGAAGATAAAATCTAGTGTTTGTTCTTAGTCACACTAAATCGTTGCAGTTTTAGTTTTTTGGTCTAACTATATTGATTGAGTTAGAGATAAAAAAGTTTAGGATAGATGATGATTTCATATTCTAGTCTGGGAATTCCTTTTTAGTTTATACTTTGATAGTCTCATCATCTTCTTGGCAAGAGAAGCAGTTGTTGTGTGCTGATATTATTATTGGATTTAACATCTACAACATTGTTATTAGGACCTGTGGATTTTGATTCCATCTTGACCAGTATTCGAATTGGTCTTTCTTGATCTTTTTTTAGACGCTCCAAATCGATTTCTGGTTATAGCAGCAAGGGAGAGACAAACTCACAAGTCACAACTGGTTTTCTTTGTTTCAGCTCTCAGTGATCTTGCAGTAGTTTCTCAGTATGGAAGAAGCTCATTCAGTGAATAGTCCGAGACGGGTATTAAGCTTCTCCGAGAGAAAGAAGCAAAAGCCCGGTTTCAGGGATTCAGACAGCAGAAGATCATCTCCGTTCAAAGCATCACAAGTTCATCATGGACCCAAACCCTCAGAGGTGTATGGTTTTGTAGGTTCCATTTCGACTGTTGTTGCCACTGTCATCTTCTTGATATGGGCTTATGTACCAGATAAACTGCTGGAGTCTATAGGTATCCATTACTACCCAAGCAGGTACTGGGTACTGGCTATGCCAACATATTTGATGGTCACTCTGATGCTTACTTTGGCCTTTTACATTGGTCTCAACTTCATCGCTACTCCACCTCCAACCTCTCTCAATACCTTGTTTGGTGAGCTCCCCTGCACCCCCTCTTTTAGATTACTTTCATCTAATGGTGTCCTCGCTGTTCCAATAGCTAGCTAGAATGTTTCAAATGTTGTATGTGCAGGGGAGTGTTTTTTTTTGGAGTTTTCTTGCTTTGATGATATTGTTTGTTTGGTATGGCAGATGAGTACAGTAGAGAACCTGGGGAACTCGATCCTGGGATGGAAGAAGGTGAAGACAGGCCTATAGATCCAATTTCTGACATTGATATTACAAGAATCAATAATCTTATGTTCAAAGGCAACTCCTAATCCTTAGAATTCTGGGATTTTCTAAATTAAAAATGAAAAACTTGCGTTTTTAGTAGCGGATCAATTCTTTGTGTAAGAGTCAAAGACAACATCTTACCTGCGTTTCGTTTTCAAGCAGACTCTAGAGAGGTGTCGAGTGTCAAGTTTTTCCGTCAACTACTATATTTTATTTTATTTTATTTTTGTCAAACCCGTCAACTACTATACTACACTTACAAGTTTTTGATAATAATATTTGGCAAAACGTACCAACCAAACCAAAGCCAAATAGAAAAAATATTTGGTACAAGTTAACCGGCAAACCACTAAACCTAATTTTCAATTCTGAGGTTTTTTTAGTCAGATTTTTCTGGAACCCAAATCGCTTTCTTCTTTTCATCTCTTCTTCTCCGACACCGTTACTTCGTCTGTACTACTATATAACTAACTGTTTCAAAATTTATACTTCTCTACTGTTTTGAATGACTCGATTGGCTTCATCGTATAGAATTTTTTTATAGATCTCTTTGAGACGAAACAAGATAAAAAAAGGTAAACTCTTGAGACTAGAAAGTTATATTTCTGATGAATTTTGCTGAGACTAGAAAGGTTCTTTTGGTTTTCTTCTTTCATGTTATAAAAATTGATACTTTTATGGTTTAATGTTAGCTTATTCCTTGGCGAATTGATTCTTTCCCTTCTGATATTACAGTTGTTAGAAGATTTGTTTTGCTCATTGGTTGGTTAATCAAATTTGACTATCAAGTGTTTATTATTTTTTTATATAACTGGTTTTGTTTCCAATCACTACATACNCTCTTGGATTAGTTTGTTAGTGACTTTGTTTTGAATCAAAGTTTGATCGGTTTTAGTATATTGTTTTGGACCTTTGGTGGTTTTGTTTAGCATTCTTTTTATTCAGTTCAACACTTTAATAGCATTCTTTTTATTCAGTTCAACCGTGAGTGGTTGATGTGTTTATAGAATGAGAACCGTTCTGGGATCGCTCTCTATAATGTTCATATTGTTAGCACCTGTTAGATTTATCTTTAGGATTCGTTCCTGACCATTGTTCCTAGAATTTGGATGCAGCATTCATTTTGAACCCGACAAAAGCTGAAGTTCATATTCTTTGTCTTCATCACTTACTTGACTACTTTGGTGAATTATTGTGTTACAGAAATTTTTAGGAATTGATCCAAAGTGGGGGGGATTAATGGGAACCATAGACCTTAGAGCTGCTGCAGATGGAAACTTGATTGCGGATCTTAGTAGTCAAGTTCACCAGCTCCCTTGCTGCATTAGATTCGATGGTCCTGCTGAAGTTTCCCACTATTTCAAGCCTAATTCCAGTGGTAACAAGACAATAGTATTATGTATATGTGTTTCTGTTTTCACTCTCTTGATATATATAGCGAGATTGTGGGAAGTTTTATTTTAACCGTAGAGGTTGAAATTGATGGAGTAAGAACGGAAGAAGCTCATTTCAGAGGAAGGAAGTTGCAGGGAGCAACTATCTCACTCCCTAGTGGCTATTCTGGTACTCTTCTTTTCTTAACTGATGAAAAGGTGGAAACTTTTGAATTACTTATGGATATATCTTAAGAATGATGTGACTAATGTACCAATTCCTGATGATGGATATCTTAGTTAGAGACTTTTGACAAGAAATATCTGAGATGTTTTTTTTGATGGCTACTCTGATGTTTGAGATATTATATGTTTTTGGTTACTCACTTACTCATTAGCTGCTTGTTCATATGTTATCCCCCTTCAGGTTTTGTGCTTGGACAAGCGAGTAACCTGAATGCTAATGGAAAGAGAAAAGCTTCTAGTATCACGGACGAGAACCCGTGTTGGGAAGCTAAGGCCAAATTCGATAACCTGACATACTGGAATCACGATAACCTCCCTTCAAAAGACGATACTTTTGTGCGGTCTTTTCATTGGTTTAACATTGCAGAAGCGGTGAGTTTATATTACTGTTTCATTCATTATTCTCTCGTTGACTGGTTTATAGTGTTGCAGTCTTTAATTTGTTCCTAACTTGATTGTGAACAATGGCTGAGACTCTGCAGCTGCACAAGCCAGTGAAAGTTGAAGACTTGGTTGCAGCAGTCTCACATGGTGGAAAGGATCAACTATGAAAGTGGCATTAGAACGTTGAACAAAACATAAAACCAAGTAAGAAGACGTTTGTTGACATATAATTCTCAAGGCTTGTTGGATTAGTCCATTTGATGATGAATTGTGTTATTTTCTGTATAATATTGAAATTCTATGATTTTGAATTTCGTTTTTAAAAAATGAATTTATTTGCTCATCTGTTTACAGTTTACATAAACAATTTTTTTGCAATTTCTTATAATTTAAAACCTTCTTGGGGGTTTAATAATATTCCACTTTATTATTGCAATTGTTGTCAGTACAGAGTCAATTTGAATCTTCATGAATCATCTAATCAACAATAATATATGATCTAATATATATCATAGATAGTTTGCTTAAAGTACACTTACCTAAGATGTAATTGTAATCTTAATCAAATGATCTTCCCTAAATTAAAAAGTAATCAAATGATATACTAGAAGTTGTTTGTTTTTAGTGTTTTTGTGTGCTGTTTTGGTAGGTTTTCTATGTTTTGTCTAGTAGCATATTTTGTGTTTCTATTATTCAGTTTCCATATAAATATAAAACTAATACCTCTAGATACAAGTGTATAACATTGCCTTTATACTATGTATGTCTATAACTATATATAAATGATTTTAGAAAGTCATTCATTGTGTAATATAAACATATTAATTAAATTTAGATAGATATTTAATACACACTCAATGTGTATGTTTGAGTATTATTTTTGGCATTTTGACTTTGGACAGAGAAAGATTGTTAATGTTTTGAACTTTTCAAGTTTTGTTTGACGAGGGAAATTTAATAAAGTAAAGTAACGGAGAACGTCGTTTTATTTTCTTTTGCATGTATTTTTGTAAATTTGTGTATCGTATTATGATAACGGCCCCATGCCAAAATTATTGGAGTCTTTCAAATTAAATAAACAGAAAACTTTAACTTATTAAATTCCCCAAAATATTTCGTGTGTGAAACAAACTGAACATATTTTTTTGACGTTCGATTTCGATTTCGTTTCTCATCTTTCAACAAATATGATGAACAAGTGTTGATACCAAAAAAAATATATATATATATATATATATGAACAAGTGAATTGTCATTGTGACCCTTCAAGGTTGGTTTTTGTTTTCTCTCTTCAATCCTCAATTCTTCTTGTTCACCTACAAAAAGTTTCATGTTGTATGTCAAAATCTAATCATCTTTTAAAAGCTTCTTTTGGCAGATTTTAAAAGAATCTTTTTTTCCAGAACATCTTTTACTGACAAAAAGGTTCGATTTTTATTTTTTACTCTGTTTTTTATATTGGTTTCTTTATTCTGGGTTGTTCTGGATTCTGTTATTTGTCGATTAGAGCTTTGAAAAGGTTTCATCTTTGTGTGCAGTGCAGATGAACTTCGTTTTCTATTCTTGGGTTTTATGTTGATGATTCACTGAAGAGATTGCAATTTCGTAAGGTTCGTTGTTGTGGTGTGAGGTGAGGGTCTCAAAAGAGAAAATGGAGTTCAGGAGATTAGATCCGTGATTGAGAGATTTATGCGTTATAATGAACTATTTCAACAACCTCTGCGTCAAGTCAAGAAAAGCTGAGTGTTGTTAAGAGTTCTATCCAAACCTCCGATTCTGGTTTCAGAGTGGTTCCAACGAAGGAACTCTGTCGAGTTCATCCCCAGAAACCTAATTTGTTGGCTTCTAAAGGTGTAATTGATGCACAAGCCAAGCCTCCTCACAGGAGATTTGGTAGGAGTTATGATCAGCAAAACTTGAAGTCGACGAAGCTGAGACATCGTCATATTCATACAAGTGTAAGTGTTGATCCTCTGAAACCCAAAATGGAGGAAAAGAAAGAGAATTCTCAGAGATATTTTACTCCTCTTGGTTTCAGTAGTGGTTCTTCTCATTTGGGATATAGGAAGAAGGGAAAGACTTTTTACTTGAGAAGACTTCCAAGGAAATGAAATGAATAATAAATTTTGTGATGGTACTACTTCATTTGGTCAGAAGGAGAGAGTTGTGAGAGAACTTAAATCCATTTTGATGGCTAGTACATCTAGGGAAAAAGTTGCAGCAGATGTGAAGCTCAGGGATTCATCTTCTTCAGGTTTCATTAGCAAGGTAACTTTATTGATCTCTCATTATAACTATGCCAAATCGTCCAAGGTTTTGACTATATGAAGGAATCAAACCATTTCTAATAGAGTTTCCTTTAACTTTGATATCCTCCTTGTATCAAAGTCGTCAAAGTCCTGTTTTCGTGTAAACATTTGAAGCTTATGTTGTTTTTACACTCAACTGCAGGATAAAAACGATGATTGCTCCAATGCATCTCCGGAATGTCAGACGAACTCGGAAGAAGCTCATCAACCTAGTCCTGTTTCTGTTCTGGAGCCAATTTTTTACGAAGATAACTTAGACGACAGTGAAGATCTCGATTTTCAAAGTAAGGGAAAGCAGCCTCTAGGTAAGCCTTGGTTTCTGACTTTCAGAATAAGGATGAGATCAAAGCAGCAGTGGTAAGTATTTTCACCAATCTTTGAGACAAAAGTTTCCTACCCTTCTCTTAATATATGCCACTATACAAGGCACAGTTGTTTTGAAAATTATGTGCCGTGAAACTTGTAAATCGCAAAGAGAAGTTATAAAAAAAAGAATCTATACTGTCATTGTATGTTAAAATCTTTAGTCCTTTCAATCTATAGAAATGATTACTAGTCCTTGATTTTTTTTGTGTGTTCATGGATTTGCAGCTGTCAATACGAGCTGCTGGTGTTGGGATAACTTTAACAGCTGCAAGCAACTGTTATCTTTGCCGAGCTGTCATGGACTCCGGGTGACCTTACTCAGTCAGAAGATCGTGTGGTCAGGTGGGTCACAAACGATAGTTTAGTGGAGTCACAAATCACAATCAGTAATTAATTTGCAGTGTCATTTTTAAACCCTTTATGTGGCTTTTGATTCATATCTACAGGTCTCTTCAGTTAACATATACTACCTTAGCAAATGATACTGTTGACGGTTCTTTCTCATTCACATTTACCTTTGAAAGTTCAATGAATTCTCCAAAGTCAGTTCTTCCTCACTGAATTTTCGTAATATTGGTCCATTCTTTGCATAGGGATACTGTCCAAAACAAGCTGGATAATCTTGGACAGGTATTCTCTTTTTCTATGTGAAGCCACCTTTAAGGGAAAATCTCTTGGTGTCATGTACAAATCCGTTGTTAGTATTATCTGCAGCATGTCTTCGACCATTAATCTCTGAATCCTATTTAAGTCTCAACTACTGGAATGTGTTCAGTGTGATTAATGAAAAATAGATGTTTGATTGTCACGATAAATTGTGTTACATTTTGATCGTGTGTTAATTTCTGTTGGAGATGTAAATGTCTGAACAATTTATATAACACAGATGCTTGATGGAGAAGAGAATGCTTTGGAGGTTTCATCTAGTCATACGATGAACAGTCCAACAAAAGCAAGAAACAACCCTACAAAGCAGCAAACTCTAGAGCCGTTCTTGAAGCGCTGCAAAAGATTAGATGACGAAACCGAGGAACATCAACCCAGACCCAAAGTTCTCAGACACTGAAAGTAAAAACATGCAAGATCGCAGCAGTGTTTTTGTTGCTTGCATAAACACATGACCTTTTGGGTAAAATGACCATTTGTAATATTCGCAAACAAATGATCTTTAACTGTGTAGTAGTTTCAAGATCACGGATCGTTAGGGCTTGTATTTTCCAGTGGTGTTTGCTTAAGTTGATCTTTCTTTACAGTTCTTATCGCAACAGAATTACACCAATGATTTATTTATACATAAAACGACACGGTATTTTAAGTAGGCGTGAGAGCCTCTGCAGAGCTATAGAGTTTTTTTCCTTCGTGTGATGCTTTGTTTTTAAACCAAAAAAACCTGTTTTGTTAATCATAGTTAACACACAAGAAAGACCTTTACACTCAACCCTTTCAATAAAATCTTATTATAATCATATATTCCCATTAAGTTACATTCACATTGCCATCTAAATTTAAAAGAAAAACGGAAGAAAATATTAGATGAATTGGATGTTGCACTTTGATGAAACTCTGGGGAGAGCCAGCAGATTAGCTCGCAAGAACTCATTGTTGTTGTACTTGTCCCCGTAAACACCAACTTTCACAGTTTCAAGACATTTCAACTTCCCCAAGAAATGTCTCATCTGTTTCAGCTCTTGAAAAGAACCTTTATACTCTGAAATCTCTAGCACTTTCACTTGACATGTCCATAAACAACATAACTCCTCCTCCTCCTCCTCCTTCACAATCTTCCTTTTCTTGTTGAGCTTCCTATTGTGCTTCTTAGGGATGCAAGCACATGCATCTCCACATTTGTTCGTTACTCTATGTACAAGACCCTGAAACCAGAGACGAGAGACCAATTTGACATGTATAAACTAACGACAGGCAACAGTACTAACAAGAAAAAGAATCTCAATAAGGAAATTGATAATACCTTGATGACTAAAGTTTGTAGATTTGGACAACTCTTGATCAAAAGTGGCATTACTTGCCAACCTTTTTCCTTGTTACTCTCAATAGATAACTTAAGGAGGTTGTTGAAGACCGGCATGGATTTACAGCAGAAATGAAACACCTGATCACAACCAAAAAAAAAAAACAAATATAGGTGAGAGACCTTGCTGCCTGCGAAAATTAAAACAATTCCAAGGAAGTAGCAAAAACTGACCTCAAGGGATTCAGGAGACAAGTGAAGAGTCGAAATGTTGCTTATACCCGCAACCAGATTTGTAACATCACCATATATGGGTTCCTTCGGTTCATATTCATCAGAGAGATCATCGTCATCATCACAATAAAAAAGAAAAACCATCATCGTCGTCGTCATGATTGTCAGTTGACTCCCATAACCTTAGACTCAGCCTGGCTTCGACAAGCAAATCGAAATCAACAAACTCATACTGTTTGGAGACATAACTAGAATAGTCAAGGTAGACAAGACGTGAAGCTTTAAAAAAGACAGTTCTGTGATACTCCTTAGCATCGGGAAGATTGACAAATACCACAAGTCGCTTGATGGTGGGACTTTCCACGAACACACCGCAACATGGCAGGTACCAGTGATCAGCATCAGTAATGAATAAACCTTCCAGCACAGGGCAGCCATCAAGGAGCCGACAATAGTTGGGACAATCAAGCCCTAACACTGATAAGAGAGAAAGCGATTTGAGGGCAGGGAAAAACACACGCTCAACGTCAAGAGAACATTCACGGGATAGTGTGAGCTTAACAAGTGTCTTGCTCGTTAACAACTTTGTCTCTATATCAAAACCAAAATAACGGTGGGTGGCGTGCAAGTGTAGTTCCAAGAAACCACGTTCAATTGCTGTCCAAAACCAACGTTGGTATGCATAGTTATGGCGAGGTCTAGGTACATGACACAGAGATAATTTCTCGATGTGAGAATTGCTTAACAGAGCTAGTGTCTTGTCTACGAAATCACAGAAGCGATCTGAACCACTTGTTGCTTCTTCGTCGTTGGGGTAAACAACCATCGACTCATCAAAACAAAGGTTGTCTACAAGACCCAAAAGATTCTTCCACCTCTTGGATAGGATCGATGTGGAAGCAGCAGATTTTGTCGGAAGCAAAGACAGGATTTTGCCAAGAATCTCATCAGGCAAACTGCTGATTGGATCACTACAAGAACTCATAGCCATAGATTATGGATTTAATTTATACCTAATACACACTAAGACAGCTCGATTAGGATCACAAGCCTTCGAATCTTAACCTAGAATATCAAAGATAGATCCTTTAAATCGAAGGAGAGGTTGATTCAGGAAGAGAAACAAACAAAAAAAGACAAAAAAAAGAAAAGAAAAGTTTCCATGTTCATGGCATCAATTGTTCCAGCGGGATCATGATATCATGATATCACCAAGACCATTTGGAATGCAAGTTTTGATGATTGCCATAACCACAATACAGGTATGTCACTAGACCTCTCACTTAACTCTGGGTTGGGAGAAAAGCATTCATGTGATGATAGCATCAGAACATAGCATATGTAACTTAGCGTTCATGTGATGATAGCATCAGTACATTTCAGAAACAATTTGTAACGAACTTTCATGATATTATGATAGTGTGCTATAATCGTATGTATGTTACTTTCACATTGATATCAAAACTGAGAAAGATAAGGAAAGAAAGGTCAAATGAATTGGATGTTGCACTCTGATGACAGTCTGGGGAGATTCAGTAGATTAGCTCGTAAGAACTCAGCGATGTTGTCCATACCAACACCAACATTCACAGTTTCAAGACATTCCAACTTGCTCAAGAAATGTCTCATCTGTTTCAGCTCTTGAAAAGAACCTCCATACTCTGAAACCTCTAGTACCTTCACATGGCATGTCCATAAACAAGACAATTTCTCAACCTCCTTATCCACAATCTTCCTCTTCTTGCTGTTCTTCCTCTTACGCTTCTTCGGGATGCAAGAGCATGCATCTCCGCATCTATTTGTTACTCTGTGCACAAGGCCCTGAAACGAGAGACGAATCTGACAATGTTTAATGGGCAATAATGGTATACTAACAACAAAAAAAGAATATTAATAAGGAAAGGAACGATACCAACCTTGAAGACTAATGTGTGTAGAATCGGACAACTCTTGAGGAGAAGTGGCATCACTTGCCAACCTTTATCCTTGTTACTCTCAATAGATAAAGTAAGGAGTTTGTTGAAAACAGGCATGGATTTACTGCAGAAATGAAACGCCTGAATTTAATTTATATATATGATCATCATCAGTAGACAGATCCTACCTACACAAACCAAAACAGAATCAAATAGCAAAGAGAAGAGAAGAACTGACCTCAAGGGAATCGGGAGACAAGTGAAGGGTCGTAAAGCTTATACCGGCAACTAGGTTTGTCACATCACCAAATATAGCCTCATCTGATTCGTAGCCATAATAGAAACCATAAAATTCATTAACACCTTCTTCATCATCATCAGAGTAATCATAATCGATAGTTGACTCCCATAACCGGAGACTCAGCCGGACTTCGACAAGCGAACCCAAATCAGTTAACTGATAATATTCGCAGACATAACTAGAATAGTCAAGGTACATTAGACTCGGTGTTTCAAAATAAGTTACTTCGTGATCATATTTAGAACCCGGAAGATTGACAGAAACGACAAGTCGCTTGATGGATGCGCTATCCACACCCGTACCGCAACATGGTGAATCGGAAGGACCATCTTGGGATATGAAGAGTTCTTCCAGGACAGGGCAGCCATCGATGAGCCGGCAATAGTTGGGATGATTAATCCCTGAAGCTAATAAGAGAGAGAGTGACTTGAGCACTGGGAAACACACACGCTCGGCTTCAAGGGAACAATGACCGGATAGTGTGAGCTCAACGAGTGTGTCACTCGTCAACAACTTAGTTTCGATCTCAATATATGACCATGGGGTGGCGTGCAAGTGTATTTCCAATAAACCGAGTTCCATTGCAGTCAAGATCCAACGGTTCACACAACGATCGTAGTCATCATATCTAAGACAAAGAGAGAACTTCTTCATGCGAGGAGAATTGCTTAACAGAGCCAGTGCCTTGTCTACGAACTCGAGGAATCGATGTGAACCACTTAAAGCTTCTTCTTCGTTTGGATACACAACCATCGAATCATCAAATCAAAGGTTGTCTACAAGACCCAGAAGATTCCTCCACCTCTCGGACAGAACCGATGTAGAAGCAGCCTCTTTTGTCGGAAGCAAAGACAAGATTTTGCCTAGTATCTCATCTAGCAAATTGCTTATCGAGTCTCTAGAAGAAGAAGAACTCATCATAGCTTAGGGATTTTAATTATAACTCCTACTACTACATACTAAAACAACTCGATTGGGATTGGGATCGGAACAACAAGCTCCTCCTCCGATTTGAATTGAATGTTTTGCAATCAATCAAACAAACAAACTACACAAACCCAGTTTCAAAGATGGATCCTTTCAAGTCGGAAGGCAGAGGAATATATCATGAAGAGAAAGTTTTAGGAACTTACGACGGCAGAGGAGGAGATGAGGAAGATCGTAAAGCTTACAATGGAAGGGAAGGAGGGATTTGGGAAGGCAATGCGTTTTATAATACCAAAAAAAAAAAAAAAAAACTAATATAGGATATATAAATTTGTCGTTTCTCGAAATAGGAAACTTTCCAAGAGAGCCAAAATGAAATGACCAATAGAGATTTGTTGTAGAGACTTGAGTATATGATGTAATGAGAATTATTGAATGTATCAGCCTAGTTTCACAATGAGAAACCAAAATCAGAGATTCAAAAAAGAAAGATTAGCAACAAGATACAAATCACTTTCAATAGAGATTGTAACTCCACGAAGAATCTAAAAGGCATGTCATCACTTCTTGTCAACTACAAGGGTCTAAACATGGAAATTCAGTTTAGCTAAACTCTAACCTAAAAACCGAAAAAAGAGCAGACTTACATCAAGAAAAGAAGCATATTTACGTCTACAAAACATATCAAGTTTTGAAGGTTCCTGAACATGTATACCACTGCAACGATCAAATCAATCACGTTTCAACATTTTACAAATCCTACGAATCCTCAATTGAACACTAAGGCCTTGAATAGTGACTTAACAATTGCGGTTTTCTAAGCGTGTCTTTTAAAAAAAAGTTTTATACACCATTCACAAAAAAAAAATTGTCATTGCGTTTTTTTTAAAAGGTGAAAAAGTCAGTTTGCGTTTTTCAAAGGGGGTTATTTAACAAATGGACTGCTCCTACATATGTGACTATCAATTATGTAGCGGATTGTTTGCAAATAGGCACTCAATAAAGATAAATATTGATTTATTATTTTCTGTTTAATTTATGACTAATAAAAAAATTATAATCAACAAAAAGTTTTTGATGTTGTTAATAATTCTCATTGATAATTTACTTTTTTTAAATGTGTCTTTTTAATGATAAAGTTACTTCATTATTCGTTTATAAATTATAAAATAATTAGCTTTATGATAAAAAAAGATTTAAAAGAAAAGCAAAAACTTAGGTCACATTAAAATTTTCATTTTTATTTTTTTAAGTCACTTATATTTGCTAGATATAGTCATATAGTTTACACTTATCTTTCAAAAAATCACATATACAAATTGTGACAACTTGTCCCGTGGCTAGATGGCTCAATTGGTGGCAACTTGTCCCGTGGGAAGGTTGTTAAAGGGTGAGGACCAGGGTTCGAGAAACGCCTGCCGCACCAATACCCTACTGGTGGATTTGGATGAATAGTTCCTATCCACGGTGAGGGGTTATGATCGATGCCCTGCAGGGCCAGCTTGGGGTCCGTTGGGACGGCTAGCGGGGGGCTAGCAGGGTCAACAGACGGTCCGTTGGAGCAGCTAGCGGGGGCTAGTGGG
>NC_025698.1:24016640-24019354 GCF_000633955.1 Camelina sativa | reverse complement strand
GGGCTTGTGGGGTCCACGGGATGGGTTGTCACACAAATAAATCATAAAAGTCTCTTAATTGCGAACCACAATATTATTTTTACCAATCAAACTTTAATTTTCAATAAATTTTGGTATTTAAAATTCAGAAATTAAAACTTTATTTATTAATAAAAATAAAAATATATAATTATACTAGTTATTAATAAAATAATATAAATCTGTACCGCAAATTATTATTTACCAATCAAACATTATTTTGTACCGATTAATTTGGAATAACCGCACTTGTCCCGCAAATACATTTGTCCCGCACATACCGTAGTTGAAACGTACCGTACTAGTATATCCGCGGTTACCATTCATACCCAAGTTTAAACACGAGCCTAAGCTTCGAGTCTCTAGTAAATCACTAATTACTAAACTCAAACAATCTCATTCATATCTAATCAAATTCACGTAAAATTGTTGATCAAACACCGCATAATTACAATGTATTCAACAAAAATATCACGATATATATATAGAATACAAAAAAATTGAATTACATATTATATAAAAGTTGAATAATTTACCACTGAACCAAATTATCAAAACATGAATATTATTATTGATGTTTAGGAGAGTTAGGATAGGATTATATTATTGATGTTAGGATAGTTTTGTGTTACAAAATCTTGTTGGTTTTTAGGGTTTAGACCCAGAGTTGTGGTTTGATTAGTCTCCAGGAGCCGGGGAAAACTATGTTAAATTTCGAACCCCGTGGCCAATGCTATTTGAACCTAGGTGGCAGGACTTTTCTCGCTTTACCACTGGACCAAGGCGACTTAGTTCAATCCGTTAATTATTTTGTTAAGACCCTAATCATTGTTGCCCAAAATAAAGACAATTAGGATTGATCATTGTTACACAGAATAAAGACAATTAGGATTGGTTTGCTTAATACAGTTTCTTGAGTTTTTATCTGATGAGGATTATGAAGAATCATTTTTATCTATATTTTCGTTTGGGTCTTAACTAGATGTTTTGTTTCTCTTATGGGCCAAAGTGTTTGTTGGTTTGGGTACTCAAAAATCATTTATTATGTAAAAGTATTAAAATGCATGTCTCCTTGTCATTCAAATGCATGTCTATATTTAATTATTTATTATAAAAGTAAAAATATTAATTAGTTATTTGATTTTAAGAATAAAAATACATTAAATACATTAAAGAAATTATCCTTTGTGATACAAGAAAAAAATCCTAAAACATTAACCTTTATGATACAGAGGGAATATGTAAACTAATCTACAATTGACAAATTTTGTATATGTGCATGCTATGTACTATCAATGGATATTATATTTGTATAACTATTTAATGAAATGTAAGTAAGTAGTTAAGTCACATATGTTAATCCCACTTAAGCACTGCGTTGGAAAATGATCTAAGATCCTCAAGATATGTAAACAAAATTAAATTAAGGGGATGTTATTGGATGAAGATTTTAATGAATTTTAATCACTAGTAGATTTTAAAATTTAATGGTTTTCTAATGCATTTAACGTGGATTTGTTGTCATTGTTAGTGGATTTGAAAAACACTAGTAATGGATTTGAAAGTCATTACTTATAGATTTTATTATTTTTGAAGATAAATAAAATTAAAATAAACTATTCATAATTATGTTGTTAACCAAAAATCAAGGTAATAAATTGAACTAGGGATTAACCCGCACGTACGTGTGGGAGTTAATTTTTTTCTTTTCCTTTTTTAATAATTTTATATTTTATAATTTTTTGTAAAATAAAATATTCGCTTGGTACTTGAGGATGAACAGAAATAAGAGCCACAACGTAATCATTAGCGATTTTGTCGATCTTCTCTCCGGACTCTCTCATTCTGGCGCCGGAACTACGTAGGCGTTGATATCGGTTTCGGCTCGTTACTCAACCGTCGTTTCGTCTTTGTTGTCTTCGCCGTTATATTCTCAAAGTCAGACAGAGATTGAAGAGGAAGAGAGATGGAACTGTTAAAAAACAAATAAATGATTTGATTTTAATTTTTTGTCTAATCTCGTTTTATTTTAGAGTAGAGATTGACCCGCACGTATGGAGTTAATTTCAAAAACTAAGTTTGGTAATCGGTTTATCACATATTTGTAGCATTATGTTTGTGAACATTCATTTTTAGGAATGATATTAACATTCCAAATCCAAATTTATACCAATTTTTTTTTAATTCGGTTTAGACAGAAAGAATGATCAGCTTTGTTTTTGTTATCAGTAAAGATAACTACACTAAAATATAGTAAGCGAAAGGTGGTATGTTTATTTCAAGACCAAAAACCCCGTCATGTTATGAGATATAAAACCGTTAAAATGATTAAACCCCGTTAGAGACATATACGAATATTTTAAAGGTGGAAATAATTCATGTTTCCTTTCTTCATTTCCGATTTTTTACTATACGCTTTCTCAAATGCATTTTCAATATGAGATATTTCCAATATGGGAAAAATCGGACGGAAAAAATCAAAAATTATTAAAGTCCTGTTTCGGACAAACACAATATAATATATATATTATATTTATTTACCATATGTCATAATCAAAATATTACAAAATTAGTGACTTCCTTCTTCTTACTACTTTATATCTGATTCATTAATATTGGATTACATTTCTTTAATTTTTTTAACTATTACAAAATATTGTTTAGTATCTTTTACTATTTTTTTTTTTTTTTTTTTT
>NC_025698.1:23984284-24015964 GCF_000633955.1 Camelina sativa | reverse complement strand
TTTTTTTTTTTTTTTTTTATTATTTTACGTTTGATAAATAAGAAGAAAAAAATATGTTACATATAAAGTCAACAGCACCAATATGTATTGGTGTAAATCACAATATGAAGCAAAGAAAGAGAAGCATATGCACGCTCATGCCATTTTATACAAATAGAGGTCAGTATTATTAATACTCTTAACTTATAATCGGTATAGATTTGACATATCAGTGTCTAAATATTCAAAATCACAGAAACACTATAATCTAAAAACATAGACAGAATAATCTACAAAATGAGGTTCTGGAACACTTTCAACATATATTGTCTTATTCTTCAGATTTTCCTTCTTAAATCTGTTATCAACCTGTTTTTGAAAAATCTCAGACAATAATACATAATTTAACATCTAAATAGAACATCGTGTTTTCTAGGATTGATCTGAAACTTGTTCAATTCAGATTCTTGATAGTTGCATGAATGAGAGTGCCCTTACATGAATATAGTATACTGTTAGTAGATGTTTAAATAAGAAAATTTCAATTAATTATAAAGAAAGATAGTAAAACTTACTGACCCTGATCTTCCATGTTGTTTTGAAGTGCTAAATCAAATTCGTAGGAAGATCCGGTGAGATCATGGAAGATCCGGTATATTCAAAACGAATCTACATATGAAAAAACAAACATCAGTAGGTCATATATAAATTCGTAGAGACTTACAGATTCATATCTGGTATGCTTTGCGAATTGCTACCATGATTGGAGGATCTTGTAAGTGGGATCTGTTTATAATAGAAGAAAACTATCAGAATGATAAACAATAAAAACTTAAAGAGTAGTTCAAAAACGATCATGAACGGCTCACATGTATTTCTTGAGTCAAGCA
Organism: Camelina sativa; assembly: GCF_000633955.1. NCBI lineage: Eukaryota > Viridiplantae > Streptophyta > Magnoliopsida > Brassicales > Brassicaceae > Camelina > Camelina sativa. Next base: position 24,015,095 of record NC_025698.1, on the reverse strand, counting down.
TGGATTTTTGAACCATGTTAAAATGCAGGCAAACACAAAGCATAGACTTTTTACAAATAGAAAGAAAACGTATGCATACTATATAATTGTTAAAACCGAAGCATTGTTTATAAGTGATTATCTACTTTTTGACTTGTTATTATAGGTTTGATGTGTTTGGTTGTGTCTGACTTGGATGGTTTTTATAGTAGTAGTGGAGGTGATTTGTTGCCATGATGTAAGATAAACATCCTCGAATAATCTATAAAATCTTTTCAGTTAATGTTTTCCCAAAACAGTAAGATTTTGTTTACTTTGAAAATTATTACGGTTTGATTTGGTCTTATAGAGTTCGTTTAGGGATATCATTGCAATCTTTTAAAACGTTTTAAATGAATCCAAAATTATGGAGATGATTGATATTCGATTTTGTAAGTTTTGGAAAGGAGCAAGTTTCGGGTTATTTATGATTGATAGATTGATTAGTTCCTGTAAATGGTATTTTCGAATATTCTGATTATTTTGGGATTTAAATGTCGAACAATATTGATATGGTAGTTAATATTGTAATATAGGATCCTTTATTCTTCGTTGTGTTTTTACTCACAAGTTGATGAGGAAGCTGTTTGGATACACTTGAAAGATGTATGGGATCCGAATAGAGTAATGGCCAAACACTTAGATCCGCGTCCTTTGTATATACTTGATTACATTTTTGCTCTTGATTTTTTTTTCTCTTCTTTCATCGTAGGGGCAATATATGAAATATTTGTAATTTTTTTTTTTCTTTTTGTTTTTGTACTCCCCAATTAATAGTATAGTATAGATTAATATTGTCAATACATTACGTTAGTTTTTTTTACCAGGTTGACCCGGTAATGAGATGTGTTAAAAAAAAAGGTTGACTTAAAAGTTGACTTAAAGGTTAACAGGAATATTAACAAAGTACAAATTAAAGGTTCCACTCATACGTAACGGCTCTATATATATAAACAAAATTAAATCCTCGAAACCCTTTCATAGCTACAGGTAAGAAGATTCTTTCGTAATTCATTCTCTTAACGACAAATACAATAAAATTTCTTTAGATTCTTTACCTATAAGATTACTTTCAACATGCATTATGTTAATTCAAATCCGTATGAGAAAACATAACAATAAAACTACGTACGTTTTGGCTATCCAGAAACTGTATCTCATCTAGGAAATTGCTTCTCGAGCCTCTAGAAGAAGAAGAACTCATCATAGCTTAGGGATTTTAATTATAACTCCTACTACTATATACTAAAACAACTCGATTGAGATTGGGATTGGAACAACAAGCTCCTCCACCGATTTGAATTGAATGTTTTGCAATCAATCAAACAAACAAAGTACACAAACCCAGTTTCAAAGATGGATCCTTTCAAATCGGAAGGCAGAGGAATATTTCATGAAGAGAAAGTTTTAGGAACTTACGATGGCAGAGGAAGAGATGAGGAAGATCTAAAAGCTTACAATGGAAGGGGAGGAGGAATTTGGGAAGGCAGTGCGTTTTATAATACCAAAAAAAAAAACTAATATAGGATATATAAATTTTGTCGTTTCTCGAAATAGGAAACTTTCCATGATGACCAAAGGTCTGGCAATCCGGACCGAACCGAACCGAGATTCGGACAAATCGGTTCGGTTATATTTGATTTCGAATTCTGATCGGAATGGTTTTCAAACAATTTTGGTTTTGTCATTGGTTTGGTTCGTAGAGACATAACCGACGAAAACCTAAAATTTAATCCTAGATATATAAGCTAATACACCGATTTATTTCATTAATTCCTAATCTAACCTAATCTATCTAAACTCTCTCTCTTAGCAGCCATAGAGAAAGAGATCTTCGAGTTTCTGTTCCGATCTTGTGTTTTCTTGTCTCGATCAATCTTGTTTTTAATCTTCAGTGTAAATTCTTTTGTTTTAATCTTTTCTAAGTAGTTCTCGTTTAAAAAAAACTCAAAATTAGCTAAATCTTTGTCGCTTAAAGCCTTCAACTACTTGTCATAGTATATCATGTAATCTTTCGCCTACTGTTCTAAAGCATCGTTTAATAGATTTTTATTGTTGTCCGTCTTTGATTCATTGTATAGATCTAGGGTTGTTACTTGTTAGGATAGTGTTGTTCTTGGCCTTTGATGATTTACCTCCAGATACACGGAACTATTTACCTCAAATGATTCTACATATTTTCAGTTTCTCAAAGTATAGAGTCATGAAATCCGCATGCCGTGTGATTGGCAGATACGGAAAGTATTAATGTTATTTCCAAACAATAATTCTCCCCATGCATGTACTCTTTTGTTTCACTTGTCCAGATTGGAAAGTGGAGACTAAGACTACGTGCAAATATTCTAAACAACATGCAAATATTCTAATATAGTTTATTAAAACATGCAAATAATCTAAACACTAAACATGTAGTCTATTTCCTAATATACATTTAATAAACTAGATATTTAGGGAAAAAAATAACACTTCCAATAACAATTATAAGTGTTAGTATATCACTATCTCAATTTTCTTAATATATTTTACAAGGACATTAAGAAATATGTTAATTACTAATTTATTTTTTGGCATAAAAATATGTTAGTTGTTATAAGAGTTTAAAAAAAAAACGGAATAATCATACTCTCTATTTAAGATATTTAAACACTGTTTTGTCGGTACGCATAATCATTTTGACACTATAAATAATATTAAACGAGGAAAATGAATTATATAATAATTTGTATATTGGAAATACAAAACATCATTTATTTTGAAAAGGCTATCATAATCTGTTTATGCGTCTGAGGCAAAATTTATGTTCTATTATAAGCGAAAACATGTCATTATTCACGAAATCTGGCATGGCATTTTCTGAAAATACGATTTCTATAAAGTGTATGACGTTTACAATTTTATCTAAATTTATTTAACTGAAGCTTGACCAGTTTTTGGTGATTTTTTTTTTAGCAAAACATGTTCATGTTTAAAAGCTTTTGACATGTTAACATTATCGCAACAGAGACCACATAAAAAAAAGGCCTTAAATCAAGTAACTAATATGTCTTTCATAGAGCAGCACAACACAAAGAAAAAGAAAAAAACCAATCAGATCTATATTAAATGGTTCTATTCATTGTACAGGTAAAATACATGTGCCTAAGTAATGTGAGAGTCGAGAAGATTCAAGATACACAGAACAATTTAGCTCAAATGATTCTACATATATTCAGTTTCTCAAAGTATTAGAGTAATAACCCAAGCCTATATACTTCAGGGCTTGACCAACTGTAAGCTGTATTATGTATCAGCGAGTATTGGCTCCAATCTCTATTCTAAGCATCTCCTGCAATAAGAACGCCCCTAGGTTCAGTTCATAACCATGCTCAAAATAATCGTCTTTTTGTTTTAACCTCTCTTCTGGCAGCAAGAAACTGGCTTTCCATCAAAGAGCTGCAATAGAAAAGCAGAAGAAATTGTGATTCAGTTGTGATCTGAAAAACCTGAGGCAAGCTTACCTTCTGCAGTAAAGAATCCTATTGTCCCGATAACGAGGTGCTGTTGTGGCTTTAGCACTATGGCGGTGGCGGCCACGGTGAAGTAACGAAACATTTCCTGCTTCAGTGAGAAATAGTTGTTTCCTTTATTACTTAAAACATTTTGCCATTTACGAAATACTGGAATGTAGTAGGACAACAACAAAAAAGCTTTTCAAAAGGACACATACCTCTGCCTTAAACTTTGTCGTCATATGTTTTTTGCATCGTGTGCCTCCGAAGAATATTTTACATCATCCATATGTAAGCAACTAAGCATATTTTATAAATGAAAATCAGTACACTAGTTACTGATCAGTTGAAACACAGAATAACAAAAAGAAGCATCCATTGCCCAATTTTTTTTTTTTTTGTTTTTTGTTTTTTTTTTGAAAATATTTGAATTTCATTAAACATAATGTTTGCTGAAGTTACAAAAGCGGGATACAAGCATCGTCCCTTGCTCAAAAAAATAAAAACAAGGAAGGAGCAGACAAAGTCATAATTTGAGTAGGAGCCTAGTCATATTGTAGCCAAATAAGGAGAAGGTCTTTGAAGTTTCGCCTTTTTTGCTTTGCCAAGATGGCGTCACGGATTTGCCGGTCAAGTCGTTTGAGCAGAAGAGGGCCTTCCATGGATATGTTATTGTGATAGCGGTTGTTGCGCTCTGACCAGATAGCATAAAGAGTTGCTTGGGCAGCTAATCGGCGCAGACTCCTTGGTGCAGTGTTGTCTTTCAGATCCAACCATGCTGAGAAGGCATCCCATGTGTGGAAGGAGAATGGCCTGTATCCTAGGCGACGGGTGACTGCAGACCACAGATCCTCACTGAGCTTACATCGCAGGAACAAGTGTTCTCGGGTCTCAGGGAGAAGCCCACATATGCAACAACTGGGATCAACTTGTAGTCCCCAGCGAATCAGGCGCGTCCTTATGGGGAGTCTGTCTTGATGCATCAGCCAAAACAGGAAAGCATGACGAGGGATTGCTCCCTTGAACCAAACCTGAGCAGTCCAAATAGGTGCGTTTGCACGTGGCCTCAAAACCTCCCAGGTCTTGGAGGTGGAGAAGTTCACCAATTCCTCTGTCCCAATCCGCCAAGAGTATGAGTCTGAGATCGCCGCAGGGAGAGGGGTGGTAATCGATGTGAGGTAGATATGGAGGGATTCTGCTTGCGGTGATCTGGCTGGTCTGAGGTTCCACCCTGTTTCATTGGTTGCAGAAGCGACTGATCCGTGTAAAGAAATACCAGTTTGGGCTGGTCCAGAGCCTCCCATGAAATCAATTAAAGGACCAAAAGGAGTCCAATGATCGTACCAAAAGTTTAGGTGACAGCCATTCCCCAAATGTGCTTTCATAAATTGAGAAGTGATATGTCGAAGCTTAAGCATAGATTTCAGGGTCCCGGAACTCTGCTTTTTGATGTCAAGCTTCCAAAAACATCCATCTTTTATTTTGTTGTTTTTCAGCCAGAGAGCCCATAGGGAGTCCCTTGCAGCCAACAACCGCCATGTAAGCTTGAGTATCAATGTTTTGTTCCAGTGGGAAAGGCATCTGAAACCTAGACCACCTTCAGCTTTGGGGAGACAAAGATCTCGCCATGCCATTTTTGCTATGCCTTTCTTGGTTACATCACCACTCCAGAGGAAATTGGCGCAGAGAGTTTCAATTTTCTTGATGCAGCCCTTTGGCAGAATAAAAGCTGACATCCAGAAATTTATTGTGCCATATATCACAGATGATATGAGTTGTTGTCTACCTGCATAGGATAAAGCACGCGACGACCAAGAGGAGAACCGGTTGGTTAAGCTCTGAAGGAGGGGTCTGTACTCTGCTAATCTTAGCTTCCGATGCATGAGAGGGAGGCCAAGATATCTTATTGGCAGTGAACCGATATTGAAGCCAAGAGAAGCCATTTGTGTGGCTTCAATTTGGGTCACTCCTCCTAAGAACAGTTCAGTTTTGGACAAATTCATAGTGAGGCCCGAGATGCGTGAGAACTCTTGAAGGACTGCCACTATATGGGATAGTGAATTTGTCTTGCCATCAAAGAACACCATGATGTCGTCTGCGAATGCCAAATGAGATACAAGGGGACACAAAGCAGAAGGATGAGGACCAATCTTGTTTGCGCTGAAGTGTTGCGTTAGTAGCTGAGAGAACACCTCCATCGCCAGAACGAATAGGTAAGGCGAGAGAGGATCACCTTGGCGCAGTCCTCTTGCTCCTCGAAAGTACCCGCATAATTCACCATTTATGCAGGCTGAAAAACTTGTTGTAGATATACATTGATCGATTAGGGAGATGAATCTTGCGGGGAACCCCATTGCTGTAAGAGTGTTGATTAGGAAACCCCAATGGACTGAATCAAAGGCCTTCATAAGGTCTATTTTTAGCATGCCTCTTGGAGATATGTTCTTTTGGTTGAACCCCTGGACCAGCTCAATTGCAAGCAGAACATTTTCAACCAGCAGTCTGCCCTGAATGAAAGCTGATTGGGAGTTTGAGATGAGATCAGGTAGAACCTTCTTCAAGCGATTGGCCAGTATCTTAGAGGCAATTTTGTAGAGGGTGTTACAGCAAGCAATAGGTCGGAACTGAGTAATCCTTTGTGCGTTCGGGATCTTAGGGACAAGAGTCAAAATTGTTGCATTCCATTGTTTAAGCATCTTCCCCGTGTTGAAGAATTCAAGAACAGCCTCAACCACTGAGTTCCCTACCGTGTCCCATTGTGACGTGAGGAATTCGACACAAAAGCCATCCGGGCCCGGAGCTTTGTTCTTCGACAACGAGAAGACAACACTACGGATTTCCTCAGGTGTGACATGGGTCGAGAGAGTTTGTATAGCGGCTGGAGAGCATCTTTGAGGAAGCAAATCAGCAATTTCTAAGACAGAGGCAGTAGTGAGTTGTGTCTGGTTGCCTAGAAGGTTCTCGTAGAAATCCACCACTAGAGATTGGATACCTTGCTTTGAGTCTACTACCTGATCATTATTATCAAGGAGGAGGATAATTTCATTGAAGCCCTATCTAGTAATAATGGAGCGATGGAAGAATCTTGAGTTTGTATCCCCATCCTCCAACCAACAGATGCGTGATTTCTGTCTCAGGTAGGATTCCTCAGCTTTTGCAAGGAGGGACCAGGTTTTATGAGCCTCTTTCTCCTGGATGATCGATTCAGTGGAAGGTAGTCGCAGGAGTTCATTTTGGCAGTGAAGAAGTTGAAGGTACGCCTCTTGAGTCCTTTTCTCTATCCCTGAGTAGGTGGTCTTACTAAACTCCCTTATCACAGATTTAAGAGCTTTCAGCTTTTTGGCAATAACAAACATTTTGGTTCCATCGAAAGCTAATGCATCCCACCAAAGCTTGATGAGAGGGGCGAAATCAGGGTGCTGATTCAACATAACCAGGAATTTGAATGGCTTTTTCCGCTTTGGTGCATGACTGTCGAGGAATAAGCAGCAGGGGCTGTGATCTGAGAATGCAGGTTCCCCAAATACGGCTAAAGAGGAGGGAAATGCAGTGATCCATTCATCATTGACAAGAATCCTATCCAGCTTTTTGGCGATCAGCCCAACGGTATGTTTGTTTGTCCACGTGTAAGTGTTACCACAGTAGGGGAGATCCGCTAATGAGGAGATACTTAGACATTGTTCGAGGGCACGCATACCCGGAGTAGTGAGGTTTGCATCTTGCGAGGAGTGCTCATGTCGAAACAGCGTTTGATTGAAATCCCCTAGAGCAGTCCAGGGAATAGCAGGGTTAGCAGTTGCAGTGTCAACGATCTCCTCCCATAGATCCTTCCTGGCAGAGGCACAAGTAGATGAGGCATAGACTATAGAGACAAGAATGTTGTGAGAGACAAAAGGCAGCTTAATCTGACAAGTGATCATCTGCATAGATTTGCGGATTACAGTAACTTGACAGAAGGGTGCCAGACAATCCATCTCCTCCCAAGTTCTGAGAACTCATAGTTATTTACAAAGGACCAGCCTGGAAGTACGCTAGTTACTATAGCTTGCGCGTTCAGGGGACTTACATGGGTTTCAAGAATCCCACCAAAAAGCGGCTGGTGTAGTTTCAGCCATTTCCGAATGCTTTTCCGCTTTACATGGTCATTAAGACCTCTTACATTCCAACAAAAAATATCCATAAATGGATATGGGGGTTAGAGGTTTATGGGACCTCCGGCCCTTGCCTTACGCAGCTTTTGCCTCTGCATCCGTTTAGACACAACCTTTAGAAAACGGTCCTCGTCCGGTTCAGGGTTGTCATCGTCCTCGGATAGGTTGCCCAAATATAGTCACTAGTATTCTGTCTTACCTTTGGATACAGTAGAGACAAAACCCTCCATGAGATTGTTAAGCATACAATCCAGGCCAAAGTTGTCAGGGACAAGATCGTATTTAGTCATTGTGTTGTTTGGTATCATGATGATCTGGGAAAAACTTAAGCACAAAAACGAGACAAAGAGGTAAGAGCACGACAGAGAATAAGTTGCAAGATGATGGCTTTTTGGGGATTTTAAATGGGTTTGATGATTTTCATTTGTTATTATTACCTCAAGTTGTTTACTCAAACAAACATTGAATGTTTTTTCTGGATCATCCACATGAAAACCTGCAGATTTAAGAGATCCTTTATTATACTAAACTAGATTCACGTTTGCTACTACGGTTTTCTCTGCGCAGCTTAAGTATCACAGTATACGTTTCCATCTCAGGAATGATCATACGGTCATGCAGAAGTGTTGGAGAAGATTTATTGGTGGTTTTTTTTTTTTTTTTCCTGGCCCTGGTTTCTCTTATTTCCCTTGCCCTGTTTTAGCTTTCCATGCTTATCTTCCTTGGGATCTTCCTTGTGAGTTTCGTCCTCCTCCCTGTCACTGTCGTCTTTGTCTTCTTTATTCTCCGAGATGTTGTCGCTCATTATATACGTAAGGCAATATATAGACACCTTCATACTCATAGTGATGGAAAGTCCACATTCCTTGCTGTGCGTATTTAACATCTTGAGAGCCGTCGTTCTCGAAGCATAAGGTGAGTGTTTGTGTGACTATCCTTTCTCCATCACCCATTGCGAAAGGTTTCCGTTTCCCTTCCAAAATATGCCCAAAGCCTTGTTTATCTGTCGGTAGATTGAAGGTCGTTTATGTAAAAATAGCTAGTCGCAACGGTAATGGTTTGGTCAAGGATGCAGTATGGTGAAGAGGCCGGGCTGATCCCAAGGATAAGGCGTGAAGATGTGTTTGTTATCAAACTCAGGTATGCCAACCTCAATGTTCTGCTTTTTCAAACGTACAACGGATGAACATATGATAGTTCTTGCGGATGGATTGGTGAAACCATCGAAGCAGTGGAGAGAGAGTTCCTCCTGAGACAATTTCGAAGCCAGATCTTGATGCCATGCACAACAGTAGGCCATTCCATTCTCCCTAGACAAACTACACCCTAACAGTGCACATTGACGTTGGAAGATACCATGTGATCTATACACCACCTTTAGGAGTTTGGAATTCTGATGGAATATGTTAAGAAGTTACATGTTTGTCATATTGTACCAATCAAGCTTTGATCAATATTTCAAATAATCATTAAAAGTAAAAAGAACAAGAAATAATTGGATTTTTAGAAACTAATATGTAAACTTACCTACAACTTAAAAATTCGGCATATGTGAACACTATGTACTATTAATTCATCAAATGTAAGAAGTTAGGTCACAAACTCATATACAAATAGATATGAATTTTTGTTGTTTTTCATCCTTTAGAACTGATATATGAATTTGTGACCTAACTTGATACATTTCATGATTAGTAAAACAATTGTAATATTGATTGATAGTTTTTAATGTGCACTCATACCAAAATTTTAATTTGTAGGTTAGTTAACATATTAGTTTTTGACAAAAATTCAATACACAGTTTTTAGGATGATTATTTGAAATATTGATAAAATCTTGAATTCACAGTTTCTTATGAATTATGATTTTTTTCCCTACATTATTAGATGTAATATTTAATTTTATTCAATTTTATAACTCATGTCTCTAAATTTTTTTATCATTTGTTAGTGTTAAAAAAAAAAAATTCTCATAAGCTTTATTATTCTACCAGAAAATAATTATCAAAAAAACATTTTTGTCTATAAGTAACACAAGAGGTTGTTTTTGAGAAATAGGAAATATTTGGTTATTTTTGTTTAGAACACAAATTAACCTAAGGTGTTATTTTGTCTTATTTTTCTTAGGTTTGTGTTTTCATGTCGTAGTAATATTGTTTTCAATTTCAGGATTGTGTATAAGCTTCGTTTCTATACCACCAATTATGTAGCTTTTTTTTTCCAAAATTATCTGAATTGATAAGGGAAGAGTCAAGTCTCTTGTCTTGCTACTATTAATTAAGCACAGCCTTAGTAGAAGTAGGTAGCGGCACTGGGTGGACGGGATTTTACAAATAAAAATGTGAGGTAATTTCTGTAGAAATATAAACTTGTGGGGTTATATTATAAATATATAATTTTGTAGGGGCTGGCGACAAAGACCTTAAACGGTCTAGAAAAAAGAGATCAGAACGGGCTTTGGACCAATAATGTAGTCGAAGATACAAAACGTATCTTAAATGCTGATGTTCCCGAAGCCATCTAAATTCGGATCGACGCCAGCTTCTGTTTGTGAAGAAGAGTTTCAAGGGAAATCTCCGTTGACTAGATTAACCAAATCAATGCAAAACATCTCTAATGTGACGAGCCGTTGTGAGAATGTTGGTTTGATTTTATCATATAAGGTTTATATGTGTTTGATTGAAATGTTATCCTCTTCATAAAAAAATTATATGTATGAGAATGTTCATGTCCGAGTTTGTTGTTGTTTCTAGTTTCTATGTAAAATGTAGTTTGTTTCTAGTTTCTATGTATATTGTAGTTTTTGTGTTATGTCTATCGAAATCTTAGGGATCAAATTCCATCATCATGCAAAGCAAGAAGCTTTTCTATCTTTCTCGTCTCCTCTCCTTCTATTGTTTGGTTGCAAGGTCTATGACTTTTTATACATGTTTTTTGTTGTTGTTGTGTAGTATCAAGGCATTCCATTTCTGCTGTAAATCCATGCTGATGTTCAACAACCTCTTTAATTTATCTGTTGACATGAGAGTAACACAAGGAAAAAGATTGGCAAGTAATGCCATTTTTGATCAAGAGTTGTCCAAATTTACAGACTGTTTTTAGTCATCAAGGTATGATCAATTTCCTTATTGAGATTATTTTTCTCGTTAATGTTGCCCGTTAATTTTATACATGTCAAATTGGTCTCTAGTTGCACAGTGCATAGAGTAACAAATATATGTGGAGATGAATGCGCTTGAATCTCTAAGAAGCAGAGGGATATTATTAAATTTGGATTTTAGTGTGGGCTTTCAACTCAAAATCAATTGGCAATTAGTGGAGAAGTTCTAACCCTTTATATATTACTTAAATCCTTCACATATTTCCGATGTGGGATATTTTACACTAACACCCCCCCCTCACGCTCAGGTATGACCATATGAAGCGTGGGCATATGTGGGAACAACATCCACGGGGTGGCCCAAGATAAACCTGCTCTGATACCATATTAGATTAGGGTTTGTTATGGGCTTCCAACTAAAAACCAATTGACAATTAGTGGAGAAGCTCTAACCCTTTATATATTACTTAAATCCTTCACATCTTTTCAAGCCCAAGCCAACTCCCCTATTAGTATGATATTATCCGCTTTGGGCCCAAGTGGCAAAGCCCGCACGGATTTCTTATTGGGCTCCTTCCCAAAAGGCCTCATACTAATTGGAGTTGGTCTTGACTTATATATTAGAAACTTATTTTCTAATCTTCAGATGTGGGACATTGTTTGTATTCCAACAAACCTCCCCTCAAACTATGTACCACAATACTTTAGTCTCCCTTTCAGCGAAACCCATGTACCAAGGCTCCTGTACCCCTTTATTCCTGAAGTATTCTTGAGGCACCCTTAATTATGTCATCTTTTTTTGAGAGATCCTCCACACAGAACACAGAGCCCACACCCACTCCCCTAGGTCCACTTGTCGACCTAGGCTCTGATACCAATTAAATTTGGGTTTTGAGTTGGAAGCCCACAGTAAAACCTGAATTTAATTGGTATCAGAGCCTAGGTCGAAAAGTGGACCTAGGGAAGTGGGTATGAGCTATGTGTTATGTGTGGAGGATCTCTAAAAAAAAGATGACATAATTAAGGGTGCCTAGGCTCTGAGAGTTGTACGTGTTGATGCGGGCAACGACAACAGAAGTGCGTTCTTGCGAGCTCATCTGCTGACTCTACCCAGACTTACATCAAAGAAAGTGAAACAACATCCAATGATCATTCTTTACCTGTCTTTTTCCCGCTTTGATGTGGAAAATGTGCAAGTATGTCAACATGAATATGATTGTGTCACCAATATATCATGAATATATAAGAAGAATCTTGTCAAGCCGTGCACAGATCGATCGGCTTTGCAAAAGTATTTCTCCAACTAATCATGTAGTCAAAATGTGTAGTATATTGTAACCAGTATTGTACGAATAAACAAATATTGAAAAATGGACAATCGGTGAAAACACTTGTTCATGTAAACAAAGCGTTAGATAGTAAGTACGCCAAGTTATTGAGTTTGTTGAGTTTACTCGTTTCACATTTCATTTAAACCCAAAACGAGTCAATAGAAAAATGATAGATACAACCTAAACGACCGATAAGATTATACGTACAAAGTAAAAAAGGTTACTCAAGGAAAGAATGATAGAGGGTTTCACAAAGGATGGATCCTAGCTAAATGTTAAACAAACAAAACAGGGTTGAACTTTGAGCACAAAGTGAACCTGGAATTGGTTGTATGCGTTTTACTAGTTTTTTACTATAAGAAATTCTTGTCAAAAAAAAAAAAAAAATCAAACCGATTTTATATCATAGATTTATCGTACTAATATATGGAGAACAAAATTAGTAAAACGTACTATACAGTTTGAAGACGCAGTGGAGAATTATTAACTACAGGGAAAAAAGTCTTTATGATTTCTATACTAATCTCATCGATACTATAGACTATAGAGTAATCCTTGTGATATGATTTCTCCTGGCAGCAAGAGTCTGCCTTTTCTTTCCTTGGAAGCATTGACCGCACCAGCTTAAGAATTCCTTTTGGTACGATTTCATCTCTCATAAAGAAAGAGAACTGGCATTTGAGCAGAAGAAAATTGTGATTCAATTGTCATTTGAAATCCTGAAGCAAGCTTTAAGAGTGTTTACCTTTTGCACCAAAGAACCATGTTGACCTCATGACTAGATGTTGTTGCTCTGGCACCACGGTGTAGTACAACCTGACCATGTATATGAGATTAAATCAAACGGTGGGAAATGAATGTTTTACTTTTACCAATTAACCATTTATCGGCGGAATACTGGAATGTACTAGACAAAGAGGAATGCTCCTGAAAAGGTCTCACATACCTCTCGCTTTGCATATGTATTGGCATGTTTCTTGCATCGTGTGCCTCTGTGTAGAATTAGATATCAAACTGGCTTAACTTTATTGATTAACAATGACTTGATATTTATACAGACCAGACTCAACACAAGATAGACTCTAAGTCCTAATATATCGGGACCTAAGACATATTACAATAGGACTTTAAACACAACACATTGATACGTTGCTATCCCGTAATATCCTCCGTAATACTCCCCCTCACGTTGGAGTGTGAAGATCCTAAATACCCAACTTGGACATTATGTAGAGAAACTGAGGACGCCCAAGAGCCCTTGTCAAAATATCAGCTAGTTGCTCACTCGACGCCACATGCTTAGTGACGATGATACCATCACGAACAACATGACAGTCATTCTCGATATGCTTGGTACACTCATGGAAAACCAGATTTGCACTGATGTAGAGAGCAGCCTTGTTATCACAAAATAAGCGAACATGCTCAGATTTTTTAATACATAATTCTGTTAACAACTTACAAAGCCATTGTATCTCATGTAGAGCCATAGACATGGCGCGATATTCAGCTTCAGCGGAAGAGCGTGACACTGTATTTTGTTTCTTGGTTTTCCAGGCAATAGGTGAGCCACCAAGAAGCACAACAAAGGCGCTAAGAGAGCCACGAGTGATAGGACACGACGACCAGTCCGAATCACAGTATACGGTGAGAGATAAATCAGAATCCGCCCGAAGGAGAATCCCTTGGCCGGGCGATCCTTTTAAAAACTTCACAACACGCAAAGCCGCGTCCCAATGAGCTTCACGCGGCTCCTGCATAAACTGAGACAACACGTGAACGGAGTAGCTGAGCTCAGGACGAGTATGTAGGAGATACCACAAACGGCCAACGAGGCGACGATAAGGAGTGGATTAGACAGCAACAGACCATCATCATCAGCCAAATGATGGTTTTGTTCCAAAGGAGTATCAACCGGTCGGGAACCAAGATTACCACTATCAGGGACAATGTCTAACGCATACTTGCGTTGAGATAAAAAAATTCCCTCGGATCCCCGGGAGACTTCAATACTGAGGAAGTATTTCAGCTTTCCTAAATCCTTCAAAGCGAAACACTTACCTGAGTAGTCCTTGAATTTCTGAAGCATGTTACTATCATTACCAACAATAAGAAGGTCATCAACATAGATCAACACACGAATGTCAATATCCCCACGAGATTATGAGAATAGATAATAATCATCATAGGCTTGTGTAAAACCAATACGAAGCAAGGCATCCGAGAGCTTATTAAACCAACACCGAGGAGCTTGTTTAAGCCCATAAAGCGACTTCTAAAGACGACATACCTTGCCTGGATGAGTATGTCGAATCCCTGGTGGTAACTTCATATAAACCTCCTCCTCTAGATCACCATGGAGGAAGGCATTGTGAACATCCATTTGGAAATCTTCCCACAGATTAGCCGCAACAAGCCGTAGAAGAGTACATGCAGTAGTCATCTTAACAACTGGTGCAAAGGTCTCGTTATAGTCTTCTCCTTCAATCTATTTATTCCCACAAACAACCAGACGAGCTTTGTACTGTTCGAGTGAGCCATCAGCATGATACTTAGTCTTATATACCCATTGACTATCAATGGCAATCTTACTATGGGGAAGATCCGTGACATCCCAAGTATTTTTGAACTCAAGAGCATCCACCTCTTTGACCATAGCATCATTCCAGACCTTTATACGAACAACTTCTTTAAAGTTTTTTGGTTTAACAGAGCTGGTGATTGCAGCCAAGTAAGCTCGATGACCTGCTGAAAAATGAGCATCAAACACGTAATCTTTCAAAGGATACAAAGAATTACCTGGGACTGTTGACGAGAACAAAGATGTGGAGTTGGTTGGAGTGTGAGGGTTTATCATATCACTTGTAGTGTTGTATAGGACATAGTCTTTCAATTAGACTGATTGCTTGAGTTGGTGTTTCCCTTGACGAGGAGCTGGAGTTTCAACAAACGTGGCTGCACGAGCTGGAGAAACCGTGTCGTTGACATCATCATGTATCGGGTGCCGCGGCGATGATGGAAGACTATCGGAATGTTCGTCGGAGGTGGTACCTGAATGTACTTCATCAGACTGTGGCACTGGAGGAACAAAGGTTTGTGGAACCAATATGTCGGATGACGAAGCAGTGGTCGGTTCTGTAACGACAACCGGGTCAACCACCTCTACTGGGTCACTAACAGGGTTTGGCGGAGAAGCAAGAACATCAAAATCAGAAACCGGATCAGGAGAAACAGAGCTCCCCCTGTCCAAAAGCGGCGTAGAAACGATCCAATCTTCATCAGAGTCTTCAGGAGCAAGAGAAAGAACCGGTGAACTAACAACCAAAGCCGCAAAGGGAAAAACATCTTCCTGGAACACAACATCCCTAGACACAAAATATTCTTGCGTAGCGATATCAAACACCTTCCAACCTTTTGTTGCAAAAGGGTAGCCAACAAATACGCACAAACGACTTCTCTCCCCAAACTTGTCTTTGTCTCGTGTGACACGATGGGCATAACAAGCGGACCCAAAAACGCGCAACTGGTTGTAGTCAGGTTTGGATCCATGAAGGATTTCGTACGGTGACATGCCATTATGAAGAGACGAGGGTGTGCGGTTAATTAAGTATGCCGCGGTGAGCACAACTTCTCCCCAAAATTTAACCGGCAGGGATGCTTGAAACAATAGGGACCTTGCAACATTAAGAATGTGTCTATTCTTTCGTTCGACGCGACCATTCTGTTGAGGAGTCAAAACACATGAAGTTTGATGAATTATGCCATGTTCACGAAAGTAAGGAGCAAGACACATAAACTCTGTCCCATTATCACTACGAACCATTCGAACTGTCTTTCCAAACTGTTTCTCCGTGTACGCAAAAAAATTAGTGAGGACTGCACGAACTTCGGATTTTGCAAGCATGAGATAGGTCCATACAGCTCTCGAAAAATCATCAACTATTGTTAAAAAATAAACTGCCCCATGAGACGATGGAACACGATACGGACCCCAAACATCACAATGAATCAAAGAAAAACATCATGTTGATTTATTAGAACTAAGAGGAAAAACATCTCTTGTTTGTTTGGCTCTAAAACACACGTCACACAAACGAGAGCCAACAGTTTTTGAAGAACTAGAAAACACCGGTAAAGACGAAAGAACTGAAAAACTAGGATGACCTAAACGCTGATGCCACAAGTCGCTGATCAGAAGAAACATTTATGGAATGAATCCTTGCCGTTGCCACATCCATAAGATAATAAACCCCATGACGCTCTTCACCGCTTCCAATCAAAGTCCTCGTTAAACGGTCCTGTAAAACACAGATTGTATTAGTGAAGGTAGCAACACACTTAGTTTGCTCCACAATTCGAGAAACAAATATCAATGTGCAGGTCAATGTTGGAACATAAAGAACATCGGTTAGTGCAAATCTGTTTGAAAGAGGAAAAAATCCCTTGGTAAGAGCAAACATTTTGCTACCATCCGCAAACCCCACATAACAAGGAGGTATAGAGACAACATTAGACAAGAGGGAGAGATCCCCAGTTATGTGATGAGAGGCACCAGTGTCAAGAACAACATTGCCAAACTTTGGCTTACCAGACAATTTATCAGAAGATCCGCTGGTGGTTTGTCCTTTGAGCATCTGTGAAAGAGCTTGTAACTGTTCTTGTGTGAACTCAGGGAGGTTCGATGAATTGGAGCTCGTTGCGTGAGCTTTCGTGGCATATCCTCTTCCACGTCCAAGACCGCGACCTCCTCTACCACGAGTAGCAGACCCACGTCCACCGTTGCGCTCAGTCCACCATTCTGGAAATCCAACAATCTGCCAACACTCCTTCTTTTCATGTCTTGACCGTCCACAATGAGAGCAGATGGAAGAGCGAAACCTGATACTTGAGGAATTCAATCTTCCTCCACTCTGTATCTCTGTTCGGGAAGAAGGAAGTACACTC
The DNA here is from genome assembly GCF_000633955.1 of Camelina sativa. Classification (NCBI taxonomy): domain Eukaryota; kingdom Viridiplantae; phylum Streptophyta; class Magnoliopsida; order Brassicales; family Brassicaceae; genus Camelina; species Camelina sativa. Next base: position 23,998,063 of record NC_025698.1, on the reverse strand, counting down.
CGTTCGGTTTGAGTCGTGAAACCCACGACCTCTTTATGCTGCTCATGAACCCAAGCAGAAGCTAAAAGTTGTTCTTCTCTAATAACTCGGGAATAAATTTCCCCAAGAGAAGGAAATGGATCCATTGCAACAAGATTGGTACTAAGACCTCCAAAGCGAGAATCATCGAGACCCAAAATAAATTGGTGGATCTTCTCCTCCTCTCTCTCTTTAGCAGGTTCAAGAGTAGCACCACACGTACACAAACCACACTTACAAACTGTCAAGGGTTTGCCATAGTAATCGATGATGGGTTGTCCAGCTTGTTGACACGCCGCAATTCGAGCCTTGATTTGATGTACTCGCATCTTGTTTCCCACTGAGAAACGTTCCTTCAAATCAAGCCATAGGGCACGAGCATTAGATATGAACGTAATATTGGACTTTACTTTTGGTTTGATGGAAGTACGGATCCATCCAACAATCATCGAGTTCACCGTCTGCCAATTCTCAAAGTTAGGATCATCAATGGAAGGTTTTGAGATTGTTCCATTGATAAAACCTGTTCTCTGTTTAGCTTGTAGAGCATTAGACATCTCCGTAGCCCATTCATTAATTATAATTTTCACCATTCAACAACACCGACGAGATCATGGAACCAGGATTGTCGGAGCTGGACAGGAGATAAGGAGACACCACCGGTGGCTCCGGCTGTTGATCAACAGCTTTCTAGGTTGCAGAAGAAACATCTTCGACTTCAGACATGGTTTCTTGTCACGCAAGAAACAAACTTAAACAAAGATAAAATTGAAACTATCGATTCAGAAGAAAAATTTAGAGGAATTTTTGTGATTTTAGCTCTGATACCATGTAGAATTAGATATCAAACTGGCTTAACTTTATTGATTAACAATGACTTGATATTTATACAGAACGGACTCAACACAAGATAGACTCTAAGTCCTAATATATGGGGACCTAAGACATATCACAATAGGACTTTAAACACAACACATATTGATACGTTGCTATCCCGTAATATCCTCCGTAATACTCTGAAATATAATTCCCCTCCCTCAACTTGTTTACTTAAGCAAACATTGAATGTTTTTTCTGGATCATCAACATCGAAACCTGCAGATATAAGAGATCCTTGAGAATATTTATGCTTGCTACTATGGTTTTCTCTACGCAGCTGAAGTATCACATTATACGTTTCCATCTCAGTAATGATCATAGGGTCATATAAATTTTTTGCAGAAGTGTTGTAGCAAAGTAATAGAATAAAATCAAGGGGTGGGGACTCACCTAAGTCAGCATCCCTATCTTCACCATATTCAACAACAAATCCATGGTGAGAGTCAAAATTTGATCCAAACACCTCAGGGAAGAATATTGCAAAACAACAAAGTGAAAGTAGTCAAGCGTTACTATACTTTGTATCTTTCTAATGCATTTAAGACATATATTTCCTTCGAGATTACCAAGAGCATTGTTGTCCTTGCTGATGACCTTTTGGTGCTTTTTCTTAGTCAACTTGAAAAAGAACTCCATGAAACTGTTCTCGAAGCCCTCCCCTGCACAGATTCAACAACAAATCCATGGTGAGAGTCAAAATTTGATCCAGACACCTCAGGGAAGAATACTGCAAAACAACAAAGCGCAAGTAGTCAAGCGTTACTATACTTTGTATCTTTCTAATGCATTTAAGACATATATTTCCTTCGAGATTACCAAGAGCATTGTTGTCCTTGCTGATGACCTTTTGGTGCTTCTTCTTAGTCAACTTGAAAAAGAACTCCATGAAACTGTTCTCGAAGCCCTCCCCTACGCAGATTCAAAACAACAAAAGGTTAGCAGTTAGCACCAACACCACAGTGCAGCAATCCATGACCCAATCGATACCATATATGGTGTTCATGGTGTTTGGTCTCACGGTCTCATGAACAGAACAGAGAGAGGTAAGAGAATGGACAGAGAATAAGTTGGTTACTCCGAAGTGTAATTCCCCTCCCACAGAGACACCTGCAGATTCAAAAGAGATAAACGCTTAATTATACTAAATCAGATTTATGTTTCCCATTGGAGAATTCACTATGGCCAGACAACCTAAGCAAGAGGGCTCACCTAATCCACAAACGTATTTAGTTAGGCTGTTTCCACAGACAGCAATGTCCTTACCTCTGCCGCCTTGTCTCCTAGGCATAGGTTTGGTAACCCAAAATCTTCTTCCATCCCTTTTCCGTCACCATGACCATCACCATCAGGGTCTTTCAAATTTTTGGGGCCTTTCGGGTTAGGTGCTTTAGGAGGGAGTTTAGGACGAACTCGTTCCACATCCTCCATGGAGGGACAGTACATGTGGAAAGATCTGAACTCGTAGAGACACAGTTTCCACCCTTTTATACTCGGTGCTTTTGTTGTGTTTAGGGATAAGAGGGTAATATTGACCTTATTCTCATCAATGGTTCTTTCATTGCGGCCATTGAGTCTCCAAGGGTGTAAGTGGGAGGAGGCTCGGTGAAAAACAAGAAGTCGCGGCTTCTTTCTTGCCCATGAAGGTCTGTGTTGAATACATCACCATTTTCCCAAGGTGTTTTTGTGAAAATGCTGGTGGTCTCAAGTTCAGGAACGCCGACATCAATATTATCCGCTTTAAGAAGAATTCCTGTGCAACATAGTGTATCTCTCTGCTGTTTGTTGTTGTAGTTGACACCATCATAAACATGAAACGCTGTGTTTTTGGAAGAGCATTGTGAAGACAGCCTTTCACCACCTAAATGGAAACAGACCTTGAATACACACTAGCTGTAGTATTCTTATATATAAAACGACACAGTATTTTAAAGCTAGAGCCTCTACAAAGCTAGAGTTTTTCTTCTTCCTGTGATGCATTGTCTTTACACAGGGTCAATCTCCAACAAACCTTGTTGTCTTAATCTTACTTACCACGCAAAAAAAAACATTACACTCAACCGTTTTAATAAAATCTATATTTTATTGATTCAAAATCTAATTAAATAAAAAACATCATAAGTTGACAAAAAAAAAAAATCATATCATCTACATTTAAAGAAATGCATAAATATTGTTCATTTCCATTGAAGTTACATGTTTGTCATATTGTACCAATCAAGCTTTGATCAATATTTCAAATAATCACTAAAAGTAAAAAGAACAAGAAATAATTGGATTTCCAGAAACTAATATGTAAACTTACCTACAACTTAAAAATTTGGGATATGTGCACACTATGTACTCTTATCAATTGATATTGCATTTGTATAACTATTCATGAAATGTAAGAAGTTATACATATAAAACGGCCCACATGTTTGGCGACAAAAACACAAAAAAAAAAGGTACAAATGTCACATATATATTATCATGTTGTTTTTCCTAAATTTTTTGTATGGTTGAACTTGAAGATAATAATATAATTCAAATATCCTGTATTTTTTTTTTTAATTTCTAGGCATGCTAATATACTAAAACTAATATATTTTTTGTATAAGAAACTTCAAAATAGTTATTAATATATCATGTATGTAAGAAACTTCAAAATATTTATTACCCATTGTCATCATAGATTAATTCTCCATTTTACTTTCTAGTATATATTTGGTCGAAGTTAACTTAATTTATGTATTTTTTTTGTTTTGTTTTGAATATCCCACACAAACTAATGTACTATAATTAACTTGTTTTATATAAAAAAATTGTAAGAATCCCTCGTTAAAAAATGGGTTTTCAAAAATACTCCTTACCCTATATCACTTTTCAAAAATACATTTTTTCTATGTAGAAAATTACTAAATTTTAAACTTTAAACTCCAAATAAATTCGAACCCCTCAAAACTATATCCTAAATATATAATAGATAATCCAAACCTTAAAAAACTCTTAAAAAACTCTAAAAATTAATTTAACATAATGTAGTTGTGTAAAAGAAGATAAAAAATATATATATTTTTTAAAAAAGGTATTTTTGAAAAGGGGTTTTCCAAAAAGAGTATTTCTAACAAATTCTTTTAAAAAATCTACATACTTTTTTTCTTAATGAGCCAAAACGAGACCAAATATTAGAAATCTCTTATTTACAATATACTAAAACTAGTAATTTATATAGAAAATATATAGTCAATGCCATCATAGACTAATTCCCAAATATTCTCAAATATATGGGGATGGATTGGTTGCATCGTCATATGGTTCATCTCGATTGTCATCAGGGTAGAGTGAAGTTTGAGCATTCAGGAGGGAAGTTGGTTTTTGAGGGAGTGAGACCTACTTCGGGGAGTCTCGTGATCTCGACCATCCAGGCTGGGAAGATGATCGAGAAAGGTCGTGAGGCTTATTTTGTTACTATATTGATGTCAGAGTCAGAAAGGCAGTCTACGGTTAGCGGTATTCGGGTTGTGGAGGAGTTTGAGGATGTCTTCCAGTCATTGCAGGGGTTACCACCATCTCGGTCTGATCCTTTCATGATTGAACTGGAACTGAGGACGACACCGTTATCCAAGGCTCCTTATAGGATTGCTCCAGCAGAGATGGCAGATCTGAAGAAGCAGTTGGAGGATCTGTTGAACAAAGGATTCATTTGTCCTAGTGTATCAACGTGGAGAGTGCCAGTGTTATTTGTTAAGAAGAAGGATGAGAGTTTCCGCTTGTGTATTGACTACATGGGTCTGAACCGGGTCACTGTGAAGAATAAGTACCCTCTTCCCAGGATCGATGAGTTGTTAGATCATTTGAGAGGTGCTACTTGGTTCTCCAAGTTTGATCTGGCGTCGGGTTATCATCAAATACCGATAGATGAGGTGGATGTGAGGAAGACTGCTTTCAGGACGAGGTATGGGCATTATAAATTTGCAGTGATGCCGTTTGGGTTGACTAATGCGCCAGCAGCGTTCATGAGATTGATAAACAGCGTGTTTCAAGAGTTTCTGGACGTGTCTGTCATCATTTTCATCGACGATATCCTGGTTTATTCCAAGAGTCCTGAGGAGCATGCAGTGCATTTGAAGGCAGTTATGGAGAAGCTACGGGAGCAGAAGTTGTATGCTAAGTTAAGCAAGTGTAGTTTCTGGCAGCATGAGATGGGTTTTCTGGGTCATATTGTTTCTACAGAGGGGGTTTCTGTAGATCCGGAGAAGATTCAGGCTATCAGGGATTGACCTAGACCGCAGAATGCCACAAAGATCAGGAGTTTTCTTGGGTTGGCAGATTTTACAAGAGATTTGTGCAGGGCTTTGCAATCAAGGCACGTCTGATAACTAAGTTGACATGGAAGGATGTTCCTTTTGTTTGGTCACAGGAGTGCGATGAGGGATTTGTAAGCCTGAAGGAGATGCTAACTACTATGCCAGTGTTGGCTTTGCCAGAGCACGGAGAACCCTATGTGGTTTATACAGATGCATCCAGAGTTGGTTTGGGGTGTGTGCTGATGTAGCATGGGAAGGTGATTGTCTATGCTTCACGGCTGTTGCGGAAGCATGAGGACAATTATCCTACCCATGATTTGAAGATGGCTGCTGTAGTTTTTGCCATGAAGATTTGGAGATCTTATCTTTATGGTGCAAAGGTACATGTGTTTACAGATCATAACAGCCCCAAGTATATATTTACTCAGCCCGAGCTGAATTTGAGGCAGATGTGGTGGATGAAGCTGGTGGCAGATTATGATCTGGAGATAGCCTATCACCCTGGTAGGGATAACTTGGTTGCAGATGCTCTGAGTCGGAAGAGGGTTGCTTCGGCTCATGAGCAGGATATGGAGTTTGTGGTAGGAGAGATCAGTGCGTTGAGTTTGTGTATTGTTTCTCAGGAGCCGTTGGGTTTGGTGGCGGCTGATAGAGCAGATCTTCTGAGCAGAGTGCGGTTGGCTCATGAGAAGGATTTAGGGCTAGTGAATGCCTCTAAGTATGTTGATTCAGAGTATCAGGTCTTAGCTAATGGTACCATTTTGGTGCACGGGCGAATTTGTGTGCCTATGGATGAGGAGTTGAGGCAGGAGATCCTGAGAGAGGCTCATGCGAGCATGTTCTCTATTCATCCAGGAGCGACTAAGATGTACCGTGATCTCAAGAGGTACTATCACTGGGTCGGAATGAAGAAGGATGTGGCTAGTTGGGTCACGAGGTGCGATGTTTGTCAGCTAGTGAAGGCTGAGCATCAGGTTCCAGGCAGTTTGCTGAAGAGCCTTCCCATTCCAGAGTGGAAGTGGGATATGATCACGATGGATTTTGTGGTTGGTTTGCCAGTGTCTCGGACCTTTGATGGTATTTGGGTCATTGTGGACCGGTTGACTAAGTGGGCAAATTTTTTGGCCATTAAGAAGACTGATGGAGCAGCTGTCTTGGCTAAGAAATATGTGAAAGAGATAGTTAGGTTGCATGGGGTGTCAGGAAGTATTGTGTCTGATAGGGATTCCAAGTTCAACTAGATGTTCTGGAGGCATTTCAGGCAGAAATGGGAACTAAGGTGCACATGAATGCAACTTATCATCCCCAGACAGATGGGCAGATCACAAAAGCTTGGTAGAGTTCTCTTACAACAACAACTACCAGGCAAGTATTGGGGTGGCTGCTTATGAGGCGGTGTATGGGAGACCATGTCATACACCGTTATGCTGGACTCAGGTGGGGGAGAGGATATTCGGGTTCTCAAGCTGAGGAAGCTCAGGATCGGCAGAGGAGTTATGCCGATAGGAGGAGGATAGATCTTGAGTTTCAGGTGGGAGATAGAGTGTACCTCAAGATGACCATGTTGCGGGGTCCGAACAGGTTATTGACAGAGATTAAGTTGAGTCTGAGGTATATGGGTTCGTTCCGAGTGATTGAGCGGGTGTAACCGGTAGCATATAGACTGGAATTGCCTGAGGTTATGTGTGTGTTCCACAAGGTTTTCCATGTGTCTATGTTAAGGAAGTGTCTCCATGAGGATGATTAGTTGTTGGCTAAGATTTCTGAGAATCTTCAGCCTAACATGACTTTGGAGGCGAGACGAGTGAGGGTTCTCGAGAGGAGAATCAAGGAACTTCGGAAGAAAAAGATTCCTTTGATGAGAGTCCTACGGGACTAGGATGGTGTGGAGGAGCAGATTTGGGAGCCAGAGGCGAGGATGAAGACAAGGTTCAAGAAGTGGTTTGAGAAGTAGGTCACGACTTGAACTTGTCTAGCTTGGTCCGAGTTGTAGTCCGTGGCTGGAGCGGGAATGGAGTATTCCAGCCCATCTCTCTTGTTACTTGGTCGCTTAGGGGTGGTTGGTTGTGCGACTAAGTAACAAGATGAGGTGGTTTTTGGGGTACGAGTTTCCGCAAAGCTGGTATTGAAAAGGAAAGTTTCCTGAAATGGAAATTTTCCTGAAGTGGAAAGTTCTAAAAATGGAAAGTTTTATGTGAGTTAGAATTTGTCCATTTTTAGTGGTTGTAAGCCTTAGAGAGGCTTGTGTGGCCTTCGTGGCGGGCTGTTGAGTCCTTGTGTGCCCATGTGTAGCGGTCTTTCGAGACATTGTGTTGCCTTTGTGGCGCACTGTTTAGCCATTGTGTGGCTTTTATGGCGGGCTATTTAGCCAATTGTGTCGCCTTTGTGGCGGGCTGTTTACCCAATGTTGCCTGTTTAGGCGGTCCTTCGGGATGTGTGGTCTTCGTGATGGTCCTTTGGGACGTTTGGCCTGTTTAGGAAATCCTTCGGGATGAGTGGTCTTCGTGACGGTCCTTCGGTACGAGTGGTCTTTGTGACGGTCCTTCAGGACGAGTGGTCTTCATGACGGTCCTTTGGGATAACTGGTCTTTGTGACGGTCCAGTTTAGAACATCGTTTGGCCTTGGTGGCGGTCCTGTTTAGGACATTTGTTGGCCTTTGTGGCGGCCCTTGTGGCATATTTATGATCATTGTGTGGTCATGAGGTATCCGAGTGAGGGGATATGTGGTTGGTAGGACATTGTGTTGTTTTACGCGAACCACGAGAAGGAAACCTGGTTAGTGATACGACTCAGACGTGTTCAGAATTGTTTGCTCTATGGACAGTTGGTCCCGAACGACTCTTGGGGGACTTTAGTTCTCCTAATACTGTCATATTCTGAGACTTTGTGGCTTGTGAGTATGGTTTGTATATCGACTTCGGATGAGAAGCCAATATTATAGCATGCATGCTTCGGCCTGATGAAGAGCCAATAAAAACTTAAGGTTGAGACCAGAGCTGTTTTTAGTACAATTCTTAGAGGCACAAAGGTTTTACAAGAAAGAAAGAAAAAGAAACAAAATATAAATGATATAACTAATTGTCCTCTTTGTTTCTAACTATATAAGCTTAACTTGAGAAACATAATGCTTAGAGGCACAAAGGTTTTACAAGAAAGAAAGAAAAAGAAACAAATTATAAATGAAAATTAAAATCAAGATAACAAATTATAGGATAAAAATCTAACTTATTTATTTTTCCTAAGGTCACACTTAAGGGTGTTTCTTCTTCTTCGTTGTTTTTGCAATCCTCTAGCATAATTAACTTCTTTGGTATCATTATTTTTGGTATTCATATTATGTTTTATAACTAATATTTTATTTTGACTCTACTCTTTTAAAGAGGACAGTTGTTACCATTTCTTTTTTATTTATATGATATGAGTTAAAGTGTTTTTTTTTCTTACTGCCTCTGGCCTCCATGACCTTAAGAGCATCTCCAATGGTCCTCTATTTTTATCTCTATAATAGAGGAACTTTATAATAGAGGTGAGTTTAGGGGAGTTTTACTCCAATGGTCTTCTATTTTCACCTCTAAAATAGAGATTGCTATTTTTTTCCTCTATTTATAGAGGAACACTATTTTTTTTACAAAGGTTCCTCTATAAATAGAGGAAAAAAAAGCAATCTCTATTTTAGAGGTGAGAATAGAGGACCATTGGAGTAAAACTCACCTCTATTATAGAGGTCCTCTATTATAGAGGAAAAAATAGGGAAAACCATTGGAGATGGTCTAAGCAAGGCTCTGGTTGAGACCTATGAGTAAAGGAAATTCCAAAAGTCAAGAGCAAATAATGCCTGGAACGTGAGTTTATCGCCTAGAGGTGACCTTCCTAGATCGATCGGAGGAGGTGCGGGCCGTGGAGAAAGTTGCACGAGAGTCCTTGGCTGATGGTTGTTCAAGATTCGAGGAAAAATCTATGTTGGTAGGGGAGAATTGTAACATCCACGAACCAGAATCCCGGTTAACGGGATGCATCGGTCTATGCACTATGTGCATCGGTTGATGCAAGGGTGATTCTCGCGGACGAGTTTAAGTTAAACGTTGCGTTTTGGGGTTAGGAAAATCCTGAAAACGTGTATAAAAGGGATTCGTCGTTTTGTGGCCGAGGTTTGGCCGCATCTGGAGAAAAAGAAAGAGAGAAAGAGTTTTGTGAGTGTTCTTGAGAGTTCTTGGCGTTTTGGTGGTTGTTCTTGGGAGATCTGGAGCTAGGAACGTTGTAGGAGGCTGTTAGGAGCGTAGATCTTTCGTTTTAGAGTCAGAATCGTCTGTGGCAAAGGTAAGTGTATGACCATGTGGCTTATCTAAGCTGGAGATTTCTCTGATCTGCTTGTTTTATGTGTTTTATTGGCTTGTTAGAATGTTGTTGCGTCGCAAGAGGCTTTGGGAAGCTTTTTGTGGCATTGGTTTTGTGTTCTTGGTTGTTTAGGGACGAAGATCCGGTGAGAAGCTTCGGGAAAAAAATGATGCTCGGCATGTGCATCGGTTGATGCACTTTGTGTGTTGGTCGATGCAATGCGAGGACGGCGCATTTGACCTAGGAGCATCGGTCGATACCATGTGGAGGCGTCGGTCGATGCAATTAGGGATTTCATGCTATGCCGAGCATGCGTCGATCGATGCAATGTGCGTGTCGGTCGATGCAAGTGAACCTTGCGTCAGTAGATGCAAGCTTGTGTCGGTCGATGCAACCCCAATTGGTGTCGGTCGATGCAACCCCAATTGGTGTCGGTCGATGCAATCCCAATTGGTGTCGGTCGATGCATAGGTTGGTGTCGGTCGATGCATAGTCCTGATTTATTGTTGTTTGGTTATTGATTGTTGGTTGATGGTTAGAGATATCTCTATTTCTTGTGTGTATAGCTCAATAGATGGAAGGATTGCCTTACTGTGTGTTTATAAAATGCTCATGCATCTCAATTTGTGTTTGTGGTACAGGTAAATACAAAGTGTGATCGTGGAATCAAGACAATGAAGAGGAGGATGTTCTACTGGCTCGTTTGATTATTATCTGGCTTTTGTTAGGTTGCTAGAGTTGAGTCAATAGAACATTGTTAGGTTACTGGTTCTTTGTTTCATGTTGTTTGAATATTGGATAATTGTTATGATTTAATATTAGTTATTTATTATTGGTTATTTATTGGATATTGATATCGTTTTATGTTATCCGCTATTGTGTGATTGTGGTTAGGTGGCTAGTGTGTATGAGACTACTAATTTATATTATTATTATTATTATTATTATTATTATTATTATATATATATATATATACGGGTTGGGTCGTTTTAGCATCATTTCAAAAATATTAATACAAAAACCATGAATTCTCATCAATTAATTAAGTGATGTATTTTTAGTTTTATTTACATCACTTATAATATGATACAAAAATAACATCCCTTTAAAAATAATACATTTATATTTGATTGTGTCACATCAAAACAGAGATAAAAAGATATTAATTCACATCAGATATTTTATTGATGTATATACTAACTTTATTCACATCATTTACAAGATGATATAAAATTAACAGTAATTAATTAAATATAATATTTATTAATATATTCTAATTTAATTTATTTAAATGAATATGAATAATTTACAAAATATTTAATTCTAACTATATAAAAAAAACAGATTGTCAACGACAAAATCATTTTGTCAATTAGTTTTTGAAAACATCATCAAAAATTCATTCCGTATAAAAAAATCTGCAATTTAAAATCCTACAACTATTTTAAAAGATAAATAATTAATTTATATATCAATAGATTTTCTCCATGTCAAAAAAAAAAATATTAACCATAAATAAATAAATAATTGTATTTGGATTTATATTTAAGAAAATTGTTTCCACAACTCAATCTAGTCCTTAACCAACCACGATATGTGTAACTAGTTAAATCAAACTAAAAGGGTTTTGCTTTTAGTATAAAAACTTCAGAGTGATCAAAAAGATCATAAAGATACACAATCAAGTCAGATCACTCACTTAGTCTTCTAAAACCTTTAAAGGCAAGTATTTTTTCTTTACTTCTATAATTTCTATTTTATATTGCTCACTTAGTCTTCTAAAACAGATCTTACAAAGATTTTCTATAAAATAAAAATTATGAGAAATATTCAAGATTATAAATTTGAAAATTGTTAATTTTTGTATAATTCTTTTAAATTGAAAGTCATCACCAAAAATAAAAATTAATATCACTTTAATAAATTGATGTGAATGTTAACATCTATTTTTTTAAACGATTTATATTAACATCGATGATAATAATCAATGTAAATATATTGGACATTAATGAAATAAATTGATGCAAATTATTTGATTTGCATTAATAAATGGTAAATCATTTATTAAAGTGATGCAGATTGTTTTTACATAATTTAAATATGATGTAAATATATATAATAAATGATGGGCTACAGCCTACGGTATTCGTTGGTTTGGGTAAAGTTATTTATTTTTTTTTTCTTTTTGAATTTCTGCAGATCGACCCTAAAGTCATAGAGGCTAAAGAAACCCTTATCCTTCCTAGCATGCAACAAGCTACACCTACAACATGTAGAAAATATTAATTCAATTTATTAAAAAACACTGGTGGGTAACCTTCTCTTGCTTCTTCTTGGTAATCCTTTGTTCTCTTTTTCTTTTTTTTTCAATAATTATTTTTTCTTGCAAACAAACAAACAAAATCATTTCATAACTAAGTTTGTATAAGAATTAAAAAGACGAACAATGATCCTTACCAATCCTTGAACGCCTAGACACCGCCTCAAAACTTTCACTGGGTAAGCTCTGTGGACTTGCTTATTGAAAGAGAAGTAAGCACATAGAGTACTTAGCTTTCTGTCATCAAATCTACTCCCAAAAGTTTTAGCGATATAAGAACGAGTATCAATAACACATTTTGCGATAGGTGGAGCTTGGCCAATTGCTTTGAAAGCCCCTTCAATTTTTGTAATGTCACATGTTGTTATACTATGTCCAATCCAAATATGTCATGTGCCATATTGAAGTGACTCGCACTGATAGAACGATGCCCCTTCTCAAGTAATTTCTCAAAGTAACTCCTCATTATCAGTTGGTCTAATAACAAATAGGGTTTTGTCGAGTTCTCTTAAAAAGAAGAAAAAACAATTGGATTTGCAAAAATGTAAACTAATCTACAATTGACAAATTTGATATATGTGCATAATATGTACAATCAATGGCTATTATATTTGTATAACTATTAATGAAATGTAAGTAGTTAAGTCACATATCTTGAGCCGACTTGAAGCACTGCGTTAGAAAAAGATCCACGACCCATCAAGATATTTTAAAAAAGACTAAATTAAGGGGGTGTTATTGGGTGAAGGATTTTAATGGATTTCAATTACTAGTAGATTTTAAAATTTTATGGTTTTCTAACGCATTTAACATAGATTTGTTGTTATTGTTAGTGGATTTGAAAAGTACTACTAATAAATTTGAAAGTCATTACTTATGGACTTTATTATTTTTGAAGTTAAAAATAAAATAAAATAAACTACCCATAATAATGTTGTTAATAAAAAATCAAGGTAAATAAATTGAATTAATACTGTTAATATGTTGTGTTGGTTGCAAGTTTACACTGAACCACCACGTAAATTTACGTTGGTGCATCTTTTTGGTAGTGTAATGTAGACAGAATTCTCGCTGTTATTCATTACTAACAGAATAGTCTCCGGCTCAATATCTCGAGACCAACTAGCGGTATATTAATAACAAACAAGCATTGAACTTTCCAAAAAACAAAATGTTTGCACTGTCCTTAGTGACCTTAATATGCAGGAATGTCTTCCACTTTTGCTGACAAGACATGAACTTGACATTATTATGATGTTTCACATATTTTACCCTGTTTTCCTTTAATATATTCACATCTTTTGCATTCTTTGCTATCCTTTTTGACCATTATTACATAGTTTTAGAATTGTTCTTGCATTAGAGTGTAGTTGCATTGTATTTGCATCTTTTCTTGCATAAACAGGTGATTTTGGAGCCTAAGGAGCATGGAACAATACTGAGGAGAAGTGAATCAATCATGAGGAGAAAGCAAAGGAGTTAAGGCTGGAGAACCAAGGTCCGGAGTCCCACTCGACTGTCCACTCGACCAGACACTCGACCGTGTGCTGAGAGTGACTCGACCGAGTGGAAGGAGCACAAGAAAACACAACTCGACCGGTCACTCGACCGAGCACCGGGTCGAGTTGGCCGAGCCGCCTGGCTGTTTTGTCTTTTAGCATTTATAGGGCTTCCCCTCCTTTTTCCTATTTAAGGACCTTGTACCCTGCAGCCACAAGGGGGCAGCTTTTTAGATATTCTCAAACCTAGTATTTTACCCTTTTGGGAATTTATGCTTTTTGCACTTTTATTTTCTTAGATCTTGTACCTCTTTTGAAGGAGAAAACACAAGATTCTTCATACTTGTTTGTTTCATAACTTTCAAAGTATCAAGAATTCGAGTTTGATTCCTTCTCCAATATTGTAGATCTCTGTTTTATCTTTCTAATCATGTAAGTTTT